>NW_012267284.1:2127965-2140577 GCF_000151885.1 Dipodomys ordii
CATCCATCCATCCATCATTCACCCATCCATCATCCACCCATCCATTACCCACAATCCTTCCCTCCCTCCCTCTAACCACCCACTTACCCATAATCTATCCATCCATCCATCCATCCTCCACCCATCCATTACCCACAATCCATCATTCGTCCTTCCCTCTATCCATCCACTTACCCATCATCCATCCATCCATCCATCACCCACTCATCCATCCATCATCCACCCACTCATTCCTTCCCTCTCTTCATCCACTTACCCATAATCCATCATCCACCTGGCATCCCTTTCTTCTTCCATCCATCCACTTACCAGTAATCCATCCATCCATGCCCCTCCTGTTCTTACTATGCTCTTAGAATGCTTTGCTTGGACTCTCGTGGTCTGGGCTGCCACAGCCATGAACAAACCGGCCCCAGTCCCACTGCCACCCCCAGGACCTCCAAGGAGGGACCTCTAAGGAGGAAGCAAGCAGCCGGGCGCTGGTGGCTCACGCCTGTAATCCTAGCTACTCAGGAGGCTGAGATCTGAGGATCACGGTTCAAAGCCAGCTAGGTTGGAAAGTCCATGAGACTCTTAACTCCAATTAACTTGCAGAAAGCCAGAAGTGGCATTGTAACTCAAGTGGTAGAGTGCTTACCTTGAGCTGAAGAGCTGAGGGACAGTGCCCAGGCCCAGAGTTTGATCCCCACAACCAACCAAAAAGGAAGGAGGAGGAGGAGGAGGAGAAGGAGGAGGAGGAGGAGGAAGGACAAAGCAGGCTCAAGGCCAGATCTGG
Source organism: Dipodomys ordii (assembly GCF_000151885.1). Classification (NCBI taxonomy): domain Eukaryota; kingdom Metazoa; phylum Chordata; class Mammalia; order Rodentia; family Heteromyidae; genus Dipodomys; species Dipodomys ordii. The sequence goes on from NW_012267284.1 coordinate 2,128,741, forward strand.
TTGCCTGAGGAGGCAATGCTGAGCCATGGCCTGGAGCAGGTGTCAGAGACAATGCAGAGGAGTGCAGAAGCATATGCAAAGGTCCTGAGGTTGAAGGCAGGGAAGAGGTTGGTGTCTACAGTTGTTGTGCAGGGCTTGTAGAGATCAATGGAAGAGGGACTTGCTCTATCTGTGTGTGTGTGTTTTCACGCGCGTGTGCATGCACATGCACACACACGGACACACACACACACACATGCTGGTCCTGGGGCTTGAACTCAGGGCTCAGGTGCTGTCCCTAAGTTTTTTTGCTCAAGCCTGGTGCTCTACCACTTGAGCCACAGCTCTACTTCTGGTTTTCTGCAAGTTAATTGGAGATAAGAGTCTCACAGACTTTCCTGTCAAGGTTAGTTTTGAACCCTGATCCATCTCAGCCTCCCCAGTAGCTTGGATTACAGACATAGGCCACGGGTGCCCAGCTTAACATCTGAACATGTGAGAGCCCATTCTGACCAGGTGGAGAAAGAAGGCATGTCCCCCATTCCCTGCCCACCCTATAGGATCCCCAGACTTCTTAACATTGTCCCCAGCACAATCTGACACAGCCACACTTCTGACCGTCCCCTCCTGCCCTGCACACTGCATGTTTGTTCTGCTTCTCCCGGCCCAGCCCTTCCTAACCCCCGGGCCTTTGCACCTGTCAGATGTCAGTCATTCCCCTTGGTCATTGGGCTAGGGTCACTGGGGCTGGGCATGGTGAGCTCATGCCTGTTATTCTTGGGGAGACTTGATCTAGGCCCCTCCTGCCCCACCCCCACCCCTGTCACGGGCCCACCTCCCTGGAGGAGGATGGATGCTACCTCTGGAACCAGCTCTACCTGCAAAGTCTCCCCTGTAAAGAGAGAGGAAGGAAAAAGAATTCCCCTCGCCTGGTAATAAATAATCTCCCTGTTTCTCCAGCCCGGCAGCAGCCAGGCTCCTAATGACTTCAGACTTCCTGGAAGGCCTTCAGCCAGCCCTACTTTCAAATAAATAAAAAGTTAGCACAGACCCCGAGCACAGAACCCGGATGTGTGACTCCTGACCCCTGACCCCCGACCCATCATCTCCCATGAGATTTGCCTGAGCCAGTATCTGGAGACAACGGGCATCTCCCAGGCCCCAGGAGTTATGTGGGGACCCATGCAGGGGGATCCCCCTGTGATCTCCAGGCTGGGGACCCCTGGCTGTGTGGGAGGGAGGAATGGGGGGGACCCATTAAAGGTACCCAGTTCCCCACTCCCGGCTGGTGAGTGTTTCATTCATCTTTAGAAGAAAGGCACGCATTGATTAACCTGCCCTGTCAATCTGTCAGCACCCCGCTCCCATGGACAGCGGTCCTGGGATATGTGAAGAAATGGCTGGTGCAAACCTGCTCTTAGGATGCTCTGAGGACAGACAGTGCCTGGTGGAGCCAGAGAGGCATTGCTGTAAACCTGCCCGGTGCCAGGAGGAGACGGTTCCACGGGCAGCGTGGAAAATGGAACCCGTCGATCCAGGCTGGAGAGCCGGGGCGCCCCAAATATGGAGCTGCCTCTGCCAGATTTTTCTGCAAACTCGCTTGATTTCATTTATTGACATTTATTTATTTATTCGGTCCTGGGACTTGAACTCAAGGCCTGGGCGCTGTCCCTGAGCTCTTTTGTTCAAGGCGAGTGCTCTACCACTTTGAGCCACAGCGCCACTTCCTGTTTTCTGGTGGTTTATTGGAGATGAGCGTCTCCTGGACTTTCCTGCCCGGGCTGGCCTTGAACCGCGGTCCTCAGTAGCTAGGATGACAGGCGTGAGCCACCTCACCCCGCTCTGCGATGACACTTCATCAGGGTGACACTGAAAACTGCCCCCATGCTTTGTCAAGAGGCATGCGCGGAGCTGATCGAAACCCACCCCCACCTGTCAGCTTCCGCCTTCAATGTCACCCTGACTGTGACTCCCGCCACACCACCACAGGGTCCCACGCTGGCTGCAACCCGAGCCCCACAGCCTCCTCCCTATGAGAAGCCGCAGTGAGAGCCACGGCCTCCGACTTAGAGAGGAGCCCAGGGGACGAAGGGTGCAGGCCTGAGTCTCAGCTGGCTCTGCAGTCTGCTGTGTGACCCAAAATCCAGGCTGCCATCTCTGATCCCCACCTCATCTGAGGTCAGGAGCTCATGGCATGGATGGCTGCCCCCGGGGTACAGATTGTTCGGGGGCCCCAGGGAGGGGGTGCTATGGCCCCTGCAGCTTCCCACAGTCCCCTCAGCTCCCCAACCTCAGATCTCAGTCAAAATCGACCCAGGTCCTTCAGAGACAACAGACAAAACGGAGACAACAGACAATGGAGACAACAATGCCCTGTGTTGTTTCCCTGTCAGGTTTACAAGTAACTGCAAATTTCCCTTGTTTTCTTTCCCTAATGAATTCTCTGAAATGTGTTACAAGCTCCCCCGGAATGAATGCCAGTGGAAGGCCGGGTGCAGCCAGCCTCCAAGGAGAGACGCTGTTGAATTCCACCCCCCTACGCGGCCTCCTGCAAGCCCTGCGGTGTGGTGGTGCAGTGCTGCGCTGCCGTGGGCATGGGCAGAAATCCATTCTATCGACCACACCGGCCGCGCCACGCCTGCCTGTGCTAAACCCGCTTTGCAAGGCGCTCCTGACCCTGATTACCTGGCTAATTGTGCTTAAAAACCCAGATTAATTCAGAGGTGAAGTCGGCCGCCCCGGGGAAGACCTCTCGGGCTATTGATGGCTCTCGGGTCTGAGAGACCCCAGGCCAACAGACAGCCTGAGCCTTGGTGGTGGCCACAGCCATCTCCTTCCTCCTCCACAGGAGGGTGAGGCACAGAGTCTCCCAGAGCCACTCGGTAGGCAAATTCCAGAGAACCCAAGGCACCCCCTTCCCTCCCCCACCCCGGTCCATCTGCCACCAGTATGGTACCTCATGCCTATAAGCTCAGCCTATGGAGGTGGAGATTGGAAGGATAGTGGTCTGAGGGCTGCTGTGGCTGCAATGCTCCATCTCAACAAAAAGACCAACAAAGGATGGCAGTTCCTGGACTAGAAGAGGCTGCTGGCCCTGACCCCCTGTCCTAATACACTTGTTCCAAGTGGGCCAGTAGTGCACCCTGAACCCCTGCACTACACCTGAAACTCAGAGGGAAGCCTCCCCCTCCCCCACATGCATCCTGGAGGGCCCTAAGAAGTCCCCAGCTCCCCAGGCTCTCCGTACTTTTTTATTTATTTTTATTTTTTTGGTGCCAGTATTAGGACTTGAACTCAGGACCTTGCATTCTCACTTGACTCTTTCACTCAAGGTTTGTGCTCTACTACTTGAGCTCCACTTCTGGGGTTTTTTGCTTTTTTGTTTTGTTTTGGTAGTAGGGCTTGAACTCAGGACCTGGGCCCTGTCCCTCAGCTCTTCAGCTCAAGGTAAGCACTTTAGCACTTAAGCCACAGTACCACGTCTGGTTTTCTGGTGGTTAATTGGAGATAAGAGTCTCATGGACTTTCCTGCCTGGGCTGGCTTTCTTTTTGTTGTTGGTGGTGGTCATGGGGCTTGAAGTCTAGGCCTGGGCGCTATCCCTCAGCTCTTCAGCTCAAGGCAAGAGCTCTACCACGAGAGCCACAGCACCACTTCTGGTTTTCTGAGTGTTTATTAGAGATAAGAGTCTCATGGAGTTTCCTGCTGGGGCTGGCTTTGAACCACGATCCTCAGATCTCAGCTTCCTGAGTAGCTAGGATTACAGGTGTGAGATACTGGTGCCCAGCTCTGGTGTGTGTGTGTGTGTGTGTGTGTGTGTGTGTGTGTGCCTGGGCTGGCTTTGAACCTCAACCCTCAGATCTCAGGCCCTTGAGTAGTTGGGATTACAGGCGGGAGCCAGCCTAGCCTCGTCTCACACGTGTAACCATCTTAGTACGTACCCTCCCCCCCCACTTCCTGCAGCTGTTCATTAAATGGGGGAAATCTGGCGCTGGGCTCCCCACCCAGTCCTGGAGGCTGGGGCCGGGCCTCCGCGGTCACCCAGGGGCCAGTAAGACCCTGTCCACTCCCCCACACACCCTGTGAAGTTATTTGCTTTCTTCAATAACCATTTATGAGGGGCCAGCGCGAGGGCCGTGATTTTATTAACGCGAAGTCAGGCCGGCACCTGCTTAAGGCCTGACCCTTCCCCTGGCCGATGGCGCCGCCCCTGGCTGCGGCCTCCTGGGCCAGGTGTGGGGGCCCGGGCAGGTTTAATTAAGTCCTCTGCCAGCCCGGAGACCTGGTGACACCCCTGAGCAGGGCTGCGCCCCCACCCGGCCCTGCCTCCTCCCTGCCTGCCTGGCTCCCAGCAGCAGGCCCGGATTCCCTGAAAATCAATTTTCTTTGGAATCCCTCGAAATGAATCAATCCATTGTCTAGAAAATCACAATGTCATCAATTATGTTAAAATATCGTTTCTGTGAGATGTAATTCTCCCGATCCACCCACGCTGCACGCCCAGAGCCATGGGAACTCTTTCCTCTCCTGTGAACGCACACCTGTCATCCTAGTCACTTTGGAGACTGAGATCTGAGGACCACGGTTCAAAGCCAGCCTGGGCAGGAAAATCCAAGACTCTCATCTCCAATGAACCACCAGAAAACCAGAAGTGGTGCTGTGGCTCAAAGTGGTAGAGCACTAGTCTTGAGTTAAAGAGCATAAGGGCCAGTGCCCAGGCCCCAAGTTCAAGCCCTACCATGGACAAACTGAAAGGAACAAGCAGCCTGACACTGTGGCTGTAAGTACCGGTGGAGACCCAGACACTTTCCCAGATTTGGAAATTGAACCAGTATTTGCCAGGTCTGGTGGTCCACACCTGTAATCTCAGCTACTTTGGAGGTACAGATAGGAGGATAGCAGTTCAAGACTAATTTGGGGGGGGGGAACATGAGACAGCAGAAAATAAAGCAAAAAAAGAGACTGGAGGTGTGGCTCAAGAGGTAGAGCACTTGCCTAAGATGTGAGTTCAAATCCCAATATAGCCAAAGGTAGTTAACAATACTTAGGACATAATGAATTGATACAATGTATTCTTAAAAAGTAGCACCAAGCAGGTGCAAGTGGCTCACACCTGTAATCCTAGCTACTCAGGAGGCTGAGATCTGAGGATTGAGGTTCAAAGCCAGCCGGGGCAGTAAAGTCTGTTTGAAAGACTCTTATCTTCAATTAGCCACCAGAAAACCAGAAGTGGTGCTGTGGCTCAAGTGGTAGAGCGCTAGCTTTGAGCTGAGGAGCTAAGGGACAGTGCCCAGGCTCAGAGTTCAAGCCCCATGACTGACAAAAAAAAAAATAGCTCCAGTGGCTCATGCTTGTAATCACAGCTGCTCAGGAAGTTGAAATCTAAGGAAGGATCATGGTTCAGACAGGAACGTCCATGAGACTCTGATCCCCAATGAACCACTAAAAAGCCAGAAGTAGAGCTGTGGTTCAAGTGGTAGAGTGCCAGCCTCAAACACAAAATCTCAGGGACAGTCCCCAAGCCCTGAGTTCAAGCCCCAGGGTCTACACAGAAAGAAAAAAAAAATAGAGTAGTGTCTTTTGCAGCAATATCTCATTGTAGCAAAGGCCCAGAGAGAATAGCCACTTCCCTGAGGCTACCCAGCTTCTGGACTCCAGCTGCTGGCTTCCTGGAAGGCATGGGGGTCCTGTGCCCCACCCTTGACCGCCCCCCACTTCCCCTGAGCTGCTCCCTGCCCTGTCTGCAGCGCTGTGCCCTCCGGAAGAGCCACCCGGCTATTTCCCATGGACTCACTTAAGTTGGTTAATTTTTAATAATGTTGAAATTTCCATGTGAATAATTCAAATAAATAATTTATTAAAGCACAGGCTAAAGGGAGCAGGACAATTATCAGTCAACAATGTCGCCTGCAGCGGGCGTGTGGCCGGGACAGATCTGCTGATTACGTGGTTGTCCACCGACACTCCTGTGGCCCCCTGGCCCGGGAGTGGCTCCCACGTCCACCCCTCCCTTCACATCCCCCGTTGACAGCCCAGCCCCCCCCCTTGCAGCCTGGTGACCCCTGCCCCCCGCCAATCCCAGGTCCTTCACCAGCATCCCTGAGTGCTGGAGGCCACTGCCCCCACCCCAGCCCATCCCCAGCATTTCACACCCAGATCGGACCCTACTCCCCCCAAGCTGCCTCACCCAGCATCCTGAGCAATCCCTGTCTGCTCTCCTCCTCCAACTGCCTTCCACCCAGGAACCTAGCTCAACGCCTCCCTTCCATCACCACCTCACCACGGGCCGCCTGCGGGGGAGTCAGACACGCCAGGGCACCTGCCCCCTCCCTCGTAAGCCTGGGCACCCACCTGCCTTTCTGTGTAGGCTCTTGGCCCTCAGGTGAGATGTAAAAACACACCTGAATTCTGAAGACGTGAGGCCTCAAAATGTGTAGAATGGCTCACACCCATAATCCTAGCTACTCAGGAGGCTGAGATCTGAGGATCAGGGTTCTTGAACCAGGCATGGTGACTCCTGCCTGGAACCCCAGCTACTTGGGAAGCAGAAAGGAGCCATGGTTTACATCCAGGTGGGCCTAAACAAAATGTCTACTGGCAGCCGGGTGCCTGTGGCTCACACCTGTCATCCTAGGTACTCAGGAGGCTGAGATCTGAGGATTGTGGTTCAAAGCCAGCCTGGGCAGGAAAGTCTCTGAGACTCTGATCTCCATTAAACCACCAGGAAACTGATAGTGGCTCTGTGGCTCAAGTGGTAGAGCCTTGAGTTGAAGAGCTGAGGGACAGAGTTCAAGCCCCATGACCAACCTCTCCTAGTACCTCTCCTCCTGGCCTGAAGGGGGAGGAGCTACGGCCCCTCCCTGCCCAGGCCTGGCTTTTTGCAATGTCCAGGAACCTAGGACGCTGCCTCAGATGCTGCTTGCCATCTGACATTTACTGAAATTCAAGGTGTGGACAGGGGCAGCTCCCCTGCCCTCCCATGGCCCCGCGCCTGTGCCCGGCCACCCCCACTGCCCCCACCTGCACTCCTCACCTTCCACCTTCTGCTGGGATTGCCAGCGTCCAGGTAGCTGGGCACGCCAGGTGGCCTCATACTAATGAAGGGAGAGGGCGCTGGCCGGCCAAAGGCCTGGACACTCCTGGGCCAGGCCAGCCAGCCCTCTCACACACCCAGCAGGCAGCTGGGAAGATCACAAGAGCCTGGCATCCTTTGTGCCTTGGGCCCTGTCACCCACTATGCCTCAGTTTCCTCCTCTGAGCTATGCAGGAAATAGAGACCTCCGGGGACTCAGTCTCTGAATGGACAAACAATGACCCACACTGCCAACCCAGGCTGAGCTCTGTGAGACCTCTTTCAGCACCACCACTACCTCTGGCACCAGAAGGCCATGGGGGCTGCTGTGTTGGGTAAAGACTGGGGCTCCGCTTGGGGGGTTCTCTCCCTGAGGCTCTTGAATCCTGCCTGACCCCGGGGATGGTCACTCTGAAAAGGTGTCCCCAGCATGGCTGGGTCTTGGGCCTTGGGTCGCTGAGCTGGAAGGCTTCTGCCCTTGGGGGAGGGGTGCTCCCTGCCCGACTCCCTGACTCCCCTTCCTTGTCCACATGGGGGCTGGATCAGTCTTGGCTTTCCCAGCTGGGGCATCCTGGGGACACAGTACACACGCCCCAAAATTCAGCTCTGTTCCACAGAGCCATTTGGAGACCCAGGATCCTGCCATTCAGAGGACTTGTGTCCTCCAGGCCCTTGTGGACAACGGTCCCCAACCCCCACCCAGGAAGCCACATGCCAGGTTCAGAGCTGCCATTGCCCCATCATCAACTCCAAAGTCCACTTCAAACCCCAAGCTGGGAGCCGATCCCCTCCCCAACCATACCCACCACCTTCAGAAAGGGGCCCCCACTCTGAGAAGCAGGATTGATTGAGTCATCGCGGATGGTTGATTTGTACAAAACGGGTGGTGACCCTGGCCGTTTGTGAAAATGAATTGCCTGGCAAAATGGAAATTGTCACTTTATTATGAGATTAAAAAAAATCCAATCCCAATTGAATAATAATGGGAAATAAAGCAAGCCCACGTCCCTCCTTCTCCCTCCTATTAATAAATGAGGATCCGGGGAGACATGCGTAGGATTTCTAAATATTATTCAATTGATGGGGCCGCCCCCCTGCTGGGCAAGCAGCTTCCTCCCCGCCCCCCTCCCCACTGACTTTTGGGATCTGAGCAACAAGTCTACACTCTCCCTGCAGATCCAAAAGTCTCAAGCTGAAGATGCAACTAACCACCCATTGAAAATGCCCAGAAAGTCAGAGTGTAGTGGCTCAGACCTGTCATCTGCACTACCCAAGAGGCTGGAATTAAGAGAATTGTATGGCTCAAGGCCAGCTCTGGCAAAAAAAAAAAAAAAAAAACCCTCCAGGAGATTCCATCTTCAAAATCACCAGCAAAAAGCCAGGTTGGAGGCATGGTTCAGGTGGTGGAGCATCAGCCATGTGCAAGCAAGCACAAGGCCCTTGAGTTCACAACTCAGTACCAAAAAGAAAAAGAAAAGAAAATGCCAGGGTGAAAAACATTATAAATAATAATTGCATCTCTACTCACACACAGAGATACTTTGTTTTTCTTGGTGTTCTAAATAATACTGAACACCAGCTGACAGCTACTTTCACAGCACATACATGGTATTAGATGCTGTCAAGAGGTGAATGAAGTAGGGGGGTGTACGGGGGGGGGTGCTATACCATTTTGTATAAGAGATTTGAGCCTCCATGCATACTACTGTCCTCAGAGGTCCTAGAAACAACCCCGTAAGAATATGGAGAGGGCCAGGCGCTGGTGGCTCACATCTGTCATCCTAGCTACTCAGGAGGCTGAGATCTGAGGATCACGGTTCAAAGCCAGCCAAGCCAGGAAAGTCCATGAGACTCTTATCTCCAATTAACCACCAGAAAACCAGAAGTGGTGCTGTGGCTCAGAGTGGTAGAGTACTAGCCCTGAGTGGAGAAAAAAAAAACCCTCAGGGACAACGCCCAGGCCCTGAGTTCAAGCCCCACAACTAACAATAACGACAAAAAAAAAAAAAAGAATATAGAGAGGCTCTGTGTGCAGATCTGCACACAAATGGGGGTAAGAATGAAGAGGAGAGCTGGGCGCTGGTGGCTCATGCCTGTAATCCTAGCTACTCAGGAGGCTGAGATCTGAGGATCGCGGTTCAAAGCCAGCCCGGGCAGGAGAGACCGTGAGACTCCTATCTCCAATAAACCACCAGAAAACCGGAAGTGGCGCTGTAGCTCAAGTGGTAGAGCGCTCGCCTTGAGCTGAAGAGCTGAGGGACAGCACCCAGGCCCAGAGTTCAAGCCCCATGGCCGACAAAAAAAAAAAAAAAAAAGAATGAAGAGGAGGAAAGAGAGATAGAAAGGGAATGATCATATATATATAACGTGACCAGGCACAGTGGCTCATACCTGCCATCCCAGTTCTTTGCAAGGACGGGTATTATATATTTAGGACAGAGCAGGAACATCACAGCTTGAGGCCGGCCCAGCTGTCCCCTCCCCCCAAAAATGTTAGCAAGACCCCATCTCAACCAAAAAAATGCTGAGCTTGATGGTTCATAGCTGTAATCCCAGCTAGAGAGAAGAATGTAAGAAGATTCAGGTCTGGACCAACCTGGGGGCAAAAACAAGAGACCCTATAATAAAAAAATAACTCTGGTTGAAAGAGTTAAGGGGTGGCACCAGGGGTTGTAAGCCTGCAATTGTACTCGAGAGCTCGAGTTCAAACTCCACTACCACCGAAAAGAGAAGCACCATGTGTAACATGAAATGTCCATCTTGGTCATTCTCAAGTGAGCTGTGAGCACAGCCCTCCCCACCCCCATCCATTGGTCCTTCTCTTTCTGCATTCAGACTCTGCACCCACCTGGTGCACTAAACACCAATTCCTGTCCCTGAATTGTATTTTATATCTATTTTATTTATTCATTTTTGTGCTGGTCCTGGGGCTTGAACTCAGGACCTGGGAGCTGACCCTGAGTTTTTGTTCAAGGCTAGTGCTTTATCACTTGAACCACAGCTCCACTTCCTTTCTCTCCCCCCTTCTCTCTCTCTCTCTCTCTCTCTCTCTCTCTCTGATGGTGACTTGGAGGTAAGAGTCATGGACTTTCCTTCCCAGGCTGGCTTCAAACCACAATCCGAAGATCTCAGCCCCTCTAAGTAGTTGGGATTACAGGTGTGAGCCACTCATGCCCGACTATGTATCTATTTTAGTATATTTCCATACCTGTCCCCTATAGAACTTGACATACTGTTTGACAGTGACAGTGCCCAGCCTAGAACCCCAGTTCAGGCACACAACTTCTCAAAGGATCCAATTTTTTTTTTTTTTTCCGGTCGTGGGGCCTGAACTCTGGGCCTGGGCACTGTCACTCAGCTCTTCAGCTCAAGGCTAGTGCTCTACCACTTGAGCCACAGCGCCACTTCCGGCTTTTTTCTTTTTGCTTCTGTGGTGCTGGGGAATCGAACCCAGGGCCTCATGCATTGCAAGGCAAGCGCTCTACCACTGAGCCACCTTCCCAGCCCAAAGGATCCAATTTCAATAACGGTGGTTCACACCTGTCACCCTAGCTACTCAAGAGGCTGAGACCCAAGGATTGAAGTATGAAGCCAGCCTGGGCTGCTAAAAGTCCAAAAGAGTCCATCTCCAATTAACCAGCAAAAAACCAGGCTGGAGACAGGTCTCAAGTGGAGCACCAGCCATGAACAAAAAAGTTGAGTGACAGAGAGCTCATGGCTCTGAGTTCAAGTTCTAGTATACAACATGCATGTGCATGTGCACACACACACACACACACACACACACACACAAATTTCAATGGCCAGCTGGGAAAAGCAAGAAAGGGGTCTTGGAACCCAGGTGTTAGACTCCCAAACCCCTCCCCTCCCCCAAGGGAAAATCTGAAAATCTCAGAAGCCTCAGTCAGTGTGTTGGTAGTGTGGGCCGATCTCTGGGCCTCCTTCCAACCTTCTGTCTGCCAGGGAATCCTGGCCAGGCCCGGCTGCCCACCAGCACGGCCGAGTCACACCGCTGGGCAGGATGTGGGCCTTGTTTATTGTGTGGCTGGGAGAGGTGTCCGCAGGGGCCGGGCGGCCGCGCCAATCCGGGAGGCCGTGGGCAGGCGCCAAGCATCGTCTCCTCAGAACAAAATAATTAAAAGAGGATTCGGGGATCAGGCGTCCTGTGGCAGGGGGGAGTCAACACTTAACTCTTCCCAGGCCAGGCTGCACAGGGTTCAGCAGGAGCGCAGCAGAGGACCAGAGCCTGGGAGGAAGGTTAGGAGACCCCTCCACGTGCCCACCGCCCGGCCAGTGTCCTATGGCGCTTGCCATCTGAACAGTTTCTTTGTGATTTGGGGAGTTTTTTGGTATTGAGATTTGAACTTGGGACCCCATGGTTGCGACTCTAATGCAATACTGCTAAGCCACAATGCCAGCCTTATCTTTTACTGGTTCTGTTGGAGATAGGTCTCTCTTCCCACCCAGTCCTGTGCCTGCTTGACTACTCTTGAATGCCCAGAAGACTGGGCATAGGTGGCTCACACCTGTCATCCTAGCTACTCAGGAAGCTGAGATCTGAGCATCCTGGTTCAAAGCAGGAAAGTCTATGAGACTCCTATCTCCAAGGAACCACCAAAAAAGCCGAAATGGAGCTGGGGCTCAAATGGTAGGACACTAGCCTTGAACACAAAAGCTCAGAGACAGCACCCAAGCCCTGAGTTCAAGCCCCAAGGCCAGCACATGGAAGGAAGGAAGGAAGGAAGGAAGGAAGGAAGGAAGGAAGGAAGGAAGGAAGGAAGGAAGGAA
>NW_012267284.1:2140627-2193780 GCF_000151885.1 Dipodomys ordii
GGAAGGAAGGAAGGAAGGAAGGAAGGAAGGAAAGAAGGAAGCTGAGTGCCAAGTGGCTCACGCCTATAATCCTAGCTACTCAGGAGGCTGAGATCTGAGGATCATGGTTCAAAGCCAGCCCGAACAGGAAAGTCCATGAGACTCCTATCTCCAACTAACCACCTGAAAACCCAAAATGGCGCTGTGGCTCAAGTGGTAGAGTGCTTGAGCTGAAGAACTTAGGGACAGCGCCCAGGCCCAGAGTTCAAGGCCCACGATTGACGAAAGGAAGAAGGAAATAAAGAAAGAGAGAGAGAGAGAAAGAAAGAAGGTATGCATCTAGGCGTGTGGCTCTAAACTGTGTCTTGGGGGAGGGGCTGGCACCCTCTGGGCCATGGATCTTCACCAAGCCCAGCCCTTGGTGTTCACCTGGAGAGGCTCCCTGGAGACCTGAGGAGGGTAAACAAGCCCAGGGCCCCAGGGGAGCTGGGCCATCCTGGGGCATCTGGCCCCCACCCCTCTCCCTCAGGGGCTGTCACAGGACCAGGCTGAAGCTCAGACACAAACCCCAACTCTTCTTCTGGCTGTTTCCCACTGAGCTCCCCTCCCACTCACCCCCCCCCACGTGGAGTCATGGAGCACCCTCGCTGGGTCTTGCTGCGGAGCACTGCAGCTCAGCCTCCTTCCCAGGAGCTACCGAGGAGAGAGAAATCAATACCCAGAGTGCAGCCCGGCACCAGTGGCTCACGCCTGTAATCCCAACTACTCAGGAGGCCGAGATCTGAGGATTACAGTTCAAAGCCAGCCTGGGAAGGAAAGCCTGTGAGAGTCTAATCTCCAGTGAATCCACCAAAAAGCCAGAAGGAGAGCTGCGGCTCAAGTGGTAGAGTGCCAGCCTTGAGCAAAAAAAAAAAAAGCTCAGGGGCAGTGCCCAGGCCTGGAGTTGAAGGTCCTGCCCCCACCAGATGCAGCCCGGGCCTGGCCCCCCTGTCCCCACACACATCGCCCGTGTGTATTAAACCTCTTTGCAAATTGCACAAGTAATGAACTAACACATCTGGAGTCCGTTTTTCAAACAAATCCCAGACACCGTATCATTCCGCTCATAAATACTGCAGGATACAAATGGGGCTTTAAATAATTTGCTGTTTGCAAGGAGGCTTTCTTCCAGAAGCATGCTGTGGCCGAGCTGGGAGCGGGAGTCCTGGAAGCCACCGCCTGCCCTGCTCAGGCCTCGGTCTGGTCCTGCTCCCCTCAAGGGGCACCGTGGGAGGGGGGAGCCCCTCCACAGCCCCCCACTCACCCTGCAGCCTCTGTTTGCTGTCCCCATCTCCTCTCTCTTTGTGTCTCAGGGGTAGAAATTCCCCAGGGCTGACATCAGCTCTGTCCCAGTGGTGACCCGGGGCCCCACAATTTTCCACGCTTGTAAACACCTCCTGCACATCTCCGCGAGGGAGACGAGGTGTGGTTTTCGGATCAGCCTCGGAGGATTCTACCCACAAAGTGTCCATGCCAAATCGCTTTCCAAGAAGATACAAACACTGCTGAAATGCTTGTAAATCATGGCGCGGGGGGGGGGGGGTGCTGAAACTCAGGGGTCACCGGTGGGGGAGGGGGCCACAGCCTGGCTGTAGCATCAAGGGAAGGTGATCTCCCTGGAGGCCCACTACTGCTCCCCAACCTGAAGGGACTCCCTTCCTCAGTTTCCCCATCGGGGAATGAGCTTGGGCTTATGTGTGCCATAGGTCTCCTTGGAAGAGGCCTGATAGGCCTTACCCATCCATCCAGCATTAGCTCTTCCTGCTACATGGAGATGGCTCCCACACCTAGAGGGCAGAAGCATCCCACAGTGACCGCTGGCCATTTCAGGGTCACTGAATCGGCTCTGTCCAGAGGAGATCCCAGAGGGATGGGTGGAAGGGCGCGCGCGCACGTGTGTGTGTGTGTGTGTATGTGTGTGTGTGTGTGTGTGAAGTTGGCCACCATCCATCCCTGGCCTAGGGTGTGGTTTTCTGGCTCTCTCCCCTTGCAGTCTTGCTGGGGCTCAGAGAAGAAATGTAGCTTGAGCCAAGATGCACAGCACTTGGGTAGCAAAGCTCGGTGCACCCCGGCTCTGCAGATCTGCCACTGGCCTTCTGGAAGCAATGAGGATCCCTCACCCAGCACAACTCCTGAGGGGTCGATACCCCCCGCTGAGCCACCATCTGGTGGGGTGCTTGTTCTCTCCCAGCAGAACCTATTTCACAGGAGAGGAAACTGAGGCTGAAGGAGGAGGGGGTGTCCAGGCCTGCACAAAGGCCCCAGCCAGAGCCTGGCTCCTAACCCAGCCTAGCTGGCCGCCCAGCTAGGGACACATGAGGTCCCTCCCAGGACGTGACGGCTGTGGCCAGCCGCCTAGGCCACTAGGGCCGGGCAGTGAGGACGCTGCATACTGGCGCCCTCTGCAGGCAGCTGGCGGGAGCGCAGAACCTGCCAGGGCCTCTACGGATCCCGCCCACCAACGGCCCCGCCCACTTTGAACTCCTTCCACCAATGACCACGTTCACCAATAACCCCGCCCACCTATAGACCCACCCTCTAAGCGCCCCTTCCACCAATAACCATGCTTAGTGATAGCCTTCACCGCGGGGACCACATTTACCAAGACCCACACCTATCAGTGGTCCCGCCCTCTGAGGATCCCTTCCACCAATGACTACGCTCACTACAGTCCCCGCCCACATATAAGCACGCCCATCTAACCGAGCCCATTTGATGGTCACACCCATGGCTGACCACGCCCCCTCGCCGTGCGGCCTACTGTGAGCCCTTTCCCAGCACTGCCCCTGCCCACTACTAACCCTGCCCACTCCAGATTCTCCACTGTTCTAAGTATTTGTGTCTCATTTTGCAGACGGGAAACTGAGGCCCAGAGGGGTTTACAATTGGCCTTGGAAGATGGGGGCGGAGCCCCTTATTTGACCCCACGCTGCCTGGGGATAGATCACTGGTGATTTTCCTGTAACCACTAGAAATGTGGCCAGGGACAGTGTGAATGTGTACCAGACCTCTGAACCCCACTTTAGAAACTTCTGATGGCCGGGCGCTGGTGGCTCACACCTGTAATCCATCAGCAAAGCCAGGTCTTCTTGTCTGTCTGATCCCCCATCCCCTCTTTTATAATGTCTTTATGGACAGTGGGAGAGACGACAGCACCGCCCCCCCCCCCCCCAATCCAGGCTCAGTTACCAACACCTGTTAACCCCCAGCTGCTGAGTCCCTTTTGCCCCATGGGGTGGCACATATCCCGGGGGTGAAGATATGGAGACCTCTCCTGCGGGGAGCCACGGAGGCAATTGCAAACACCAGGATTAGACCTCAGGATCTCTGTTCTTTCCAGGACCTTTCTGTTGATGTCCAACGATGCTCTCTGGAACACTTGAGATGGTCTGTGGCGACACTTGATTTTCTCACCCAGACTTTCCAGAGCCTCTGGACTCATCCAGTGGAGCATTTGTGACTCTTACAACAGATGAATGATGGGTAGTGAGAGAGATAGTAGAAAGAGTAATGACAGGGCTGGAGAAAGGATAGATGATTGGTGGATGGAAGATATGGATAAGTGACAGGTAGTACAGGCGGATGGTTGATCCACAGATGGATGACATATAGAAATGACATTCACAGATGAAGGTACAAAGAAGAGTGATCCATGCCGACTTTGATACCTGGTAGAAATAGATAGATTGATAGGTAGGGCATAGATGCTAGCTATTGATGATGGATACAGGCAGATGATAGACAATATAGATGGGTCATTGATCAATAGATAATAGAGGAGATAAAAGTGATAGATATGCTGACATGATCGGTAGATAGAAGAATGACAGATGATCAACACATAGATTGTAGACCAGAGATGAAAGATAGACAGATAGATGATAAATAGGTAGGTAGATAGATAGATAGGCAGACAGATTGATGGGATGGAGGCATGGCTCAATGGTAGAGGCCTTGACTTCAAATGCTAGCAACAGACAGACAGAAAGACAGAAAGACAGAAAGACAGACAGACAGATGGTAGTAGGTTCTGTTTGGTCGTGCTGGCCTCATGGCCTTAGCCCCAAGTCTTTCAGGTCCCTGTGTGTCCCGTGCTGGGGATAGCCATGAAATGAGAGAGGAAGAGGTCGCCCGTGCTCCTTGTGGGACAAAGGGACAGCCATGGGGGTGGGGCACAGGATGAGGTCAACATACCTGGACCCAGAAAGAGCCACCAAAGGGGGCAAGAGGAAGGGGCAGGAAGGGAGGGGGACAAAGAGTCATTGGGCGGAGTTAGGTCTTCATGGGGGAGGGGCTTTTCCCTTCTCCCCTCCCTTTTCCCATCTCTTCTCCCCTCCCTTCCCCTTTGTCCCCGCTCCACTCCTCTCCAGGTGTGGGGCTGTCCCAGCGGTCAGCTCCTGGCATTCACAGAGGAGGCTCAGCGAGGGCAGAGACTCGGTCCACATCACACAGCAGCCCGGCTGAGCTCTCCAAAGGCAGAAGGGCACACAGGGGTGTGAAAGGCCCAGCCACCCCTGAGAACTGCCCAGGATGGAGCCCCCATCGGGCAGTCCCGCTGGAGGACAACGCCCCGGGCCTGGCGGCCCTCGCTGCAGCCTCATCTATCAGGAATTCAATTAGACGAAACGCCGTTGTTAATTGTACAGGCTGTGCTGGATGGTGGGGGCTGCGCCCGGTGAAACCAGGGGCGGTGGGAGGGGGTGCCTCTTCCCTGGCATCCCAGGGTCTGCCCACAATGTGATGCATTAATGAGGTGCCTTCAGCTGCCAACCCTATTTCATTGGGCATTCATGGACAGGGCGCACCCACACACCGCAGCCCGCCGCCCACCTTGTCGGAACAGGTCATTAGAGTGGCCCAGGCCGCTCTATTAAAGGCAGTGTTTAATAAAATCAAATTGAGGGGCTGGGAATGTGGCTTAATGGTAGAGTGCTTGCCTAACATGCATCAAGCCCTGGGTTCCATTCCTCAGTACCACAGAAAGAGACAGAAGTGGCGCTGTGGCTCAAGTGGTAGAGTGCCAGCTTTGAGCAAAAGATGCTCAGGGACAGTGCCCAGGCCCTGAGTTCAAGCCCAGGGCTGGAAAAATAAATAAGGGGCTGGGGATATGGCCCAGTGGCAGAGTGCTTGCCTAGCATGCATGAAGCCCTGGGTTCAATTCCTCAGTACCACATACACAGAAAAATCCGGAAGTGGTGCTGTGGCTCAATTAATTAATTGAATTGAATATTTATTACATTTGGGGGTCCCAAGCTGTATTTAAAAATGAGTTCATCGCTCACTTGCCCCTCCCCTATCATTGCCCCCCAAGGTTTGAAGTATAGGGACACCCCGGCTCCCGCTCAGAACATGCAGCCCAATCCCAGGGGAAATGAGGAAAGACCCCCAAAGGGACAGATACAGGGGCCTGGTGAGGAGCGGCTCCCACACATTCAAGCTGTACCCCCCTTTTCCTGCTTGATTTTCCATCATTCCATTCAGTCCCCATCTTCCTTCCCTAATTGTCCCCTTGCAAGTGACCCCTGACCACCCCCCTCCACACCAGGCCCAACAAGGATCATGGGCTCTAGGTCCACACCTCCCAAAGTGAACCTGATCCTGGTGAGGGGTTTGCAAGGGCCTCAGGAGTTGGTGTGTGTATATTCTGTGGGGTAGAAACTTGGAAAGGGATTTGAACTCAGGACCTTGGCCCTCTCCTGCTCCACCACTCTCAGCTTCCTTCCCAAGCAGGAACCCCATCCTCCCTTCTTCCCCTCCCCTACACCCCAATCCCCACAGTGATTGCAACAATGACAAGCAAAGCTACACCTGTAATCCTAGCTACTCAGGAGGCTGAGATCTGAGGATCACGGTTCAAAGCCAGCCCAGGCAGGGAAGTCTGTGAGACTCTGATCTTCAACGAACCACTAAAAAGCCACAGGTAGAAGTGTGGTTCAAGTAGTAGAGCATCAGCTTTGAGCAAAAGAAAAAAGTAAGAGGGGGCTGGGAAGGTGGCTCAGTGGTAGAGCGCTTGCCTTGCATGCATGAGGCCCTGGGTTCGATTCCTCAGCACCACAGAAGCAAAAAGAAAAAAGCCGGAAGTGGCGCTGTGGCTCAAGTGGTAGGGCGCTAGCCTTGAGCTGAAGAGCTGAGGGACAGTGCCCAGGCCCAGAGTTCAGGCCCCACGACCGGACCCCCCCAAAAAAGAAAAGGAAAAAGTAAGAGGAGAGGCCCTGAGTTCTAGTCCCAGTACCCGCACAGATACAAAAGAAATAAATGAGCAAGCCGGTGCCCTGGTTCTTGCCCACCCCCACCCCCACCCACCCTTGTGGGCCAGGCCCTGGCTCCACTCTGCAGTTTCCACATCACCCACAGCCACTGTGTGCCACACTGAAGAGCTCCCCCCCACACACACACCCCGGCCTCCTGCCTGCCCCTCCACAGTGGGCCTGACCACACTGCCGGGGCAGAGGGCGCTCCTCCCGCCAGCAGGGGGCAGCAAGAGCAGGGAACACAAATAACGGCGCCCCCCTCCCAGCTCACTGACCACATATTTGAATGGACTCTTTTTTAGGACTTACGCATCAATACTAGGGCTTGAACTCAGGACCTGGACACTGACCCTGAGCTTTTTTAGCTCTACTGTGTGAGCCATGCTGGGCTCTACCTCAGCTTTTTGATGGTTCATCGGAGCTTAGAGTCTCACAGACTGTCCTACCCAAACTGGATTTGATCTGTGACATCCTTAGCGCCCAGCCTCCTGTGTAGCTGGGATTGCAGGGGCCAGCCTCTGGCACTCAGCTTCTCATGTCTTTTGAGCCACCATCCTGGCTCCCCAAATTGTGAGCTTGGGGTGGGGGACACCGGATTCCCTCCTTCCCCCCATAAGCCACTCTCATGCCATCTCCTTGGCTTGCCAGCGCTGGGAGCCACGTGGCGTGGAGATGCGTGGCTTTGGCGATGGGACGTGGATCCTGTGGCAGGCCGGGCTCTCATCTGCTCTGGGGAAGCAGGGCTCTCAATAATCGCCAGGCAGCTAGCACTTCCTGCCCCATCCCTGGGGGGGGGGGCGGTCCCCAGAGCGCCGCTCTGCCTTCTGGGACATCCCTGAGCCCTGTTGCCAGGCAACCGCCTGGTGTAACCGGGCAACCACCATCTTGAGTTTCGCCCGGGCTGTGATGTTGCAGCTGCTGTCAGTGCCTCCGGCCCCCGGAGCTGTCGGCCACCCCTGGGACAGGCAGGGGATGTTGGTCCTTCCTGTGTCATATCCAAATGCAGCCCTGGCAGTGCCATGCTGGCCTCCCTGTCTCCAGGGGTGGGTGGCATCCTGGCCATGGGGTAGCCTGAGCAGAGATGGCCCCAGGAGCCGTCTGTGCTGGGGGCTCAGGCTGTCACCGGGTCACCCTCTCTGGGGACTGTGGGTGGTCTCCCTGCTCCACCCTCAACCCCTGCCCAGGGGGCCATAATGAGGCCTTGAATATTGCCACATGCCCTGTGTTCCCAGCTGCTGCCCAATGCCCAGGGTCGCCCTCGCCCAAGGCCTCCTGTCTCCCCTGCCCAGCGCTGCGCCCTCCACCCCCAGTCTCCACTGACAAGCCCAACCATCGGCCCAGCTGCCTTCGCATGGAAATCGGTTGCAAAGAGCAATTAGCACTTCATTAATAATCAATGAAGTGCCAATTTACACATCGCCCAAGAACAAATTGCACACTCGGGTTTGGCTGTGCCGGCGAGGACCCTGGGTGCCAGCCTGGAGTGGGAGAGTTCCAGAAGTGGCAGGATGGAGTGGGGGGGGGGAAATGGGGGGGCCGCAGCTGCAGGGACTGAAGGTGTGCATGGAGGGGTAGGCACCTGGGAACACATGAGATCTCACCTGCCCAGGGCCAGGTGACCGCAGAGGCCCCGCGCCACTGGGCCAGGGTGAAATGCTCAGGGGCCCAGGCAGCATGGCTCTGGGTGGAGGTCCCTCTGATGGTGGCAGCTGCTGGCCACCCTGGAGGCGAGCCTGGCTGAAGGCGGGCCGGCCATCTGGGTGCCTGCCGCTCACACTTGTCACCCTAGCTACTCAGGAGGCTGAAATCTGAGGATCACAGTTTAAAGCCAGCCAGAACAGGGAAGTCTGTGAGACTGTTATCTCCCACTTAATCAGCAAAAAAACAGAAGTGGAGCTGTGGCTCAAGTGGTAGAGCATCAGCCTTAAGTGAAAAAGCTCAGGATCAGCACCCAGGCCCTGAGTTCAAGCCCCAGGACCCCAGGACTGGCATGCGCGCACACACACACACACACACACACACACACTGGCTGGCTGGCTGGCTGGCTGGCTGGTTACTTACACCTGCCATGAGTGTCCAGACCCAGTAGATGAGACCTGTTGTTCCCCTGCTTGGTCAATGGTGGGATGTGTGGACATCTACTGAGCACCTCTTGTGTGCACGCCCACCCACCTTCCACCCCCTCCACTTGCATGTGAGGATGGTAGGCCTCGCCAGGGCGCTTCAACTCAGGCCTGTCTCTGTCCCTCCAAGCTCCATGATGGCCCCACCATAGGGGTCTGTCAGACTACTCGTTTATTCCTGTCCTAGCACCTGAGTGTTGGGGCCTCAGTCAAGGGAGGCTTCTTGGAGAAGGAGGACAGGCTGGGGACTGCTTCTGTCAACACCCAGCTTGTACCACAGCTGCCTCCAGAGCAGGGTGTTTGGGGAGAGCCAGGCAGGGGGAGCCTGGAGGGAAAACAGCCTGTGCAAAGGCCCTGGGGTGGGATGGGAGTGGACAGATGATCTCACTGACATTAGGATTGGATATGTCAGGGGTCCTAGGCCAGGGATGGGGAATGTGGCCTGGGCCCCACTGGCTGGGAGGGGACATGGGGGGGGGACCACGGAGAGGGTTTCAGGTGTCACAGGGATCCAAGGGATCCAAAGACTGAGCCTGATCAGTGAGGATCGAATTCCCAGGGCCTCCTGGTGGGTGTAAGGTGAACCCTGCCTGGGGCCACTAGCATGTCTCAGATTGCACCCCAGCCCGAGGCCCCTCCCCACCTCCCGTCTGCACCCGCCCCTCCCACCTCAAGATTGGATTTACGACCAACGCCAACACACTTAAATGCATTTATTGCAAAATTACTTTTCAATAATTACATCACCGCGCTGACTCCGTTGCATAATGAAATTAGCATGAGAGATATTAGAGAGAATATAAAATTATAAGAAATATTGAAATACCTGCTTTCCGTCTGTCTTCATGAGGCCCCGTAGCTTAACTGGGAAGCCGGTGAGT
This sequence comes from Dipodomys ordii, assembly GCF_000151885.1. NCBI lineage: Eukaryota > Metazoa > Chordata > Mammalia > Rodentia > Heteromyidae > Dipodomys > Dipodomys ordii. The sequence goes on from NW_012267284.1 coordinate 2,149,901, forward strand.
CCTCTGGATGAGGTTGCAATGCACAGAGAGGAATTTTATAATGTCTTTTTGTATAAATTAATTATAACGGTTATTACAGTTTTATATTATTGGATTGAAATTGCCCTCCATTCGAGCCTATTATGGGGAGAATGGGACCCCAGATAGTGGCCCTGAGCCCCACCCCCCTGAACCCACAGCACTGGAGACACTGGGAAAGAGCAGCTGGAGTGGCCTGTAGTTTTGGAATCAGGCAGATCTGAGCTCAAATCCTAGCCCTGCTGTGTTTCTCCGGTAAAGGCACTAACCTCTCTGAGCTCAGATTTTCCTCCATTATTAGAAAAATATTTCTCTGTATGAGTGTGTGTGTGTGTGTGTGTTTGCATGCTGGGGCTTGAACTCAGGGTCTTGCACTCTTGCTTGGCTTTTTTGCTCAAGGCTGGCATTCTACCACTTGAGCCACAGCTCTACTGCCAGCTTTTTGCTGGTTAATCAGAGATAAGAGTCTCACAGACTTTCCTATCCAGGCTGGCTTGGAACCATGATCCTCAGATCTCAGCCTCCTGAGTAGCTAGAATGACAGGCATGAGCCTCCAGCACCTGACTCAGCCTGCTTTGCAGGTGACAGAGCCAGCAGTGGGGCTCAGAGGGTGATACCACGCTACCACCCAGCCCGTGCCCAAGTGGCCTCTGGGAGGCGAAGGTCAGAACCTCCACATGCTGAGACAGCAGTGGGTGTGGCTGCATGCTCATCCGCATGAGCTCATGCATGCGCATCCGCAGCTCAGCCGGGGAGGGCTCTGATTGCTGGCCGTGCATCTGGGGATCTGTCCACTGTCTGTGCGTGTACCACACGCAGGAGGAGGGCTTTCTGTCACAAGTGACTGTTCAGGTGACCTGCCTACGGGGATGGAGCCGCCGTCCAGCCTGAGCTGCCCACCTGCAGCCTCCTTCCTGCACAGGTGAACCAGACGCCACGTGACCAGGTGCCCAGGTAGTCTGGGGTCATGGGGGGGGGTGGGGGGACGACTCTGCCCCGGCTCAGGATTGTTTCTTGTTTTCTGATTATGTGGTACTGAGGAACGGAGCCCAGGACCTCTTGCGTGCTAGGCAAGCACTCTACCGCCCAGCCACCTTCTCAGCCCGTGGATTTCTGGCACCAGGTTTCCTCACAAGTCCCAACATGCTGTCACAGCTTGGTTTATTTACCAGATGGACAAGATGATGGCCACCTATGCCAGGCGGGACAAATGGATGGAGCTCCCAAGCTAGCCTGTGGGGAGCCTAATGTAGCATCATTGGGCTTTCCAAGGGACTCCCCCAAATTGTACCGCGCCCCAGAAGAGGCAGACCAGGGGTGACGGAGGTAGTTATTAAACTGAAATGTTGCTGGGTGCCAGCAGCTCACGCCTGTCATCCTGGCTACTCAGGAGGCTGAGATCTGAGGAGCGCAGTTCCAAGCCAGCCTGGGCAGGAAAGTCTGTGAGACTCTTACATCCAATTAACTACTCAGAAAAAGCCAGAAGTGGAGCTTTGGCTCAAAGTGGTAGAGTGCTACCTTGAACACGAAGAAGCTCAGAGACAGAGCCCAGGCCCTGAGTTCAAGCCCCACAGCCGGCAAAATATAAAATAAAAAATGAACTGGAATCTTTAATAGTGTGCTAGGAAGGCCGCTCCTGGAGAAGGATGCATGAATCCGATGCTTAGCCAGGTGCTGGTGGCTCACACCTGTCATCCTAGCTACTCAGGAGACTGAGAGCTGAGGATCTCGGTTCAAAGCCAGCCCGGGCAGGAAAGTTCATGAAACTCTTATCTCCAATAAGCTACCAGAAAACCCGAAGTGGCGCTGTGGCTCTAGTGGCACTCACCTTGAGCTGAAAAGCTGAGGGACAGCATCCAGGCCCAGAGTTCAAACCCCATGACTGACAAAAAAAAAAAAAAAGAATCCGATGCTTGGGACAAGGATTTTACTCAGTGCCATAGTGTCCCCTGACCTGCACCCCAAACTGGGAGCTGCTCCCTTCTTCCATTCCTCCAGCACAGCCAGGTCGGGTCCCAGGTGGTGCTCAGCTTGGGGGAAGAGAGTGACTTACAAACCCCAGAGCACCCACCAACTCTCAGAGCACCCTGACTAGACCAGCTCAAAGCCAGCCCAGGCAGGAAAGTCTGCTCTTCAGCTCAAGGCGAGCGCTCTACCGCTTGAGCCACAGAGCCACTTCCGGTTTTCTAGTGATTTATTGGAGATAAGAGTCTCACGGACTTTCCTGCCCAGGCTGGCTTTGAACTGTGATCCTCAGATCTCAGTCTCCTGAGTAGCTAGGATTACAGGCATGAGCCACCGGTGCCGGCTCCATGAGATTTTTTTTTTTTTAATCTCTAATGAACCACCAGAAAACCGGAAGTGGAGCTGAGGCTCAGTGGTAGAGTGCTAGCCTTGAGCAAAAAAGCTCAGGAACAGCACCCAGGCCTTGAGTTGAAGCCCTAGGACTGGAACAAAACTTTTGAAGTTTTAAACTTTCCAAGTCCAATTTATCAACTTTCCTTTTATTGTCTATGTATCCATTTCCATATTCAAGATAACATCGCTAGTTTTTGCTGTAGTAAAGCTGTCCAGGTTTTCTTCTAAAAATATTGGTTTTCCCTGTGTTTTGGTGTTTGGTCTGTTTGCAGGTAGTGGAGTTATGTTCGTTTATTTTGTTTTTTGGTGCTGGTCCTGAGGGTTGAACTAAGGGTCCAGCTCTGCCCTGAGCTTTTTCTGCTCAAGGCTAACACTCTACCACTTGAGCCACAGCACCACTTCCACTTTTTTAGTAACTAATTGGAGATAAGAGTCTCATGGATTTTCCTGCCCAGGCTGGCTTTGCACCTTGATTCTCAGACCTCAGCCTCCTGAGCAGCTGGGATTTCAGGTGTGAGTCACTGGTGTCCAGCTGTATATGGTGTGAGACCAGGTTCCAGTCCATCATCCGTTCTTTTGTCCACTGACTGCTCTGATGACCCACTCTGCTGTGGCTCCTGGCCAGGACCCCGTGGACACCCAGTGATGGAGGGAGATGATGGGGGGGACCCCGAGCTGAGGTATGACAGGGATTGGCAGCCTTTAGTGGAGGCAGCATGAGGCAGACCATGTGAGCCCTCCATCCATGCATATTTGTTGAATGACTAAGTGACGGAGGTAAAGAGAAGGAATCCAGAACCGTGTCCCAGAGGCCCAAAGGTGAAATGGATTCTCCAGTCTAGACTGGGCACCTGGGTCTGGGGCTGGAGACTGGCCTGGCTTCACAGTGTTATCTTTCTGCTGGGCACTGGTGGCTCATGCCTGTCCTCCTAGCTACTCAGGAGGCTGAGATCTGAGGATCGCGGTTCAAAGCCAGCCCGGGCAGGAAAGTCCATGAGACTCTTATCTCCAATAAACCACCAGAAAACTGAAAGTGACACTGTGGCTCAAGCGGTAGAGCACCCACCTTGAGCTGAAGAGCTGAGGGACAGCGCCCAGGCCCAGAGTTCAAGTCCCATGGCCGGAAACACACACACACACACACACAGAGTGATGCTTTTCTTTCCTCCCAGGATATAATTTTACTGAGCAACTATTTGGTACCATCGGGGGGCAACTTCATCAGCCCTGTGGAGCCCCAAAATCGCACCCGGAGGGCATGTGAGTATTTGCTGTGGTTTTAGCCCAGGATGCTCAAGGAGTTTTGCTGCCCAGACAATCTTTTCCTGTTTCAGACACTCCAGGAAACTTCCAGACCCCAGGCTCCTGCTGGGCTCCTTGGGCCTGTCCTGCTTGTCAGCAGCATGGGCAGACACAGGGAGGCTCCCGTGATCTGTTAGCCCCCAGCTCACAGCTGTCTGCCCCGCAGCCCCAGTGCTGCCCTTACCCACCCAGCAGACAGCCCAGCACGCCAAGATGTCCACCAGATCAGCTGACCTACTGTTTGCTGGGGATTGTGGGAGTGCCCCCCACACACACTCGGAACATATGGATACACAAACTCCTCTTCATCCTTCAAAGCCCAACTCGGGAGTCACCACCTCCCCGAAGACTTCCCTGCCTCACCTCTCAGAGGGTCTGTCTGACAAGTCCCTCAGTATCTCTTCCTATTGTAGCAGGCCCCTAAACAGGAAGTGAGAGCAACAGAAGTCTTCCTAGAAGGCAGACACCCTGGATTTATCACACAGGAGCCGAGTGGGTCAGTGGAGGTCTGACTGTCTGTGTATTTGCTGCTCATGAGATGAGTGGATCCTTATTTCACCAGTTCCCAGCCATAAGCAGAGCCAGCCCAGAACAGAGAAGAAATCCAGAAGTCTTCCTGGAGGAGGGGGCATCTGCCAACTCTGACACACAGCCAGACTGGTCCCACCAGGATGAGGAGAGGGGCCCTTATAGACCAGCGGCAAAAGAGTGGGATCTGTGCCAAGCCCCCTGGCATATGCCATGTTCACATACGGCCTGCCCCACCCCCAGGGCAGCCTCTAGCCCTGATGCCCTGAGGGCCAGTGGTCACTTCCTTCTTGGGCTGGGTGTGGGGGTAGGCCCTGGGGGTCTCAGGCACCACTCTGGCTCTGGCTGGGTCTCAGTGAAACTCCCAGTCACAACCTAGGACACTACTCCTAGCTCTGGGCCTCAGTTTCCCTCATCTGTTAGAGAGAGAGAGCTGGGCACTGGCAGCTCACACCTGTCATCCCAGCTACTCAGGAAGCTGAGCTCTGAGGATTATGGTTCAAAGCCAGCCAGGGCAGGAAAAGTCCATGAACCACCAGAAAACCAGAAGTGGCGCTGTGGCTCAAGTGATAGAGCGCTTGCCTTGAGCTGAAGAGCTGAGGGACAGCGCCCAGGCCCAGAGTTCAGGCCCCACGACCGGACCAAAAAAAAAAAAAGAAAAAAAAAAAAGGCCAGAAGTGGCACTGTGGCTCAAGTGATAGAGCACTAGCCTTGAGCTGAAGAGCTCAGAGTCAGCGCCCAGGCCCAGAGCTCAAGCCTCATGACCGACCAAGAGAGGGAGGGGAGGGGAAGAGAGAGAGAGACAGAGACAGAGAGACAGAGAGAGAGAGAGAGAGAGAGAGAGAGAAAGGGGTGGGGAGGGTCCTCCCTCCCCATGGCATGTTGCCCCTGGCTCTCCACCTCCTTCAGGCCTGTGCCACGGAGTCCTTCTGGTTTTCCTTGACCTTGAAGCCAGGTCCAGGGTCATCCACGAAGTACCAGGGCCCCGAATGCTGGGAGCCGGGCGGGGCCTGTGCAGGTTTTGCACGGTGGGGCTGGGCTCCGTGCATCTCCATGTCGCTCCTGCTTGGGTCTGTTTGTTTTCATAAGCAATTCAATATTTAAGACCCGGCGAGCTGCCGCCAGCTTCCCCAGCTCTCGGGCTCCCCCTTCCTTTGTCTGCACTCCCTCCTCCCGCCTGCCGCCCGCCTCCGTGCGCCCCCTCTGACAAACCCAGCCACGCCAGGGGAAATTCATTAGCGCCCCTCCCCCTCCTCCACCCCACTCCATCCCCACCCGCGGGGTCCCAGGCAGCCCCCCCCACAGCCCGCACAGCACCGCACCCCACCGCAACCGCGCCGCCGCAGCCTCTCCATCCTGATTGTCTGGAGACGCCAATTTCAAAGAGACATCTTAATAGTGATGTCAACGAATTAATTAGATGTGTTAATGAGCTAAAAGCAACCCAAATTAAATTAATGCAGTAATAAGCGCAGACAGCAAAATTAGCTCCAATTTCTCTAAATGATTCTGAACTGTACACAACACCTCATCCGGCTTGAACATCACCGTCCTCCCCCTCCCTCCCTCCCTCCTGCCTCCCCCCTCCCCCGAGCTAATCAAGAGCCCCGCGCAATTAACTGCTTAATTACAAACAGGCGCGTGCAAGCGGGCACACACTCGGGCATGCACATGCACACGCCTGCACATGCGTGCTCATGCATACACACATGCACATATGCAGGAAGCGTGGGCAGGGAGGATCTTGATCACCTGGGGTGGCGGTGGGGAGGAGAATTTACAGACACCCCAGATAAAAACCCAGACCAATATCGCTGGTGCCTGCAGACCCCCCCCCAAAGCAGGCTGCACCCTCTGTGGACACCAAGCCAGGCAGGCCAAAGGGAGGCCATGGGAGCAGGCCCCTGGGCATCTGGGCAGAGGCTGGCACCGAGGGAGAGGGTGTGCAAATGGGATAGCCAGGGCCTGGGAGGGAGGGGAGGCTGGAACGGTGGGGGGGCAGGGCTCAGCAGCAGCTTAGAGTTGTTTATTGCTTACTTCAGAATCCAGTTGGAACTAAAAAGCTAATTGTCCAGCCCGGCTGATTTCCCAGCGGGCAGGGGGAGCCGCTAATAGCTTCGCAGGCGGCTCAGGTATCTGATTAGTTGTAATTGCAGCCCAGAGAGGGGGAGGGGAGGCAAGGGGGAGGGGTGCCCATTAGAGAGGGCCAGGTGCGTGGCTGGAGTGCCCGGGGCAGTGGTCACGCAAGACCCACACCCACCCGCTTGCCCTCCCTCCCTCCCTCCCCCAGGACCCATCCCTCCAGGCCCAGGGCCCCCTTCTCCCCCCCCACCCCAAGCTATGCCACCTCCTGTTTGTAAAGGGCCCCACGGTCCTCATCTCCCAGCCCTAATGGGAGCTCAGGGGTCAGGGGCAGGCTGAGACCCAGGGTACCCCAGGGACCAGCGTCCACCTGGACCCCATGATCAGCCACGTGACAAGTGAGGGATGTGTTTGTCAATAGCAGATCTGGTTATTGATCCTGGAGAGGAGGAAGGAGCTGGCAGGCTTTGCCCCTCCTCCCAGGCCAGCATGGGGACCCCAGTTCTGTGCTGGGTCCACCCTTCAAGAGGGCAGATCTGAGGGGCCTGGGGAGCCTCTGTCAGCGAGGAGGGGGGTCCTGTCCACTGGCTCGCCCACCTGTCACCGCCTTCCTGCCTTCCTTGTTTGTCTTCCTGCTGACCCCAGGACGCTGGTCAGCAGACACACTCAGCGAGCTGCCTGGTGAACGCACAGGCCACGAGCTGTGTCCCTGTCCCCAAAGGGAGCTCCCCCCCATGTCCCACAGCCCCCCTGACCCTGAAGGATCCCAGGACCCCTGCAAGTGGAGGGAAGGAGGGATGAGTCCAATCTCTGGGAGGCAGCTTGGGGTACAGGCCATGGTTGGATGGGAAGCTGGGGTGAGGGTACAGAGACGCCATGGGAAGGTGGCGCTGAGGCTGCCGCTGGGCATGCCCCCAGCCCGGCACCCAGTCTTGTACAGGCATTTGAGATCACAAGACCCGTTGGGGAGGGCAGCTTCTGCTTGGGCCTGCATGGGCTTCAGGGCCTGGGGTCCCTTTCCCCAAACACTAGAGCTGATCATGGGTCTCACAGGCCTGGAGTGTAACAGCTGTGGGTCGGTCATCTCAAGCTGGGCTAGGGGAGGAAGGAAAAAGTCAAGGGGGGGGGGTGCTTCCCACTCCAGAGAGCACTACCGCCACTCCAGGCCGCCCAGCCACAGGCCAGCAGACAGGGGTCCCACTGTGCCCGTGAGGGGTGGGGGGCTGTGCCTACCTCTGACCCCCAGAGTCTCAATTCTCAGGCTCAGCCTGGCTCCACTGTGGGGGGTGGGCCGGGCAAGGAAAGGTGGGGGAACGGCACAGCTCAGTTCAGTCCTCTCTCCTTGCACCCCAAATGCCAGTGCGGCCATCTTGGATATTCTTACAGGTACACTAGCCAGGTAGCCAGGGCCTCCGCCGCCGGGTAAGGAGAGGCCAGGCCTCCGGGAGCTGGGCGCCCACACCTGGAGCTGCCCTGACTCCCCAAGCCCAGGCCAATTAGGAACTCGCTCTGCATTATTTTAATTTGTCTCTGGGGCCTTGGAAGGAAAGTCATGAGATGGTGATGATGATGATGATGATGATTATTTTTGGTCTGGAAACTCCAGCAACCATTATATAAATGACACATAATTGAATACATCAGAGGCAATTTCTTTTAAACAATCACATTTCCTAGCTCCCCAACAATGGGCCCGCCCTCGACCGGTGGCCAGATCAGTACCATGCTGTGTCCAGGCCACTCCACACACAAATAGGGAACAAAGGGACTTTGAGGTCAGTTCAGCATGTGCACCACTGGGCTGCTGTGTGACTTCCGAGTTGCCAAACTTCTCTGGGCATCACTTCTCATCTGTTAACAACCTCTTGTCCCAGAGGGCTGATGTAACCAGATCAGGCTCTCAGGAGGTGGAAACAGGAAGACCACAGTTTTAAGGCCAGCCTGTGCCAAAAAATAAAACAGCCAGGTAAGCCTGGCACCAGTGGCTCACATCTGTAATCCTAGCTACTCAGGAGGCTGAGATCTGAGGATTGTAGTTCAAAGGCAGCCCAAGCAAGAACATCTGTGAGACTCTTATCTCCAAAGAGCCAGAAGTGGCACTGTGGCTCAAGTAATAGAGTATGAGTCTTGAGCAAATAAGGCTCAGGGGCAACACCCAGGCCCTGAGTTCAAGCCCCAGGACTAGCACAATAATTCAACATAAAATACTAAATTAACCAGAGGAAAACAGGGCTGGAAATGTAGCTCAGCAGTAGAGTGCCCAGTTAGCAAGCATGAGGCCTTGAGTTCAAATTCTAGTACTGGCCTCCCCCCCAAAAAAGCTAGACTCAATAATATACACAAGCCAGGCACCGATGGCTCACAGTAATCCTACCTACTCAGGAGGCTGAGATCTGAGGACTGCAGTTCAAAGCTAGCCCAGGCAGGAAAAGCCGTGAGACTCTTATCTCCAATTAACCACCAGAAAACCAAATGGTGCTGTGGCTCTAGTGGTAGAGTCTCACCTTGAGCTGAAGAGCTCAGGGACAGTGCCCAGGCCCCAGGACCAACCAAAATAAAGGGGGGGATGGAGGGGGAACAGATCCCAGTGTAGGAGTTCTGCCCCCCCATGTCCTTCCTGTCCTGGCCACCTGCCGTCCCCCACTCCCCAACCCAACCCCAGGATTCCTTACTCAACAGCTGCCAACAGCCAGGCCTGTCACACATGGCCCACATCCCCAACTTGCAGAGCAGCAAGCTGTCCCACGTGCAGTCTCTTTGGGCCACGACGCTCTCTGGTCTGTGTAACAGAGTGATGCTTAATATGGAAGCTTTTGCGCTTGGGGCTCTGCAGAGTGTAATTAAGGGCTGTTCTCCACGTTGCCTGGTGTCTGACCATTTCACTGTGCAGGACACGGCTGCGGCCTTGTGAGGCCACAGGGCTGAGGAGGAGAGCCACGGGTGCGGGGCTGGGGGCTCGGCTGCGCCCCGTGGGCACCCTCACTGGGGAGGTCTTTGAAACAGCCCCGGTCTTTCGTGTGCTGGTGGGCGTTTGTACCCGATCTTTCTGCAACTCCTTCCTTTTTTTGGGGTTTGAATTCTGTGCTCGGTCACTTGAGCCACACCCCGGGCCTTGTTTTTGCTTTAGTTCTTTTTCAAATAAGGATTCTCTTCCCATGGCACCAGAATCCCTTTACCTATGCCTTCCTCATAGCTGGCGAGGACGCTCTTCTCTTCTTGGTGGAGATGGAGGGGAGGAACGGAGCCTGCCAGACGGGGAAACTGAGGCCTAGAGACAGCTAGCGCTTGCTTGCCACCCAAGGAGGCAGAACTAAGCTTTTCCCTTGGAGAGGATCGCTTGGACCCAGGCGCCATCGGCGTGAGGCTCCGAGCGGACCCGGTGACCCCGGAGGCCCTGGGCCTGGGGTCTGGCCCCAAGCAGAGCCGGAGGCCCCGGACTCCCGGCTGCAGGGCCTGGGAGAGGCTGGCCTGGAGCCCGGCGCTGCAGGGTGTGCACACGGAGCCTGGGCCCGCCCGGCTCTGCGTCCGTGTGCGTCGTGCGTGGGCCTGCGGCTGGAGCGCGGTGGAAGGGAGGAGCCGCGCGCACCGCAGCCAGGTGTGCACGTGGGAACCCGGGCCGCCCCTCTCTCCCCTCCCACCCCACCCCAGCCACCCGCCCAGCGCGCTGACAAACGCCTCAGCGCCACCTACTGGCAGCGCTCTCCGCGGGTCTGGCTTCTCAAAAGCCCCGCCCTCCAATCAAGACCCCGCCCTATCAGAGGCCCCACCTCACAAATGCCCTGCCTTCTGCCCCCCCCATATCCCACCCTCCATTCGATGTCCTACCTATCAGAGGCCTCGCCTTCCTCGAGGCTCCACCCCACAAAATGCTCCGCCCTCTTCCCATGCCCCGCCCCACGTCTGAGGCTTCACCTTCCATCAAAACCACGCCCACAAGGCATCCGCCACGCCCCATCCGAGGCCACGCCCCTGCCGGGTGGTGCAGTCCCTTAGCCGGGCTAGAATCGGAGGGTAGCGGGGGATTTCTCAGGCAGGGCCCAGTGAGTCCGGTGCAGAGACCAGGTCCGAGCTGCAGCCTCCCTGCAAGAGCCTTCAATAAGTCGCAGACCCCTGCGGGCCTCAGTTTCCCCGGCAGATCTCCCTGAGAGCTGGGGGTTCAGCGCGGACCTCACCACTGTGGTGGAGCCCCCCAGGATCTGCGGCCACTCCGGGGGAAGCTGGGCCTCTGCCTCCGGCTGCCCACACCTCCAGCCGCGCCCTCCTCCTCCCCAGCCTCGCTGCCGGCGGAGGGGGGGAGTAAGGGGTTGCCAGGGACAGATGGCGCTGGCCTAGGTGCCAGCCCAGCCAGAGCCGGGCAGAGCCTGCTGGCGCCCAGAGCCTCTGCCAAGCACAACAGCTCGCCTGAACTCGGGCTGCACCTGGTGAGGGCACGGGGCAGGTCGTGCCGGAGCCCGGGGAGCACACAGCCTGCCTCAGCACCATCCGTGACCAGTGTGACCTTAGGCAGGACTCTCACCCGCTCTGCTCTATCTCCTCCCCTGTCCCCCAATTCCCCCCGCTGTTACTGCTCCCCCATTCACTCACCTTCCGGGTCACCTCAGGACACAGTGATGTGCGGCTGCGAGCACACGTGGCCTTGGGGCCTTAGACAAGTGCCTTCACCTCTCTGACCTTTATTATCCTCATCTGGAAAATGGGTTGATGTCCTGGTGTGGCTCCTGCACACACCCAGCTAGAACGGAGCCTGGGGCAGAGGAGGAGGGTAGAGGTGCAGAACCTGGCTTGCTCCTAGCAAGGCCTTGATCCACAGCGTGCTGGCACCAAGTTGGGGACATCTTGTTTGTGTGTGTGTGTGTGTGTGTGTATGTGTGTGTAATGGGGCTTAAACTCAGGACCTACCGCTCAAGGCTAGTGTGCTACTACTTAAGCCACACTCTCACTCCTGGCTTTTTGTGAGAGATAAGAATCACAGATTTCCCTGCCCAAGTGGACTTCCAACTGTGATCCTCAGATCTCCAGCCTCCTGAGGAGCTAGGAGTACAGGCATGAGCCACTGGCTTGGTATCTTGCTACTTGATTTTACCCTCATGACTGGCTTAAAAGACAGCTGAAATTGCCCCCATCAATCCATTTCAGAGACAGGAAAACAGAGGCTTCAATAGGCAATGAGATCCTCCTGTGAGGGCTGGGAAGTTGGCTCAGTGGTAGAGCGCTTGCCTTGCATGCATGAGGCCCTGGGTTCGATTCCTCGGCACCACATAAGCAAAAAGAAAAAAGCCAGAAGTGGCGCTGTGGCTCAAGTGGTAGAGTGCTAGCCTTGAGCTGAAGAGCTGAGGGGCAGCGCCCAGGCCCAGAGTTCAGGCCCCACGACTGGACCCAAAAAGAAAAAGAAAAAGAGATTCTCCTGTGAAACAGGAGGGGTGCAAGCTTCCAACCTGCTGCTTGGCATAGGCAGAGCTGGAGAAGGAGCCAGTGCACCCCATCCTCAGGCCCAGGGGCCCCCCACTCACATAGCTGGGAGAGCTAGCTTAGAATTTGGCACCATGGGCTTCTTCTGTCTTTCAGTGCTGACCTGGAGACTTCTAGACCACAGCAAGCCAACACCCCATGAGCAGCCATCTCCTCCAAACTACCACGTGGCACCGGCCACGGCAGAAACAAGAGTGGAAGGCCTGGGCTGGGAAGGTGGCTCAGTGGTAGAGTGCTTGCCTAGCATGCATGAGGTCCTGGGTTTGATTCCTTAGTACCATGTAAACAGAAAAGGCCAAAAGTGGCACTGGGGCTCAAGTGGTAGAGTGCTAGCCTTGAGCAAAAGAAGCTCAGGGACAGCGCCCGGGCCCTGAGTTCAAGCCCCAGGACTGGCAAAAAAAATAAAAAGAGTAGAAGGCCTGCTCTCTTCTCCATTAGTGGATGGGCAGGGAGGGGCAGGGGGGCAATTGAGCACCTGCTCTAACCAGGGGAAGGATGCCAAGAACAAGGGCTCAGAAATGGTGGTGACCACCCTCCAGGCTGTAACCATTTGCTTGACACACTCCCCCCCCCCCACACACACTCACACAGGTGTGTAAGGCCCCACCTGCTGACATGTTCTACCTTGAACAGGTGTTTTCCTATTATGGTTTGCGTATGTGTACCCGTTCCGGGGCTTGAACTCAAGGCCTGGGAGCTTTCCCAGAGTTTTGCCCAAGGCTAGCACTCTACCACTTGAGCCACAGCTTTACTTCCTGATTTTTTTGGTGGTTCACTGGAGATAAGAGTCCCTGGGTCTAGCTAGGATTATAGGCCTGAGCCACTGACACCCAGTGAACTGGTGTTTTCTGGTGGGTGGGGATGGGTAGAGGAGTGTGTGTGTGAGTGGATGGGGATGGACTGGTGGGTGGGTGGATGGGTGGGTGGATGACCAAATGGGCCTTAGGCATGGAGAAATAAAAGCTGAGAGACACAGTCCTCCACCTGTCCCCCTCCCTGTGGTTCAGCTGTGGAGATGCTTACCCTGATACCTGCTATGAGCAACATTTATGGATGGGGAAACTGAGGCAGCCAGGTAGGAAGTGACTGATCAGGGTCAGGCATGGAGCTCCAGGAGAGGCCAGAACCAGGGTGTACTCACTGGAGCCACACAGACCCCTGCAGTCTGCCAGTGCCTCCTCCTCTTCTTCCTCCCCCCCCCAGTTTTGTACCCCCAGCAGCCTTGGGGACCCAGCTTCACCACCTGGCCCTGAAGAACCCCCTTAGGACTCAGGCTGGCCAGGAGGTGCTCAGAAGCGGGGCGTGCACGGGGTGATGAGATGTTGCCCCTGAGCTCTCGCCGCCCGAGGTAATTAAAGTGTGTGGTTATGGAGAAGTTTGTAATTAAACACGTGAGCATCATCAGACACCCCAGCATGGCGCCTGATGAATTAATTATGAGGCTGCCAGACCCTCAGGTCTGCGCCCTCGCGGAGCGTGGAGGGGTAGGCCGAGCCTCTGTGCAGGGGTCCACGCCAGGCGAGGGGGAGCGGGCTTCCAGCCCACCTCCCCATTCCACGCCTCACCACCCACCTGGCCAGCACCCCTCACCACTCTCCTCGCCCCTCCCACAACCATCCCGCCCCCTTCCCATGATCAGACACGCCCTCCCACCTGGCTGCTAGGCCCAAAGCGGACAGACTCCTGCAGATTCCCTGTCACTTTGCTTCTGTGGTCTCTGCCACCTCATGGCAAAAATCCTAGACAAGCCAAACACAGGGTTTCCCCAACACCATCAGGCTCACCCCAGCAAGAAGAGGGGACCCAGGAGATGCAGGAAGAAATGTCTGTTCAGATCCTGGGAGGAACAGAAAAGAGGCATGGGGGAAACTGAGGAAAGGCAAATCAAGTGTAGCAAGTCCAGTCCCTGGCCATGTGTGGTGGGTGATGAGGAAAGGCCTCTCTGAGTGAGCTCCCGCAGTGTTTCTGTAAATCTAAAAAGAGATTTAGACGAGAGTGTGATAGGGCAGGCGCTCTAATGAACATGCAGCAGGGTTACAGGTTTCATGCAGGTGCTGGGGTCATGGCTGCTACACTATTTTCTGTGCTTTTCTCTGTTTGAAATCTATTTTAAAAAGAAAGCAAGGGTTGGGAATGCGGCTTAGTGGTAGAGTGCTTGTCTAGCATGCATGAAGCACTGGGTTCGATTCCTCAGTACCACATACACAGAAAAAGCTGGAAGTGGTGCTTTGGCTCAAGTGGTAGAGTGCTAGCATTGAGCAAAAGCAGCTCAGGGACACCGCTGAGGCCCTGAATTCAAGCCCTGGACTGGCAAAAAAAGAAAAGAAAAGAAAGCAAACCTAGATCCAGTACTTCACCCTGTCTGACACCCTCCAACACCTGTTTTTAGGATCAAGCCAAAATTCAATCCCCACAATCCACTCCTATGGCTCCACCCCTGTGACATCACATAGGGCTAGACCAATCCCTAGGGCCTCTGAATCTGTGGCTCCACCCCTTTTAAGCGGGGGGGGGGAGGGGGGAGGAGGGAGAGTGTAGGTGATCCACTAGACCTAGCCTTCTATACTCCCTGCCCCCTGTGATGTCACACAAGATCTGGCCAATCCTTAAGGTCTGGCTTTCTGTGGTCCTGCCGCTGGAATGCCACTTTAAAGGCTGGGTCCTTTCAAGGTACAAATTTGCGGATTGACTATTGTGGTCCCTGCCACCTCCATCCCTGCCCTTTCCTGTGGCAGTGCCACTCTGGCCTTGTGGCTGACTCCCTGACTTAAAGAAGTATGAAACAAGATATACAGCTCATGCCTATTCCCGAGCTACTCAGGAGGCTGAGATCTGAGGATGGCAGTTTGAAGCCAGCCTGGGCAGGAAAGTCCATGAGTCTCTTAGCTCTGATTAACAACCAAAAAGCCAAAAGTGGAGCTGCAGCTCAAGGGGAAGAGCACTAGCCCACATAATAATAATAATCTGCACAAGTGTGTGAAGGTGTCCCCCGGTGTCTCTTACTCAGAGTCACAGTAAAGGACACCCTAGCTCACATAGGTGACAGACAGAGCGTGTCATGTCCCACGTGTGGTCCAGCGGGCACAGATTGTGGCCCCTGTAACTGGGATAACAGGTGTGTGATGGTGTATGCAGCCATTGTTTGAGATGTATTTATTCCTGGATGGCCTTGAACCTATAATCCTCTGATCTCAAGCAGCTAGGTTCACAAGCTTGAGCCCCCTGTGTGCCAGGCCCTGGGGACACAGCAATGCACCTGACAGGTGGCATTCCTACCCTTGTGGGGCTCATGTTCTGTGAGAAAAGCTAGCCATTAGCAATGTCTAATGCAACGCCTGGTGGTGATCACAAATGAAGAAAGTTACAGGAAAGAAGGGGACCAGGTAAGATGGCACTGCCAGGCAGATCCACTTAAAAAAACATCTTTGCAAAGGAGGCCAAGGGAGGGCTCCAAACAGAACCAGCAGCAAGTGCAAAGGCCCTGGGGTAGGAACCTGGCTGATCTCTTTGACAGCAGTCTAGGCCATTGCTGCAGGAACAGATTGAGGAGCAAGAAGAGAAGCGAGGGACCCATGTGGACTTCACGTGACCATCTTTATGGTGACCAACTCCCCAGTGGGACATCCATGCTTCCAGGCCACTACATATCAGGCTGCTGGGGTCCCACTGTCAAAACCGCACAAGGCTGGCCCAGAGGGTGCTGAGCTGCTGCCCCTTTGGTGACGCCTTATAGAGACCAACATTAGGAACTCTTTCTCTCCCTGGCCAGGGTGTATAGGTGAATAGAGGG
The DNA here is from genome assembly GCF_000151885.1 of Dipodomys ordii. Taxonomy (NCBI): domain Eukaryota; kingdom Metazoa; phylum Chordata; class Mammalia; order Rodentia; family Heteromyidae; genus Dipodomys; species Dipodomys ordii. The sequence continues at coordinate 2,165,449 of NW_012267284.1, forward strand.
ACAGAACTGAGCTTGACCAAAACCAGAGGACCCCCACCCCCCACCCCTGCGATCCTCAACCAGTCAGAGCTAAAGGCTTCCACTTAAAGTCTAGAAAATCTGGCAGGAGACAGGGCCGGCTTCGGGGGCTAGAATCCTCCACTACATCTGGGTCTGACGGGGGTAACCCAATCCCCCCCCACACTGGCTCTGTGACAGAAAGGCACCTGGGCCTGGGCCCAGACCACCTAGGCCGCACCCTGCCCAGCCCCCCAGGAGCAATTTACCTTCAGAGCCCGGTCCAAGATATTAATTAAGATAAATCTACCTCAATTTTGAGATCCTCTTATCATGTAATTTATCAAAATTATGTTAATTATTTCTGTAGGGCAGCAAAATTATTACCTCTTTTGTGTCTGATTTGTATTAATATTCATAATTTAATAATTCCGCGTCCTGACCATCTGGTCAGGGAACGAGCATGCTCCATCCCTCAGTCCAAGCCACAGCTTCTCAGCCGTCCCCCCCGGGGTCCCCAGGACCCGGCCGCCTGGCACCCCCTCTCCACGCCCCCCCCAGCTCTGGGGATGCCGGCCCCTGCCTGCCCACCCCCCACCCCGGCCTCAGGGCCCCTGTCCCCAGCGCACAGGTGGGCGCCCAGGTATGCGCCGCCACCCTGCTTGGCAGGTGAGGGCTGCTGAACTGACATTTTCCACACTCTGTGAGTTTTACACTGTAATTTGACATAATTAATGCCTACATTACTGCTGATAATTTAGCTAGTTAATTAAACTCGGAGGAGATAATTAAGGAAAGGCTACTGCTTGGATTGCTAATTGTTTTTGTCATTATTTCAGGGGGTCGACAGCTGCTGGCTGAGTCATCCTGTTTTGTCAGCTGACGGGTCATGTGATTCGGGGATCCCCTGGGGGACCCCCCCCCTCATCCAGGGGAGGGAGGCACACGGCTACCTGGCTGCTGCCTGGAGCTTCGCCAGGGCTGCTGGCTGGTCCTGTCCCTCCCGTGCTCCTCCTCTTCGGCTCCCAGTGGACATGGAAGACGAGAGGGGGGTGAAGGCAGGGGAGGGTCCCCCCTCCACTCTGGCTCGGGGTCACACCAAGTTCAGCCTTCACTGAGGGAGGAGGGGACCCCCTCCCCAAGCCAGCATTCAAGCCAAAGACTGGCAGTACCCCAAACTCCTGTAGTGGTCAGATAAGAAGTAGAACTTAGCAGAGCACCCATGGGTCAGGCCTGTCATCCTACTCAGGAGGATGAGATCCAAGGATTGTGGTTCAAAGCCAGCCCGGGCAGGAAAGTCCATGACACTCATCTCCAATGAGCCATCAGAAAACAAGTGGCGCTGTGGCTCAAGTGGTAGAGCGCTAGCCTTGAGCTGAAGAGCTGAGGGACAGCTCTCAGGCCCAGAGTTCAGGTCCCAGGACCAGACCCCCCCCCAAAAAAAAAGAAGGAGGGAGGTTCAAGGCTAGCCCAGGCAAAAAGTTAGCAAGATTTCTTCTAACGAAGAATCCAAGCACGGTGCTGCAGACCTGTCCTCCCAGCTCTGCTGGAGGCGGAGGCAGGAGGCTGGAGGTTCACTGACAGTACACACACGCACCCACACACACGCACGCACACACACACACACCCCCACACACACACACACACCAGTGAACACAAAGACCTCTATGGAGCCACAAGTGTCAAGAAATACCCACCAGAAGCTGGAGAGAGTGGAAAAGCACCTCCCACACCCTGGCCCACTGGTGCCTGTGGAGGGGGCCTCTAGAATCTTCTATGCTAGAGAATAAACTAAGATACTCACATCCTGAAGGGGCAAGATCTTCCTTCCTTCATTTTTTTGGTTTGTCTTGGTCAGTCAGAACTCAGGGCCTTGGGTGCTGTCCTGTATCTTCACTGCTCAAGGCTAGTGCTCTTTGAGCTCTACCACTTTGAGCCACAGCACCACTTCCAGTTTTCTGGTGTTTCATTGGAGATAAGAATCTCACGGTCTTTTCTGCTGGGCTGGCTTTGAACCACAATCCTCAGATCTCAGCCTCCTGAGTAGCTAGGATGACAGGCGTGAGCCACTGACTTCCGACTAAGATTCATTGTAAGCCAGTTACAGCCAACAGATCCTTCCCACCCCACAGAAATAGCAACCAGACACAAACACAAGGACAATGTGCCTGTATGTTTAGAATTTTCTAGTAGCCACCTTAAAATAAAAAACTATTAAAAACAGGTGAGGTCATAGAGTGGTGACTCACACCTGTAATCCCAGCTACTTGGGAGATGGAATCGGGTTGGCCTGAGACCCTATCTAATAAAAACAAAAATAAGGAGGACTTTAGGAGTGACTTCAGTGATAGAGCACCTGCCTGGCAAACCCAAGGCCCTGAGTTCAAATCCCTGTACCTACATAATACACACACACACACACAAAGGTCATCTTAATAACATCTTACTTAATCCAATATAAATACAATATTACCATTTTGGTTAAGAATCAATATAAAATGTTACTAAGTAATATTGGACACCCACAGCTCACACCTGTAATCCCAGCTGAGATCCAGAGGACCATGGTTCAAAGACAAAAGACTCCATTTCCAATTAGCCAGGAAAACTCCAGGCTGGCAGTGCGGCTAGATGGTAGAGCACTAGCCCTGAGCAAGAAAGCTGAAAATCTTTACCATCAAGTAGTAAATGGCCCCCGGCTCTTTCCCTGCCTGGTCTTCGCTCCAGTCCTGGGCCCCAAGGCCTTCACAGACCTCTGCCCCACAGTCTGCCTCCCATGATGCTGCGGGCTCTCTATGGGGTTTTCCTGTTGCTGAGTCTTGTTTGTTTCATTTTTGGTCAGCACTGGGGTTGAACTTCGGGCTTTGTGCTTGCTAGGCCAGCATTCTACCACATTAGCTGCAGCCTAACCTTTGTGCTTGGGTATTTTTCACATAGGGGCTTGCATTTTATGCCTGGACATCCAGCCTCCTATCTCTGCCTCCTGAGTGCCCAGAATAACTGATACTTACCACTGTGCCCAGCCTCTCTCCTCTTTCCCACCTCTCTCTATTGCTTTTCTCTTCTCTCTCTCTCCCTTCATCCCTCTCTCTCTCTCCTTCTCTCTCTCCTTCCCCCCTCTCTCCTAAGCTGACCTTGACCTCAAGACCTGCTTCTGCCTGCTGAGTGCTGGGATTACAGGTATGAGCTACCATACTCACATTCACAAGAACATTTTTGTTGTTGTTGCTGGCCATGAGGCTTGAACTCAGGACCTGGGCACTGTCTCTGTGCTTTTATTGTTCAAGGCTGTCACCCTACCACTTGAGCCACAGCTCCACTTCCAGCTTTTTGGTGGTTAACTGGAGTTAAGAATCTCATAGACTTTCCTTCTCCAAGCTGGCTTTGAACCTCCATCCTTCATCTCAGCCTCCTGATGGGGACATCCTTAAAATGCACCCCCCCACACACATGCACGCGCGCGCGCACACACACACACACACGCACAAATGTCGCTCCAGTGTCAACAAAGGCAAATCTATCTCACTCGGCCCTACTGAACCCCCCCACTGAACCGCTTTCCAGAAAGTTCTGTCTCGTAAATAAATGAGACTCAAAATGGTCCATATGGGGATGTAATGTTGTTAAAATCGCTGATTGAGTTTTACACAACCCTGTGAGAGCAAAACGCGAAGGCTTCAGCGTTTTAATTTAGGAGAAGTGGAATATGATATAATTTCAATTTGTGAGGAGGTGAGGTGTTCTGGATATTGCGGTTTCAATTGGGTTACGTGGGAGGAGGTGCCCTTCAATCTCTCCCTTTTCATCTGCTTCCAGCCCATCTGGGAAACCTTGTTAGCACAGAACCCCAAACTCCAACCCTGGGGCTGCAGGGCTCAGATTCCCCTGTATGGACCAAGGACAGGCAGATCAATGGGCTCCTGGCACCTGCCACAGCCTCCACTGCAAAGGTTGGCACCGTGAGTCACACCTGTAATCCCAGCTACTTCAGAGGTGGAGATCAGGAGGATCATGATTCCTTACCCACTGGGCCACAAGTCTGTGAGATTCCTATCTCCAGTAATATAAAGCTGAGTGTGTGGCACACACCTTTCATCCCAGCTACACAGGAAAAATAAATAGAAGGGTTCTGCTCAAGGCCAGCCCAGGCATAGATGTGAGACCCTGTTAAAAAAGTTAAAACAAAAAGCTTGCTGGGCACAGATGGCTCACATCTGTAATCCTAGCTACTCAGGAGACAGATGTAAGGATGGAGGTTCAAAGCCAGCCCGGTCAGGAAAGTCCATGAGACTCTTATCTCCAATTAACTACCAACAAGCCAGAAGTGGAGCTGTGGCGCAAGTAGTATACTATAGCACAAAAGCTCAGGAACAGTGCTCAGACCCTGAGTTCAAGCCCCAAACAGAAATAATTTTTTAAAAAGCAAAAAGGTCTGGAGGTGTGACTCAAATGGTAGAGTACCCGCCTAGCAAGCAAAAGGGCCAGAGTTTAAACTTTAGTATAGAAAGAAAGAGAAAGAGAGAGAGAGAGAGAGAGAGAGAGAGAGGAGGGAGGGAGGGAGGGAGGAAAGAAGGAAGGAAGGAAGGTTGGTTTGCATTTGGGTGTAGGGGAGGGAAGCCCGCAGGGTGAGAGGCAAAGGCACCCGAGCTGCAGTGAATAGGGCATTGGGAGCCCACATAGCTCCAACCCTCCACAAGCTCCAGCAGGAAGATGCAGACACCAGAAGGGCTGGGTGTGCAGGGGTGAGAGGAGGAGGGCCGCACCCCTGCCCCCAGGTGCCAGCCAGCCCTGGCCATGCCAGCGAGCAACTGGCCATGACTGCCCAGAATTCACAACCACCAGCCAAGGTGCCCCAGGTAGCTCCTCCCCCTTGGGTGTGGCCACGCCCAGGTGGGGCCAGGTGTTTAGTGCGGGCAGGACCTGGCCCTAGGGGACACAGAAGTCACAGCGCCCACCAGCCTGCATGCTCTACGCTCCTGGAGCACAGGAAGGAGGGAGGACACCCGAGACCCCCCCCCCAGGTCCAACTCCCGCTGGGGCGCAGGCCTGTGGCCCATGGGTGGGGCCCAGGACTGGTTTGCTTCCCAGTCCCTGGTGGGCCACCCCAGTGACCCCACAGACCTGGCCAGCAGCTGGCCAGCTCTCCAGCCAGCGCTTCACTCCTGGTCACCTCCTTCAGCCACGCAGCATGGCCGGGGCCCTGGCACACAGGTGTCTGTCAGTCTGTTCCCACTGAGAGTCTGGGACCTGCCATAACCTCCTCCCACCAGGGGCTCCCCAGAGACACAGGCCGGGAGCCTGGGGGTCAGCTCCCAGCCTCCACCTTCATCTAAAATCAGGGAGTCTGGCTACCTCTCTGAGCCTCAGTTTCCTTATCTATAAAATGGAACTGGGGACGGGGGGGGGGGGGGGGGGGAGTCAGTGAGCTGCTGCGTGGCACTCTGCCGCCCCCTGGTGTCCCTGCATCCTCACTGCCACAAGTCCCCATGGTGGCTTAACTCCCAGGTGACAGGGTCTGGGGGGACTCACAGCTCAGCTGCAGGGAGAGGAAGATCTGCTTAGCCCCCCCCCTCCTGGCTTTAGCGGGTTGTGTGTGCCAGTACCAGGGTATGAACTCAGGGCTTTGTGCTTGTTCAACAGGTACATTACTGTTTGAGTCATGCCTCCAGTCCAGCTTTTAGCCAGCTAATTAGAGATCCGAGTCTGTCACAGCCCTGGAACCCAGTTTTGTATTTTGTTGTTGTTGGTGGTGGTGGTGGTCTGGGTCTTGAACTCAGGGCCTGGGCGTTGTCTCTGAGCTCTTCAGCTGGAGGCCAACATTCTACCACAGTGCCATTTCTGATTTGCTGGTGGTTAATTGGAGATAGGAGGCTCACAAACATTTCCTGCCCGTGCTGCCTTTGAACCGCAATCATCAGATCTCAGCCTCCTAAGTAGCTAGGACTACAGGCGTGAGCCACCAGCACCAGGCCCAGTTTTGCATTCTTAACACACAGCAGCCCCAGGACTCTGCTCAGAGCTGCCCATCACCCAGTGCCTAAGGAACAAGGCCATGCACTGCCCAGCGGGCCCACAGACCCCATGTGGCAGCCATGGTCTTCCAGTAACCTCTTCAGGACAACCACAGCCATCCCTGGCCACCGAGGCATCACGATCTGAATCTCAAGCTCCCCAGGAACTGTAGGGCCCACACAGTGCCCACCCCATCCACCCCATTCCCCTAGGGGTGTGAGCATCCACCCCATCCCTATAGCCAGGAAGCAACTAAATGGCCCTCCTCTGTGAGTCAGGCCTGGCCCAGGGAGGACCAGTGCCTTCCCAAGGCCCCTGGGCACATGAAACGCTGGCAGGGACTTCGAGCCAGGCGCCAGCCATCTGGCACACACAGGCAAACACGGACGCAAGCAGGAGGCCCGCGCTGGAGGCCATGGTCAGCGTCTTTATTAAGGCCATGAGGAGCCTGGAGAGGAAGGCAAGGCCGCTCCAGGGCCACACACCAGCTCTGTCATGCCCCTGAGGGCCATGGCCAGGGTAGGGGGCCAGTGAGGGTCCTGCCCTCCTTCCTGCCCCCACCCCCAAGCCAGTAGCTCACTAGGCACACGTGCCTTTGTTCTTGGAAGACCAGATTTTGGACAAGCGGAACTTGGATTTCTTCCGCTGGAGGTCTGAGGGGAGGAAAGGAAAATGAGGCTTCACTGGACCACACAGGTCCCTGATGGGTGCACCCCACCACCTTTAAGAGCCTCCTGGACCCCCACGAAGCCAGGGACCCAGAGAAGCACTGACTTCATGCACCCCACCCACAGAGCAGCTCCCCAGCCCAGCCAAGCACCAGCGGAAAATAAATTCAGCCTCCCCACCCCCACCCTACTGCAGCCAGAGGCCCCTAAGACAAGGCCTGTCCTGGGTCCTAACTCCCCCTCCCCACTCCCACAGGAGTCCCTTCCCAGCTCAGCCAGCATGTCCCCCCCGCCCCCCATGGCCTGGCATCAGCACTACCTAGGTTCTCAATCATGTTCTGTAGCACCAGGTCCTCTTCTTGCTCCCTGCAATGAACATTGTTGGGGTGGGGGAGAGGAGCCATGAGGCACACGTCCCAGACCAGGGCTCCCAGCCTAGGACATGGCTGCCCTCCAGCCCCCTCACCACATGGCCTGGCCACACCCGGCACTTGGGACCCCAAGCTGGTCAGGACCAAGGCAGCGGGGAGCAGCCCAGAGGACCAGCTGAGGCTGGTGGCCCAGACATGGCTGACAGCACAATGGCCCGGGACCGTCCAGAGCGGTTCCCCAGTGCTGCCACACACCTTCCTGTTCAAAATGGAGTATGTCATCCGGCCCTGGTGGCTCATGCCTGTAATCCCAACAACTCAGGAGGAAACTGAGATCTGAGGGTCGTGACTCAAAGTCAGCCCAGGCAGGAAAGTCCATGAGACTCTTATATCCGATGAACCACCAAAACACAAGAAGTGGAACTGTGGTCCAAGTGGTAGAGCACTAGCTTTGAGCAAAGAAGCACAGGGACAATGCCCAGGCTTTCACAAAATAAATACATGTATTTATTTACTACGTGTTTATTTATTGCCAATCCTGGGGCTTGAACTCAGGGGCTGGGCACCGTCGCTAAGCTTTGTTCATAAGCTACAGCTCTACCATTTGAACAACAGCTCCACTCCGGCTTTTTCTGAGTAATTTATTGACAATAAAAGTCTCACACACTCTGGAATGGCTTCAAACTGCCAGATCTCAGTCTCACGAGTAGCTAGGATGACAGCTGTGAGCCACTGGCACCTGGCTAATTTTTAAAACTTTTTAGTTATAATTTTTATTTGTCCTCAGCCTTGGGGGACCTGCCCGAACCCACCCTCCTCTGGTGAGTGAGCCAGGATGGCTGCTGAGGGCCCGGTGGCTGCACCCCCGCCCAGGACACAGTTACCTTGGGCTCAGCCTCCCCCCACAGCCCCACCCCAGGCCAGCCCCGCCCTCACCCTCACCTGAGTCTGTCCTCGTCCAGGAAGTCCACAATGTCGCTGCGGTCATTCACAGTGCTCACGTACTGGCTCAGCAGCTCCTGCTCCCGCTGCCGGTCCTGGGGTGACTTGAGACCCTCTGTGGGGACAGCCAGCCATTCAGGGGAGCCATGCCATCAGGAGCGCCAAGTCGCCACTGCCCAGTACCAGCTCCCCCACTTCAAGGGAGAGTGGGGCACTGGCACCTGTGCTTGGCAGGGTGGCCTGGACAGGGGGAGCAACCAGCCCCCCTCAGTGTGCATATCGGGGCCTCTCCCAAATTGAGGCTGGGACCCCATCTTGCCAAAAGAGTGGGACTTCCACCTGCTCCTTTCTACTTCCTCTTACGCACTAATTCCCTGACCCAGCCAGCTAGCTGAGAGGGCACAGAGGTTAAGAGACTTGGCTAAGGACACACGGCCAGGGAATGGAAGAGCTAAATCTCCAAGATTTACCCAGGCAGAGCCCGGGGAAGCTAGCACCACCCAGCCACCCCCGGAGCTGAGCCGCCTCCACGCTGGTCCAGGCCCGGCCTTTCCTCTCTCAGGCTGAGCTTCCTGGTGAGCAAGGACTGGGATGTACCAGGCTTGGCCATCAGCCGGCGCAGCTCGCCCTCCAGGTCCAGCTGCCGTTCCTCCAGGCTCTGGTCCTTGGACCTGTGGGATACTCAGGTGTGAGACAGGCTGTATAATGGCTGCTTCCCGCACCCAGGACCTGGGGCCCCCTCATGCCCCGGCCTTCCTGCAGGGCCTCACTTGTACATCAGCTCAGACTCCAGCCTCAGAAGCAGCTGCTTCTCATGGATGAGCCGGAACCAGTCCACCATGAGACTGTCCTCCGCTGCATCTGTGGAGAGGAGAGGAGAGGCTGGAGTCCTTCTGCTCCAGTGCCCAGCTGGAGGGCAGGGGTGCAGGCCTAGGCCATGGTTGAAGTCTGCAACAGGACCACGCAGCCAGCCTATGGCTAGCAGAGCCGTAGGGGCGTGGTCAGTTAGCTGTGGGTGTGGCCTTCACACTGTATGGGTGTGGTAGGCTGTGCCAACCTACTGTGGGAGTGGTCAGACTGTGGTAGGAAGGCAGCCAGCCTACAGTGGGCATGGTTGGACCGTGGTGGGGGCGTGGCCAGTCTACTAGTGTGGTGGGCCTGCGGAGGGGGCGTGGCCAACCTGTCACTCACCCCCTTCTGCCGCCCTCAGACGCTTCTCCAGCTCCACGCCCCTGAGCTCCAGTGCATCCAGCTGTCTCTCAATGTCCTGCATCTGCCTCTGGATCTCCTCCTGGGGGATGTAGTCGGGATGCAGCTGGGAGGAGGCAAAGGGCAGTGAGGACCAGCACACAGCTGAAGTCCAGCCACCCGCCACAGCCCACCTACTCACCCTGATGGGGGAAGTCACTGTCTCAGCAGGCGGAGCAGGGGTGCTAACCAGGCCCGAGGGCCTCCCTGGAGGAGAGGGATGAACTGCTGGGGCTCAGGGGGACTGGGAGACCCGCAAGTGCCCTGGAAGGGGTTGGACCCAGGATGCTGGGTCCACCCAATGTCCAGCATGCCACCGGCTGCCTTCCCCAGCCACAGGCACTTGGGCAGCCCCATTAGTTTGGGGGGGGGCAAATTAGTTTGGGCAGATCCTAGCCTGCCCTGGCCCTGCCTTCCCCCTGGACAGCACGTACAAATACACTCCCTCCAACATCTCTGGCTGACTCAGGCTACCAGCAAGGACCCTCCACTGTCACAAGGCCTCTGTGACAATGGAACCAGGGGGCTCTCCCTTTTCATGAGAAAAGTTGGAGTCCTGCAGCCTTTCCTCTTTCTTCCAGACCCATCATCTGGCAAAACCAGAGACACCTCCTCATCCATGGAAGCCTTCATCCTCACCCCAAGCAGACGCGCCTCTCTGGGGCACGCTCTGAGAATGCTGCTTCTCCTTTGAGCTCTGCGCATGCTCTTCCTGCCTTGAAGGTTCTGGCTGAAGCCAGTCTGCAGAAACATCGAGGGTGGCAGGGATGGCCAGTCTCCTGCGGTGGGCTGGGGACGGGGAGGCGGCTGCCAGCAAGCAGGTGGGAGACAGAGCCATGAGTCAGACCAGAGCCTGGCCCTGAGCATCAGGACCCATTGGCACCCAGGCTCTGTCCCAGGATGGCTGGCATAGCCACATTCTGTGCATACACTGACAGAGGACCAAGGTGGGACCGTGTCCACACTGCCATTCTACCCGGCGAGGGCACGGGCCTGTGACGTCAAGGGGCAGTCATGTGAGAGGTGAACCCACAGGAAGGACAATCATGAGTGCTGGGATCCAGCATCCACGATACACGTGCACAGGCATGAGCCACCCAGAGCCTGGGACATGTACCCATGACTGGCCATCCCGTGCACAAGGTGCCCCATCTGACCATGTGCATGTGTGTGGTGTTGGTCTCTGCCCTTCCCCCACCCCCAGGAGCATACAGCACCCACACTGCCCTCCTCCCCCTCCGTGACACATTACCTGCAAGGCTGGGCCCAGGTCTAGCTGGGCCCTGCGTCTTCGCAGGCCACACAGGGGTCAGCGTGATTTGGACTCCCCGGTCAGAGCTTCCCGACGCTTTCCTGGGGGTATCCCCTGCCCTGGGCGCTGCCAAGATCTGTGGCTCTCTCGGCTCCCGCAGCTCCAGAGTCCTGATCAGAAGGTGTCAGGTCAGCCCTGGCCCCGGGTAGGGGCCACTGGAGCTTGGTTTAAAAAAAAAAAAACTGTAGAAGCCAGACGTAGGTGGCTCACACCTGTAATCCTAGCTACTCAGGAGCTGAGATCTGAGAATCACAGTTCAAAGCTCGCCCGGGTAAGAAAGTCCATGACACTCTTATCTCCAATAAACCACCATAAACCCAGAAGTGGTGCTGTGGTTCAAGTGGTAGAGTGCTCGCCTTGAGCTGAAGAGCTGAGGGACAGCGCCCAGGCCCAGAGTTCAAGCCCCATGACCGACAAAAACAAAGCTGCGGCTAGAGGGAAGGCAGGTGGCGCCTGCGTCCTAGTTCAAGGGCGCGCAGGCGTGCTGACCCCTGGCCTGCTTACCCAGGACCCTGCCTGCAGTACCTAAGGGCATGCTCAGGGCCCTGTGACCAGCCCAGGCCTCCAGGGTTCAGGTGATGGCAGGCTCCGTGCATGGTGACGGCCTGCTGCCTAACAGTCCAGTGCTGGCCCTGTGACCCTCAGCTTCTGGGCACCATCCCCGTCCCCCCACTGGTGTTGGCAGGTGTCACCTGCTGGGCACAGCCTCCCAGGACACTCAGACGAGGACTCGGCTCTGCTGCGGATATCTACACAGTATGCTCACTACTCAGGAGGCTGACATTAGAGGACTGGATTGGGGTTCAAAGCCAACCTAGACAAGAAAGTCCTTGAGACTCTTAACTACCAAAAAGTGCCAGTAGTGGAACTGTGACCCAAGTGGCAGAGTGCCAGCCTTGAGTGAAAAAGCGCAGGGATGGTGTCCAGGCCCTGAATCCAAGCCCTACAACTGGCCCAAAGAAAAACAAGAATGAGCCCAAGCTGGGTGTCAGTGGCTCACACCTGTAATCCTAGCTACTCAGGAGGCTGAGATCTGAGGATCATGGTTCAAAGCCAGCCTGGGCAGGAACAGCTATGAGACTCATCTCCACTCAACCACCAGAAGCCGGAAGTGGTGCTGTGGCTCAAGTGGTAGAGTGCCAGCCTTGAGCTGAAGAGCTGAGGGACAGCACCCGGGCCCAGAGTTCAAGCTCACAAATAACCAAAAAAAAAAAAAAAAAAGCCCACTTGCTCCCTCCATACAGGCATTTCCTAAGCGCCAACTGTATGCCAGGCCTCGGGCCGTCTCTGCTCACATCGAAGACCCTCAGACGCAGGTAGGGGTCAGCGAGGGGAGCAGAGCAGAGCCACCCCACCCCACCTCACCTTCCGGCAGGGTTCTTCCGGTCCACCGGCTTCAGGAGAGCTCTCCAGCCTTCCGGCCCTTCCTTGCTTTCCTGGGGAGCAGCATCTGGGCCTTGGCAGGGGAGAGAGGGTATGGAGGTGTCCAGGTTAGCCTCAGCTGCCCACTGAGTGGCCCCAGCATGCTGAGAAGCTCAGGCAGGGCCTGCCCCGAGCTGTGTGTCCCTGGGGCTACTGCTTCCCATCTCTGTGCCTCAACTCTGCCTCTGCCAAATGGGTGGCAGGCTGCCCTGGGGACTGATCCTTGGTCCCACGGGATGACCATCCAGTCTGTCCTGAGCTCAGCCTGATGGCACCATCTGCCCAGCTGAGGGTCACCACAGACGCCAAGAGAAAAGCCCCCATCTCCAGGCTTGAGATGCCCTAAGATAGGAATGCAGGGTCCAGGGATCCTCCAGGAAGAGCCAGCAAAATGGCCACAGACTCTAGACCCGGGCAGGGCCATCGTTGAGTGTGGACAGGCCCTCTTCTGTCTGCACACCCAGGGCAGAGCTGGCCTGGGGACTCAGCTATGGACAGAAGCTACCAGGGTCCTGAACTACAGAAACCCACCACCACCAAAGAGTGATCTCGGGGGACACAGCCCCGGGGGGGGGCCTGGCCCAGGAGCCACCAGTGACAGATCCCGGGGAACCCTGTGCCCCATCCCCCTCACTACCCCACATCAGCAGGCTCTTACCCTTCACCCTGGGGGCCTCTGGCTTCAGCCTGGAACCTGCACTGACACCGCTGGCCACTGAAGGCACAGCTGGCCTCCTCCCCTTGGCCTGGGGTGATGTGGGAGCCTGGGCAGGGCTGCCCACACTCAAGGGGGGCCGAAGCGGCTCTGTCCTTAGCTTGGGGCTGGGGGCCTGGGGAGTCCCAGAATGTGACTGCTTGGCTGAGGAAACTGCTTGAGGCTCTTCGGTTTTGAGATGGGAATTTGAGGTAGAGGAACTGGCTGAGCAGGGCCTGTGGGCAAGAGATCCAGCTTCAGGCATGTGAGGATCCAGGAGCCCCCTCCCAGCATTGTCCACAGTCCCCCTCTCCCCCTGCAGGCAGAAGTCCCAGGGCCTCTGCATGAAGCTAGCTGGTTGTACAAAAAAGCTGAAGGAGCACTGAGGCCAAGCCTCAGAATCATCACAAAAACTAAAAATAAAGGTACCAGTGGTTCACACCTATAATCCTACTCAGGAGGCTGAGATCTGAGGATTGGGGTTTGAAGCCAGCTCGGGCAGGAAAGCTCTTATCTCCAATTAACCACCCAAAAGCCAGAAGTGGAGCTCAAGTGGCTCAAGGGGTAGAGTGCCAACCTAGAGTGAAAAAGCTCAGGGACGGTGTCCAGGCCCTGAGTTCATGCTCTAAGACTGGCACAAAATATATAATAATCGTAATCATAATAACATGAGGATGGAGACCAGAACCTGGAGCTCCTAGCAGCGGGGAGAGGCAGGAGGGACCCTCCCCTAAAGTCCCAGGAGGGGCTCCAGCTGGCCACACTATGGTCTCCAGAGCTAGAGGACACATTGCTCCTGACCATTCACAGTGGTCTCCACCAGTGGCATGGGTGCATCTGGCTGTACCCTGGCCCCTTTTCTACCCACCTGCTGGGCACTTGGGTGCCTGCATCCCCCAACCCAGGCAGCGCCTTGCGGAGAACACTCAGAGCATGCGCCCTGCTGCTGTCCGTGGCAGGCGTGGGGCTCCTGCCGGTGGGGCCACTGCTGGGCGGGGATGGCGTCTGGAGAAACTTCTCTCGGGCCTGCTGAGTCCTGGAGGCTGAGGGCGTCCACAGCGCCGTGCCTGGAGATGGTGCGCTTGAACTGGGCATGCCTCGGGGAGCTGCCTGGCCTTGGGGTGTGGCTGGCCGACTGTGCGGGGCACTTGGGGACACAGCAGGACGGGCGGTAACAGCTGCCGTGCCCTGAGCAGGAGACGACCACCCCATCGGGGAGCTGTTGGTCACCCGTGAGTGGCCTGTGGCACCCACACAGGGGACCGCAGGGCTGGGGGACAGCCTGGGCCCCCCGGGGCTCCCCGTGGAGGCATGGGAGGAGGGGCTGGCTGGAGGGTTAGGTGTACCCCGGGTGAAACTTTTAGCCTCTGTGCTGTTGGCTACGGGCTTGTGAACCGCTGGGCCTGTGCTGGGTGCTGGGGCCCTCAGTCCGTTCAGGTCCCGGGCCTTCTGCGGGGTGCTGGGGGAGCGGGACGTGGCAGGGAGGGCCCCTGGTGGTCTGGAAGTCAATCCTGGCAATTTTGGGGTGGAAGAGGAGGCTCCTGGGTGGTGGTTGGTGCAGACGAAAACCCCGGGCTCCGCTGTAGCCCGGTAGGCCCCTGAGTGCAACGTGTTGGAGCATTGCTTACACCTGGGGAGGCATCAGAGGGGCTCAGCGCCTGTCCCTCGTGGCCTAATTCATCCACCCACTTGCTCATTTATTCCAGCTCATTCATCCATCCAAGTCCACCTGCATCCATCCTGTGATTCATGATTGATTCAACAAACTCCACCCAGGGCTATAATCCCTGAGCCCTACCAAGAACACCCCAAAGCCCCCACGGAGGGGACAAATCCACCCTCCAAGCATCCTGGACTTCTTTCAGAAGCCCCTATCTGGGAAGCTGTAGGGTGTACCAGGCTGAGGCAGAAAAGGGGATCTATCTGGCCAGTGTGACTGGAACCCAGCGAAAGGTCCCCGAGGGCCTGGGGGGGGAGACAGCAGGACACAGAGGGTCCAGAGGAAGGACAGGGGCTGGGCCAGAGGACACGGGAGGCTGAGGAGGCCTGCATCAGGAAGGTGCAGGCCTAGGTGAGCGGCCAGGCCCTACCTGAAGCAGCCCCGGTGGTAAAGCCGCCCATCGGCAAGGTGTCGCTGGACGAGGTGCACGTGTTTGCCACAGATGCCACACGAGCTGCTGACCGAGCTGCCCGGCCCTGCCAGACCCTATAAGGAAGAACCAGGGGCTTCTGAAGGCTGCTGGCCTTCTTCAGGCCTCACTCCTTCCAGGTCCATCTATCCCTTGGAGGCCCCTGTGGGTGGGCTGGGCTCCAAGCACAGGGCCTCCAGCCTGAGTGGGACCCCAACTTTAGCGGGGTCCTAGGGAGAGAGGATGGGAAGCCAGAGACAGATCCAAGGTTCAGACACCCATAGGGACCCCACCCCCCACCCCCACCCCCAGCCCTACACAGTGGTTCCTTGGAGCCTAGAATAACTAGCCATGGCCAGCAGGGGGCACCCGAGCACATGCTGCTGACCCTCCAGTCCCCCCTGCCAACCCCATGCAAGGAACCGAGTCCCATTCACGCTGCAGAACTGGCCTGGGAACAAAGCCCAAGGCTCCCTCCTGTCCTGGGGAGGGAAACAAGACCTGCTGTGAGCCCCAGAAAGTCTGGCTTTGTTCCACCCACACGACTGTCCCATACCTCAGTTTACCCATCTGGGTAATGGGAGCTACCTGCCTTGTAGTACCTGCCTTGTTTATCCAATCCCAGAGGGTATTGGATAAACAGCACTCAGGGCATGCACTGTGGCCTCAGGGCTACAGCCTGGCCCTGTAGTTTAGGGCTGCGCACAACCCTGTAACTCCCATTCAGCAAAGGCCCCTGAGAAACCAAGAAATCACACACAGGTGGGCTGAGGGCTTACAGCCTTCAGGGCGGGGTCCTCTGAGCCCCCGTCTTTCCTCTGGACCACGGAGTTTGTCCTGGCAGGAGATAGCGGTGGCCGCTGAGCCGGGGCGGGCGAGGGCAGCGTGGGGGGCTGAGATGGGGCTTTCTTGCCACGAGGTTCCTCGGTGGAGTCTGACGGAGGTCTCTTCACACCAGCCATGCCCCCAACTAATTAATACAGGGCATCCAGAGGTCAGGAGGGCCCTGCCTGGTCCATACCCACTCTGAAAGGGGTTGGGATTCCCCCCCTGGGCTCCTGGTGCCCAGAAAGGAGGTCACCAGCTTCCTGGGGTATTTGCTGGGGGGTGCAGGGCCAGGAGGGACCGAAGGGCACATATTTCCCAGCACTGCCCCTCATTTTTTTCTGGCTCCAACTCACTGAGACCCCTGCATCCTGGGTCAGGGAAAAGGGATTTTTCTGTTCCAGGCAGGGCTGGCCCTCTGCCCGGGTGATTCCAGAGATTTCTAAGGCCCAGAGAGGAATGTGGGGCTGGAGGCGAGTAGCCACATCACGCCCAGGGTGGAAAAAGGCCTGGGCCTGCCCGCCCCTGCCCAGGGCTGTCTGCCCATGCCCGCCTCTGCCTGGGCCACCCATCCTGGCACAGAGGCTGGACATGGATCCTGAGGGCCACCAGGCTACAGCACAGCGAGCCCTGGGGAGACCCAGCTGGGTAGGGCAGGACTTACTGGGGGAGCGACCGTGGAAGTAGTTGTAGTACTGAGACACGTAGGTCAGGATGCTGAGCCTGTCCGGCACCTTCAAAGCCACCATGTCCTCAGCGTCCAGCAAGGCCGGGATGCCCAGCTGCTCCTCAGCCACGCTGAAGGCCTGGGAAGGCGCCAGAGGTAGGGGGAACAGGATGGGGCTTCCTTCAACTCCCCCTTTATACCTATCTGTACTGGGAATCAAAATTTCCAGCAGGCAAGACAGTTCCCAGCCCCTGCCCATGTGACCATGGACATGATGAGCCACTCCACACTCGGGCTGACACCAAACCACCCCGTGGCAGCTGGCCACCCACATAGCCAACACCTGCCCGGATGTTCATTCAGCCTCATGTGCTCAGAAGGAACACAAATGCCTCCTGTGTCCTGAGAGCCCTCACCATGGCAGAGAGGGCCTGGGAGGCTGCTATGAGACCTGATGCCCTGGGCTGCAGAGGGTCAGGAAGCTGCACTTATACAGCACCAACTGCATACCCACACAGCACTGACTGCACACCCAAACAACACCGACTACACACCCACACAGCAGCTCAGGCCTAGCGTCCCCTCTTCCATCTCCCGCCTTGCCATTGACCTGTGGCCCAGCCTGGCCCTCTCCCAGCCCCCTCCACCCACTCCCAAGCCACAAGAGACTCCTGCTGTGCTGGCAGAGAGTTCTCATCTACAAGGGACAGTTGCCAAACCACCAAATATGGCCACAGAAAACCGCCCGAGCCTCCCAGGCTCAGGCCTCCACTGCCTCCTTCCCTCAGTGGCTATCCCAGGCTGCCTCCCTACACTCCATGTCCCACCTCCAACTGCCTGTGCAGCCCCTACATGCCTGCAAGCGGCAGCTCCCCGGCCTGCAGGCCCAATGGCCACACCAACCCAGAGGCCTCCCACCGCCACCGATCCTCCCCAGGGGCCCAGAAGCCGGCCCTTCCTGTGGCCAGCATGGTAGGCCGGATGTCCCTCAACCTCTATGCTCCTCGTCCCTGGGATTCCTCTCTTTAGGAGCCCTGAGGCTCCTGGCACACCCCACCCTGCCCTCCTAGGGCCCTGCCTCTGCCCCGATCCACCCACCCATGGCCTCCTTCTGATCCCAGGGCCTTTGCCCATCCCTGCCTAAGGTTGCTCAAGAGTCTTGGGAAAGCTCTCCCTGAGACCTGGCTGGCCCCACTCCCTTCTACCCTTCCCAGTCTTACTGATGTGTATCTCTTGAGCCTACTGCTTCAAGCATGGTTGAAATTGGTAGCTGCTGGCCACATGTGGCTCTAAGCCTTTGAAATGTGGCCTTTGAAATGTGGCCAGAGGAACTGGCTCTGGGTGTGTGTGTGTGTGTGTGTGTGTGTGTGTGTGTGTGTGTGTGTGTGTAATACAGCTTGAACTCAGGGCATAGGTACTGTCCTTTTGCCTCAAAGCTAACATTCTACCACTTGAACCACAGCTCCACTTACAGCTTTTTTCTGGTCAACTACAGGTAACAGTTTCAGGCTGGGAATGTGGCTTAGTGGTAGAGTGCTTGCCTAGCATACATGATGTCCTGGGTTCAATTCCTCAGTACCACATACACAGAAAAAGCCAGTGGTGCTGTGGCTCAAGTGGTAAAGTGCTAGCCTTGAGCAAAAGAAGCTCAAGGAGAGTACCCAGGCCCTAAGTTCAAGCCCCAAGACTGGCAAAGAGAGAGACAGAGACAGACAGAGAGGGAGAGAGATAACAGTCTCATGGATTTTCCTGTCCAGGCTGGCTTTGAACCTGGATCCTCAGATCTCAGCCTCCTAAATAGCTAGGATTACAGGCATGCACCACCATTGGTGGCTTGGAACTCAATTTTTTTATTTAATTTTATTTTTGTTGGTGGTGGAGACTAAACTCTGGGTCTGGGCGCTGTCTCTCAGCTCTTCAGCTCAAGGCTAGCACCCTACCACTTGAGCCACAGCGCCACTTCAGGCTTTTTTCCTGCTTATGTGGTGGTTAGGAATTAAACCCAGGGCCTCATGCATGCAAGGCAAGCGCTCCACCACCGAGCCAACTTCCCAGGCCCCGGAACTCAATTTTTTTTTTTTTTTTTTTGGTCATGGGCCTGAACTCTGGGCCTGGGCATTGTCCCTCAGCTCTTCAGCTCAAGGCTAGCACTCTACCACTTGAGCCACAGCGCCACTTCCGGTTTTCTGGTGCTTAATTGGAGATAAAAGTCTCTCAGCCTGCCGGGGCTAGCTCTGAACCGTGATCCTCAGATCTCAGCCTCCTGAGTAGCTAGGTACAGGCGTGAGCCACCGGCGCCCAGCTTCCAGAACTCAATTTTTAACAGGAATTTGCTGTTATTAAGTTGTGGAGCAAGCCCTGGCCAGGGAGGTTTGACAGATATCCACTGTCTCGGCCCTATCCTGGCAGGCCATGCGAGGGTCTGCGTGCCCCCCGACCTGTGAACTAGCACACGGGCTTTGCCTCCTGTGCTTGGACCATGAGGGAAGGTGGGAGCTCCAGAAAAACTGAGGCTGGCATGGAAGAGGTTCTCACAGCTGGGGCACAAAGAAAGAAGTTGGAATCCACAGGGCCAGAGATACTGGTCCTCAGGGAGCAGAGCAGCAGCCTGCCCAGTGCTGCATCTCCTACACCCTCCTGAGGCTGGGCTTAGCCAGGCCACTCAGGGCAAGAGGCTCCCCAGCCCAATCCTCACTGCCCCACAGACAGAGGGGACCTGGGGCTCCAAGCTTGCCAAGTGTGGTGGCTCATGCCTGCCATACCAGCTACTCAGAAGGCAGCGATGATGGTTCAAGGCCAATCTGAACAACAACAACAAAAAAAATAGACCCCAATCTCAAAAAATAACTATGGCGGTTCACACCTGCAATTCCAGCTACAAGGGAGATGAAGGTGGACCGATCACAGACCAAGGCTGGCCAGGGCAAAAGGATGAGATCCTATGTGAAAAACAAACACTAGCCAGGCGCTGGATGGCTCACACCTCGAATCCTCGCTACTCAGGAGGCTGAGAGCTGAGGATCATGGTTCAAAGTCAGCGCAGGCAGGAAAGTCTGTGAGACTCCAATTAACCACCAGAAAGATGGAAGTGGTGCTCAAAGTAGTAGAGCAGTAGCCTTGGGTGAAAAAGCCCAGGAGGGGCTGGGAAAGTGGCTCAGTGGTAGAGCGCTTGCCTTGCATACCTGAGGCCCTGGGTTCGATTCCTCAGCACCACAGAAGCAAAAAGAAAAAAGCCGGAAGTGGCACTGTGGCTCAAGTGGTAGAGCGCTAGCCTTGAGCTGAAGAGCTGAGGGACAGTGCCCAGGCCCAGAGTTCAGGCCCCACGACCAGACCCCCCCCCAAAAAAAAGAAAAAGCCCAGGAACAGCACCAAGGCCCTGAGTTCAAGCTCCAGAAACAACAAAAAATTAAAAAAAAAAAAAGAAAGGAAAAAGAGAAGAAGGAAGGAAGGAAGGCAGGTAGGGGAGGGGAGGGAGGGAAGGGAAGGGAAGGGCAGGCTAAAAGCAAAGCAAAAAGGACTGGGGATAGCCGGGTGCTGGTGGCTCTCACCTGTAATCCTAGCTACTCAGGAGGCTGAGATCTGAAGATCACAGTTCAAAGCCAGCCTGGGCAAGAAAGTCCGTGAGACTCTTATCTCTAACTAACCACCAGAAAAACGGAAGTGGTGTTGTAGCTTAAGTGGTAGAGCGCTCTCCTTGAGCTGAAGAGCTGAGGGACAGCGCCCAGGCCCAGAGTTCAAGCCCCATGGCCAACAAAAAAAAGGAACCTGGGATGTGGCTCAAGCAGTAAGGTACCTGCCTTCTAAACACAAGGTCCTGGGTTCAAATTCCAGTACAGAAAGAAGAAAGAAGGAAGAAGGAAAGAGGAGCAGGAGGAGCAGGAGAATTCTTCTAGAGTTAGCCAGCTGAGGCCTGGAGGTAGGACTGGGTTCCAGGGCAGGACTGAGATGGCCCACCCAGGGCTTGATGGCCCCTTGGGTGTGGCTGCAGGCCAGCTTTGTTGGCAGGGCTAGGAGGGCAGGACACTGTGGGTTTCAGGAAAGGGAGACTCACCAACTTGTTGTTGTCATAAATGTTTTCCTTCCGGAGGGCACTGAAATTTCTGGAAGATAAAACACAAGAGTCAAGCCGGGCGCTGGTGGCTCACGCCTGTAATCCTAGCTACTCAGGAGGCTGAGATCTGAGGATCTCGGTTCAAAGCCAGCCCGGGCAGGAAAGACCGTGAGACTCCTATCTCCAATAAACCACCAGAAAACCGGAAGTGGCGCTGTAGCTCAAGTGGGAGAGTGCTCGCCTTGAACTGAAGAGCTGAGGGACAGCGCCCAGGCCCAGAGTTCAGGCCCCACCACCGGACCAAAAAAAAAAAAAAAAACACAAGAGTCAGCAGGTGCTGGTGGCTCACACCTATCATCCCAGCTGCTCAGGAGGCTGAGATCTGAGGATCGCCAGTTCAAAGCCAACCTGGGCAGGAAAGTCTGTGAGACTCTTATCTCCAATGAACCAGCAAAAAGCTGGAAGTAGAACTGTGGCTCAAGTGGTAGAGCATCAGCCTTGGGCACAAAAGCTCAGGGACAGCACCCAGGTCCTGAGTTCAAGCCCCAGTACCAGCAAAATCATCAACAGCAAAATCTATGTATCCAAAGCAGAGAAGGCAGGGACTCGGGGTCCCCAGGGACATCTTGCCCCAGCGCTGCCCCCTGCCACCAGGAGGGGTACTGGGAATGAGATCTGGAGCCAGTTTGAAGAGGGCAAGTTGGCACCGAATAGTGATGCAGTCTAGAGCCCAGGCCCCCACCGCCTCCCCTGGCACAGACAGGCCATCATGGCTTTTGTAGCTCAACCTTCACCTCCAGGCTCAGGGAAGGCTGAGCTGTTTCCCACCAGAAGTGGCAGGAGACAGGCCCAGAAAGGTAGAGCCACCAGCCCTGGGTGGCCCAGCCAGCACACAGCTACCTTGAGGTTAAGGTCCCTCAGCCTCCTTGTTTCCTACCCATGGGCTAGGGCGACTCAGTACCGACTGGGGGAGGGGGTACCCTTCCAGGATCCTCAGTGTTGAATCCATTAGAGCTCCCCATCCATGGCCACATGGATACAGGCGTCCAGGAAGCCTCCCCACCGCCCCTACCCCACCCTCCACCCCCAACCAGCCTGGGTAGTGGGGTCTTCCTGAGAGGCCATGGGCGTATCTCTTCCCCAGCTGGGCCCTGAGCCCCAGGATACGGAACATGCCAGACACAGGCCCAGCATGACCTGCCCCAGACCCCGGCCGCCCACAGCCATGGCACACACGGGTGCCACCCTGGCCCCACAGTGAGAAAGCCACCAGCAGAGCCCTGCTCCCACAGCCAGGGAGCTCTGCCCTGACAGTGGACTGGATTGTTCTGGAAGCTTCCTGGCACAGAGGAGTGGGGTTGCAATCCTGGGCTGTGTCCTCCTTACCCAACCCCAGCGTGTGGCAGGCACTAAGCTCCGCTTCCCTCCCGATAGCCAAGGTTCCTTCTCTACAAGCCTGCCTGCCTTCCACTCCTTCCTTCTGTACTGGGGCTTGAACTCAGGGCCCCATGCTCTTGCTTAGCTTTCTTGTTCTGGTCGGTGCTCAACCGTTTGAACCATGCCTCCAGTTCAGCATTTTGCTGGCTGATTGGAGATGGGAGTCTTGGACTTTTTCTGCCCAGGCTGGCTCCAAATTGTAATCTTCCAGATCGCAGCATCCTGAGCAGCTAGGGTTACAGGCATGAGCCTGTCCTTTCTCTCTCTCTTCCTCTCCTTCCTTCCTTCCTTGCTCCCTCCCTCCCTCCCTCCCTCCTCCACACTGTCTCTGTCTCGCTCTCTTTGGTAGTACTAGGCCCTCCAGCATGCTAGGCAAGTGTTGTAACCCTGAGCCACGCCCCAACCTAGCGCTGCATTCTAGAACCAGGCCGGGCATGTCTCAAACAACAAGGGCAAAGGTGCTACCTATCTGCGTCCGCGCAGCCTGGCACGAGCTAGCTCCGAGTCCACACCACCAGCAGAGGCTAGGCCTCACTGGGCCCATCCCCCAGGAGGCCCCCCAGAGGCAGCACCAGAAGCCCACTTTCCAGGCAAGCAAACTGAGGCCGGCAGCCGGGGGCATCTGTGCGGCAGTCGGCCACCTCCCCCCTTAGGAATGTCCGCCGCCATCCGGCCATCCATCAGCTCTGCGTGCCAAGGGGACTCAGCACTTCCGGCTGCCATGACTACCTCCCAGGTAACACGTACCAGATGTGCGGACCACCCTGGAGCCAGGCGTCTGCACGGCCGCACGCACGCAGGCCTCTGTCCAGAGGCAGGGTGGCCCAAGCACAGCCAAGGGCCCGCGGTGGCCAGCCAGGGTCCAATACCCCCCCATGGTCCCTCTGAGCTCAGCTAGGGGTGTTGGGACCCCCTCTCCCCCACCCCTCCAAAAACACCAGCTCTCCCCCTCCCCACCGCCCGCCCTCTCCCTGGCCTCGGTGGCCGGCTGGGCAGGCAGGAAAACAAGTTCTGTTTTGTATCTAAACAAAGCAAAAAGGGGCCTGAGCCTGTTCCATCTGCCTCCATCCTCCCTGGGGGGCCTGGAAGACCATTCCCCCACCCCAGAGGGGGTGCCCCAGAACCTTCTGGAGTTCCCTCCCCCACAGCAGCACACTGAGCAGGGCGCTGGTACTCAGGCTGGGGATGAACGTTCCAGCCTCACACCAGCCAACAGAACAAGTCCAAGCTGCTCCCCTGGCCTCTGAGCCTCCACCGCGGGGCAGGACCACCCCGGCCCATCCTCAGCCACGCCACTCCTGCACCTGGCCCAGACTCAGGACCTGGCCCTGGCCGCAAGCTGTCCCCTGTGACCTGCACACTCTGTGCCGGCTCAGCCGGACTCTCTGGCCACGTCCTGCCCTCAGGACCGGAACTCAAGGTGTTCTCTCAAGTTGGGCCATTTGATTTGAATGTGAAGCATTAGGAAAGAAATCATGTGTGGTCAGGCATAGGAGCACATGTCTTTAGCGTCAGCCACTCCAACGGGAGAAGTAAGGCACTCGTAAGTTTGAGGCTAGTCCAGCCAAAAAGTTCATGAGATCTCATTCCAACCAATAAAAACTAAGTGCTGTAGGGTGCACCTGATATCCAGGCTACATGGAAATCATAAAGAAAAGGATTGTGGTTCAATGTGGAAAACAATTAAAGGAAAAAGAGCTGAGGATGCTGGGCACCAGTGGCTCCCGCCTGTGATCCCAACAACTCTGAGACCTGAGGATCACGGGAGCCTGCCCAAGCAGGAAAAGTCTGTCTTGGGGCTTTAAGTCTGGCCCTGGGCACTGTCCCTGAGCTCCTTTTGCTCAAGGCTAGCACTCCACCACTTAAGCCACAGCTCCAATTCTGGCCTTTTGTATGATTAATTGCAGATAAGAGTCTCAAGGACTTTCCAGCCACAGCTAGCTTTGAACCTCAATCCTCAGACCACAGCCTCCTGAATAGCTAAGAATACAGGCGTGAGCCATTGGCATCCAGCTTCAGAGACTCCTATCTCCAATTAACCAGCAAAAAAACAGAAGTGGAGCTGTGGCTGAAGTGGTAGAGCACCAGCTTGGAGCAAAAAAGCTAAGAAGCAATGCTCAGGCCTTGAGTTCAAGCCCCGGTAGTGGCACAAAAATAAGATGTGTTTACCTACTACTCCAGGGTTCCCAGCACAACATGGCTAGGTATACAGTTAGCATTCCATTTATGCTTGTTGAATTCATTCATTCAGTGTGTGTGTGTGTGTGTGTGTGTGTGTGTTACTGGGGACTGAATTTAGGCCCTTGCCTCCCTTTATTTGCTCATGGTTGGCACCCGAATGCTTAAGCCACACTCAAGAGTTGGAGTCTCATAGACTTTTCTGCCCTGGCCAGTCTTGAGCCTCAGTCCTCAGACCTTAGCCTCCTAAGTAGCTGGAATTATAGGCATCAGTCACCAACGTGCGTCTGGCTTATGCTTTTAATAGTAGCTTAATAAATAAATTGGTGGGGTCTAGAGGTGAGCGGTGCCATAGTTCACTGGCCAGCTGCCTGGCAATGCATGTCCAGCCAGGCCGCCACAGGCCCCTCTCTGCCTGCCTCCCGCCCACTATCCACCATGGAATGTGAACTTCAGCTGGGGAGGGAGCCAGCCTCTAGCCCTAGCACCCCTGGAGGCAGTGACCCTGGGCCCAGGCCAAACCTCCAGCTGGCTGGCTTATTTCCTGGAATACAGAAGGGAGGGGAGGAGGGAGCACTGGGCAGGGAAATCCCCAGCACATGGAGAGTTAACCCCACTAGGAAAAGAGAGCAGAGACAGCAAGACAAATGGCACAGGAATGAGGAGGGACAGGCGGGTGGGGGAAGATGGGACCCGGCAGGGCTGGGTCCCGGGGTGGGGGTGGGGGAACTAATGCCCAGACTGGCCACCCTGCCATCCTGGAAGGCCGACAGCAGAGGTCTGGGCAGCAGGCCCTCGGGCAAGGGAACAGAAGGCTTCTGTCCCCAGGCGGCTTCCTGCGGACCGCAGCCTGAGTAGGATGGGAGGTCAGAAGGGAGACGAGGCTGCCGCTTCTGGGGTTCCAGATGAGGGGCTCCCCATGTGATGTCCAACAGCAAGCTGAGTCATGGACCTGGAGCGTCCCGGGGGGGGGGGGGTGGCCCTGGCGATCAAAGCCTATCATCTCCACAGTCACCACTGCCTTCTGCCACTTCTGCCTGTAGTCCCCGCACAGGCCTCACAAGATGAAGGAGCCCAGAGAAAGTGCAAAGGACCCCACCAGAATCCACACAACACCGACTTCACTTGACAGCCTCCCCCTGCGGAGAGGGGGAGGGGGACCCCCCACACGTCTCGCAAATGGCCCCTACTTTGGTCTGCAGAGAGGGAGGCGGCAAGGCCCCCCTCTCTGCCTGCCGGAAGCGCTTCTGCCTCCAGCCCCGCTCCACCCCTGCCACAGCCCAGTCCAGCCCAGCCTGCCTGAGGTCCAGAGGAGAAGGGTAGGTTGTGGGCAGGGCTGCTTGTGTTGGGCGGGTCCCACACACCTGGCAGCCAATGACCTCATCACAGAAACCACCCCTGGGGCAGCACCCGGGAGAAGTTCAGCTGGCAAACCCACAGCCCTGAGTGGGCAGACTAGCCACCTCTAGGCCGGTGTAGCTGTGCGGCTGATCCCTGAGCCCCAAGTTAGAGACTCCCACAAACCTCCTGGCGGGGGGGGGGACAGTAAGCTCAACCATTGGGGGAAATCAGGAGTACAGATACAGATGAAGCCCGTCCCCCACCTGGCTGGCTCCCAGCCCAGACCTGCTCACTCACAGCTGCTCTCCTTTGAGGGCCAGAGGAAATACGTTCAAAATGCAGCAGGAAAGTCTGAGGTCAGACCAAAGGAAGGACTTCCTGGTGGCAAAGCTGGGGATAGGAGACAGGAAGTCCATCTTCCTGCTGCTACCAGAGGGTCTTCACCACAGGAAGAAGAGGACAGGGGTGCCGAGGGCTGCGTTGCACCCAGCCAAGGTCTGACTTCAGTCCCTCCATGGCCTGAGTTCAAGCCTTAGACAGGAGAAGCAGATCAAGGCTTCTTAATGAGGAAACCTTGCCAGCCACCACCAGAGCTCCACACTGGGGGGGGGGGGGACATGACACGGGACACGGGACATGGGTCTCAGTCTGACATCCCATCAGCTCATCCAGCCCTTTCCATACCCTGACTCTGAAGCCTGTCATAACCACATGGTTGCAGACTTTGCACACCTGTGCCCCCACTGTCCTGGAGGCCACAAGTCCAAGGTGTTCAGAACTGGGCTCTCTCAGGAGCTCCAGAAGCTTCTTCCTGCCTCTTCCAGGAAGTTTCAGGCATCCCTTGGCTTGTGGCCCCATCCCTCCCTTTTTACCACCTTGGTTCCTGGGCCTCCTCTTCACTACAGCGCACAAGCAAGGACTGAGCTCCTAGGCCAATGACTGAGCTCCACCTGTGTGCCCTGATCTGTGGAACTCCAGTTGCATGCAGGTATCAATCTGGTGAAGTTCCAGGCACATGGAAGACACCATGAATAAAAAGAGTCCCAACTCTCCGGAGGTGACATTCCAGCAAGTTGGCAAGATAACTCTACCCCACGTGCCTCCAGCCTCGGTCCTGTCCTAACCTCTCTGCCCTCTACAAGTTAATCTCTTATGGGGTCAGCTTCTGTCTCAGGGGATAGGATATTTGGAGGCTAAAATGATCTTGTACAGTCAGTACCCAGTGACTGTGCTAGCACACACACACACACACACACATACATGTGTGTGCACACGCACTTCTGCCTCCTGTGGGCCAGGCATACATGAACCCATGACCTCTGCCCTTAACAAGCTGGAAGCAGATGGAAACTCTCCAGAGCCGGAAAGGCCCCAAATATCCAGCCACAGCCATGGGGCCAGCAGACAGTGTCACCCGCCCAGGTCTCTTAAAGACTTGTCATGCTCACCCCTTCTGGACTGCCTGGGCCAGGCCACCAGCCAGCCTCCCCCTGACCCCTGATGGAGCCCGGCCACGGGCCTCTCCATGTTTAGGTCCTAATCTTTGTCACCATGTCCCCAGCCCAGCAACCACCAAAGCTCAGCTTGAGCCAGGCACTGGTGGCTCACCTGATATCCTTGTTCCTCAGAAAGCTGAGAGCTGAGACCTACAGTTCAAAGCTAGCTAGTCCATGAGACTCTTGGCCCCAATTCACCAGCAAAAAGCTGGAAGTGAAGGTGTGGCTCACGTGGTAGAATGCCTACCTTCCTTGAATGAAGAAACTCCTCTGGGACAATGCACAGACCCTGAGTTCAAGCCTCAGTACCAGCACAAAAAGACCAAAATTAGGGGAGGGCGGGCAGGGTGACACGTGCCTGGGTAAGGAGCAGAGATGGCTGCCCAAGTGCCACCGAGAGACTTGGGCAGCTTAAGAGATGCATTTCACAACCCCAGGGCAGGAGCCCAGCCTCTTGCTCAAGACTCCGGCATCCCAGGCAGAGGGAGCTGGGTTTGGGGAAGAGCTGTGTCAGACCTGCCTGACTCTGACACCGCTGTGTGATGTCAACAGGAGCCCGTGGGCTCTGGACCTCCACCTCCCTGTGTGCACAGTCAGGGTGGTAGCTAAGCTGCCGCCCTCGCCCTCGAGGCTTCATCCCTGGCAGACCTCCCCCCCCCCCCGCATCCCAGCCAGGCCCTGGCCCCAGCCACTTCTCAGGATGATGCTTTTCCCAGAGGGGCCTGGGCTGCAGGTGGCTTTGTGAGCCTCTTCCTGAAACCCCAGAGTGTTTGCTGAGTGATTAAGTTTTGGAACTGAGTCAAGCTGGGGCCTGTTCCTTGTCCACCTCCCAGGGAAGGACTCAGTCTCCATGTCACCCTAAGGTACAGAGAGAGAGAGGTACAGGGTGACGGTTCAGGAGTTCCTGCTCTGTCTGTCTTGGAGGTGTCTCTAGTCTGCATTCTCAGAGGGGCTTGGACAGGCTGGGGGGTGGGAGGTGGCCATACCCACACTCGCAGCCTTGAGTGACCCTTTTTTCCACCAGACCCTAGGACAATGTGGAGCCCAAGGGAGCAACTCTCTTGGCTCAAGGCACCATCTTGAGTCACCCCTGACTAAGCGGACCCGGGACGGCCAGGATCCTGGCGCAGGGCCCAGGGGGCTGGCCCAGAGGGGGGGGTCACTGGCCGCAGCCTCGAGGCTGCAGGGTGGGCCGTGCGTGGCAGGCCCCGCTCCCTCCGCACAGCCAGCGGGCGGCCCACGGGGTGGGGGGCGTGTCCGCCCGCGGGCCGGGCCTCCGTTTCCCGGTCTGCGGCCCCGGGGGCGGGCGCGGCGGCACTCACATGAGGTCGGGCCGGTGGCGGTGCAGGATGGCGCAGAAGGCCAGGCCGTCGCGGAACGACGTGGTCATGTTGGTGATGCTCACGTCCCGGTAGCCCTCGCACTGCTGCCGGCACCACTCCTGCAGGGCTTTGATGGCCGCCATGCGGGCGGCGGGACGGACGGGCTGCTCCCGACGGCCCTCGACGCCGGCCCGGCTCGGCCTGCCCGGACGGACGAACA
>NW_012267284.1:2193850-2230421 GCF_000151885.1 Dipodomys ordii
ACAATCGGTGCCTGCGGCCGCGGGACCCAGACGCCGCGGAGCGACCGCAGGCCCCGCCCACACTACACACGCTCCCCTCCGGCCACGCCTCCAGGAGGCCACGCCCCGTGCCACCGACGCTCGGCATAGGCTCCTGCTCCTGCGACCCGCCCCTCTTTCCAGGACACGCCCACCAAAAAAATCCCGCCCTCTGGGAGGCCCCGCCTCCCGCCGTCCGGATCCCGGGAAGGGGAGCGGGGGGGCGGGGCCTGGACGCAGGGCGGTTCCCTGCAGAGGCGTCGGGGTTTTCTTTCTCTTCGAAGCATGGGAAAGTGAAAGGGAAGGGCCTTGCTGACAAATGAGGAAACTGAGGCTGGGGCAGACCCAGCCTCCTGGGCCTGCAGGAGCCCTTGGTTTTCGCAAGCCTGGTGCGGAGGTGCCAGGCAGGCGGGGATCCGGCCTGGGCTGCGGGCCTAGAGGGAAATAGTGAGCTACAGGGGGACAGAGTGGGGAAACCCCCAGGGTGTCTTCTTCTTGGGGTGTGTCCCCCCCCTACCCCCTGGGAGTGTGTGCAGGAACTACGATTCTTGGACACCTGCTTTCTCCTTTCCCACTTGGAGCAATGTGTGGAATTACATTGCCCCAGGGGGAAGCCTGTCTGTGCCACCTGGACTCACCTAAGGCGCCTGAAGTCTTAGCTGACCTTTCGCAGCCAGGCCCTGAGCCTGCCCAGCAAGCTTCTGAGGAAAGAAGACGTTTCCTGGTAGTGGCCCCTGGCAGGGATCCAGGCAGCGTCTCTGCCCACGGCATAAGCACGCAACAGAGATGGGGGCGCTGCCTGAGGAAGTGCCGGGGTGGGCAGCTTGCTGTCCAGTAGTGCCAGCGAGTCCCATCATCCCAGGGACCACGCCAGCAGGGAGATGCTGGTCAGGAAGCACCTCATGAGGTGGGATCAACACCCGAACTCAGGTGTCCGGAGAGGTGGGGAGGACGGCCTGCCGGGAGGCAAGGCGGCAGTAACATAGAGCCAAAGTCAGGTGTTCCTGACTCTGGTGGTCAGAACTAGCCAAGCTGATGAGGAAGGGAAAAACCCAGTGCGTGGGACAGGGGAGCACATAGTATGGGGGGGACCTACTGGGAGATGGCCAGGGTTCCGACCTCAGAAGCCACCCAGGGACCCAGAAACCCAACCCTCCTATGACCACAGTGGCTGGAGGCAGCACTTGAGAGGATCCCCTGGAACCACCAAAGATGTCCCCATCAGCCCTTCATGGGGGGGTGTCCCCCAAACCAGGAACCAATGCCCTCCAACCCACCTGCCCTGGCCCTTGTCTAGCAATGCCATCCCCCTGGGGCACCCTGGGCAAGAACCCCAGGATCTTTCTGGCAATCACTCTGCACAGCCCTCTTCTGAATAAAGTCCACTCTCTTTATCAGGGCCTTCCAGGCTCGGCTTATTGTGGCCTCTCCCCGGCCCCACCCTGCCACGTTGGTGCTTCTCCAAGGTTCTGCTCCTCTGTGGCACCAGCCCCCTAAGGTTACCTCTTCTGCCTCTGGATCAGACAAGGAGCCTCCCACCTCAGTCCCCCCTACTACGGCAGAACCTGGGCCAAGGATGAACGTCATACAGGGTGGCCAGGGGGTTCTGTGTCCTCTCTTCCAGCCCATGATCTCTGTCACATTTGTACTCAGCCCTGAGTGTGAATTCTGACCACAGCATGTTCCCAGAGAAACTTTCCACGCGCCCTCCCCCTTCCCCCCCAGCCTGGCCAAGAGTTCACAGGTGACAGTGGCTGCTGAAATCAGGTAGCCCTGTGTGGCTCTGCTTCAGGAGTGATTCTGGGTCAGGGACAAAGTTAAGGAGGACCAGTCAGAAGCACTGTCTTCCTCTGAGACCATCCGACCACCTTCGCTTTGTTCATAGCCCCATCTCTACCTGTGAAGAGGTCACAGCCCCTCCCCCAAGTGCTCCCCTGCCAGGCACACAGCACGTACTTCATGAATGCAGGACTAGGTTCCTTGAGCCTGTGTCCCTTCTACAAGTCACCTAAAGGCAGGGGTGGAACTCAGATCTCTAAGGAAGTTTGCTGATCCTGTGCCAGGTTCCAGTGGTCCTGCCTATAATCCCAGTTACTTGGAGCCTGAGATCTGAGGGTCATGGTTACAAGCCAGCCTGGTAGGAAATTCCATGAGTCTCTTATTCCTACTTAACCACCAAAAAGCCAGATAGAGGAGGGGGAAAGTTAAGATATAGTGTCCAGGCTCTGATTCCAGCCCTAGTACCAGCAAACAAACTTTTATTGGGTCTAAAGTTGCAATACCACCAGAGAGTAGGAGAAAGTGCCTCTGGGCAGACTCCCAAACGAGCCCAGCAGCCTTCTTAGGAAGGAGGTGTGTAAGGTGTTTCTCTAGTCACAGTGCTATCCCTTAACTTTTTCTGTCAAGGCTGGTGCTCTACCACTTGAGCCACAGCTCCACTTATTGGCCATTCCTTGGAGACAAGAGTCTCATAGGGCTAGGAAGGTGGCTCAGTGGTAGAGTGCTTGCCTTGCATGCCTGAGGCCCTGGGTTCAATTCCTCAGCACCACATAAGCAAAAAGAAAAAAGCCAGAAGTGGCATTGTGGCTCACGTGGTAGAGCGCTAGCCTTGAGCTGAAGAGCTGAGGGACAGCGCCCAGGCCCAGAGTTCAGGACTCACGACCAAGAACAGAACAAAACAAAAAAAAAAACAGCCACATAGACTTTACTTTTCTGCCCAAATTGGCTTTGAATTGTGATCCTTAGATCTCAGCCTCCAGAGTAGCTGGGATTGCAGGTGTGAGCCACCGGCACCCAGCTCCAGTCAGTCTTGAGTGGTTCATTAGCAGAGCTGGCTGAGCTGGTAACAGATTAAAGGAACACCAGCCAAGGCAGCATGCTCCAAGCAGCTGAGGAGTTTCAGATGGCCTGAGGCAAACAATGAGGCTGCCGGAGGGTGGAGACAGGGAAGAATGTTTAAAGTGGAGAAAGAGTCAAACTGAAGAAAGACAGGAGGGTGTAAAGAATCAAAAAAGAGAAATGGCAGGGGGCTGGGAAGGTGGCTCAGTGGTAGAGCACTTGCCTTGCATGCGTGAGGCCCTGGGTTCGATTCCTCAGCACCACATAAGCAAAAAGAAAAAAGCCGGAAGTGGCGCTGTGGCTCAAGTGGTAGAGCGCTAGCCTTGAGCTGAAGAGCTGAGGGACAGAGCCCAGGCCCAGAGTTCAGGCCCCAGGACCAGACCGTGGACTGACAAGGGGCCTCAGACATCCCGGACCGGAGGGCTGTGACACTGCCCCCAACACACACAGGAGCCCAGGGTCCCAGGATCAGCACTAGCAGGTGTTGCCTGCTGCTGCAGCTGGGATTACTTACAGTGAGCTGCCACCTGCTGCTGCCCGGCGCCCTCGCACCTCGGGGCCCTGAGCCTCTGGATTGCCAGTCTAGCCCCTGGGCCTGGGGCATTCAAGAGCTTGGCACAGACCCCACTGGAAGGGCTTCTCCCACTGCCCACAACTTCTACCCAGGTAGAGCCAGGACCCCGGGGAGCTTCTCAGACAAGCTGCTGATATGCATTTGAACACAGCAAGAAAGGCCCACCCCTCCTCATTCCTGCTGTCCCTGCACGGGACCAAAGAGCAGCTGAGCCCACTCTCTGGTCCCAAACCCACGCTGTCCTGGAGCCTGTGGCACCCTGGATCCCACCCACCCTGTAACTCCACCTAATCACTGAGGCGGGTCCCCCTGCGGCCAGGCCAAACCAGTGGGGTCCCACAGGCAGCTACACAGCCGGCTTCCCCAGTACAGACTCCGCCCCCTCCCTGCCACTGCTCCTCCCACAGGGATTGGGCTCCCAGCTCACATCCCTGCTGACCAATCCCTAGTGCTGCTCTCTGGCCTGTCCCCACACCTGGGTCCCCCTCAATGGCTCCGGTGCCTAAAGCTTAACGTCCCCTAAAGTGAATTCACGATTCCTCAGCCTCGGTCCTCCGAGACACAGAGTCCAGTCCAGCGGGAAGACCTTGAGCTTGACTTTCAGAATGTATCTGAGGATTTCCGGTTGCCCAGCCTGCCCATGGCCTGCCTGGTCCACAGCCTCCCTAAACGACTCGGCCTCCCTGGTCCTCGACCTCCTGGGTCCAAACTACCAGCTTTGCCAGCTTGAATTCCTATAGAAACCTTCTAAGCCCGGTGCTGGTGGCTCATGCCTATCATCCTAGCTAATCAGGAGGCTGACATCTGAGGATCATGGTTCAAAGCCAGCCTGGGCAGGAAAGTCTGGTTTTATCCACCAGAAAACCAGAAGTGGAGCTGTGGGTCAAATGATAGAGCGCTAGCCTTGAGCACAAAAGCTCAGGGTCAGTGCCTAGGCCCTGAGTTCAAGCCCCACGACAGACAATAAAATCTTCTGAAAAGGGTTATGAGCCCAAAATCTTTCTCTTTTTCCTTTCTTTGTGCAGATACTAGGGCTTGGCCTAGGGGCCCAGATGCTGTCCAGGAAATTTTTCACTCAAGAATAGTGCTCTATCACTTAAGCCATAGCTCCACTTCTGACTTTTTGATGGTTAACTGGAGATGATTCTCACGGACTTTCCGGCATGGACTGTCTTGGAATTGTGATCCTCAGCTCTCAGCCTCCTAAGAAGCTAAGATTACAGGCGTGAACCACTGGGGCCAGAAATGACCCAAAATCTTTAACAGTGGGCACTGCGTTCACATCCCTTCTGCACACGCCCCTCACCATCATCTTCCCCCTCTCTCTTCACACAGCTGTCTCTGAGACGTTCCTACTTCAGGTCTTTAGCACACACCGCTGTCCCAGCCTAGAAATCACTCATCCCCCATGATTGCCTGGCTTGCTCCTGTGCTGCCTTTAGTAATTAATCAACTACCCCTTCTCACTGAGGCCTTTTCTTACCCCTTGCCTAACACTGAACCCCAACTTCCCAGCCTTCCTTTCCCTTTCTGCTCACCACCCCACACACTCAAATGACCTCTGGAGGCCAGGGCTCTTGTCTGTTTCCCCAGCCTGAGTGTGGACAGGGCAGGAAGCGTCTGCAGGGTGACTGGATCCCCACAGTCTGGGGGCCATGGGTGCGGATCAGCGTCCAGGCTTCTGCGAGTGGGTGGAACCCCATTTGCTAGCTGCATTGTTCAATCTCAGCAGGACCAAAAGGAGGGGGAGCCAGGCAGAAGGCTGGCTGCCACGCCCCCTTCCTCCTGAAGGCTTAGGGCCCACAGGCTGCGGCCCTGTCCTGATGCTGACTCTGGCACTTCAGGGCACAAGGGTGTGAACACCGGTTGACTTCCCTAAGAAAGAAACACCAGGGGCTGGGAATGTGGCTTAATGGTAGACTGCTTGCCTAGCAGGCATGAAGCCCTGGGTTCGATTCCTCAGTACCACATACACAGAAAAAGCCAGAAGTGGTGCTGTGGCTCAAGTGCTAACCTTGAGCAAAAGAAACTCAAGGACAGCACCCAGGCCCTGGATTCAAGCCCCAGGACTGGCAAAAAAAAAAAAAAAAAAAAGGGAGGGGGGCGGAGAGAGAGAAGGAAAAGGAAAAGGAGAAGAAAGGAAGGAACACCAGAACTGAGGCCTGGCCAGGCACCGGTGGCTCACACTTATAATCCTAGCTGCTCAGGAGGCTGAGATCTGAGGATCACAGTTCAAAGCCAGCCTGGGCAGAAAAATCCGTGAGATTTATCTTTAACCACCAAAAAGCCATCAGTGGAGCTGTGGCTCAAATGGCAGAGTGTCAACCTTGTGCTAAAATACTACAGCCCAGTGCCCAGGCTCTGAGTTCAAGACCTAGAACTGGCACTAAATGACTGAATGAATGAAAAAAATAGAAGCGGGAGGAGGGGGAAGAGGAGAGCAAGAGGAAGGGGAGGAAGAGGAGGGGGAGAGCCAGAGGGAAGAGGGGGAAGAAGAGGGAGAGGAGGGGCAGCTGTGCACAAGCCCTGGGGCAGGGGTGCATGGGCAGCGCAGGTGGAGGGGGGGCAGTTAGGGAGATTGTACAGCTCTGCACCAGCCTCTTCAGCCGTCTCTACCCTCCATCTCTCATTGTGGCTGAAGAAACGGAGGTTCCAGATCAACCAGGCAAGAAACCAGTCCTCACAGGGGAAGGGACTGGGTCCGGCCCCGCTGGTGTCCCGCCTGGTGTGGCCACTGTGGTTGGGGGCAGGACTTCCTGGCTGGCCTGTGTTCTCACTAACACCTGCGATCAACTGTACCAAAAGTGAAGGGTCCCCCAAGAAGGGGAGGGCCCAGCGACCTGCACAGGGGTACAGCTGGGAACCTAGAAGCAGAGCCCACCTCAGGCCACAGCCAGCCCGGGCCTGAAGCCACCGGGCACGGGGGACGGAATGCAGGCAGGATGGGTGAGGATCCTGCCGATCTCCATTCACGCTCCCTAACCAGACCGGCATGGCTCAGGCCCAAGACCGGGCGGTGAGGGTCAGAGGTGAGGAGAGAACTCCAAGCAAGGCCAGGCTGCATGGTGGCATCCACACCGACTCACCCCGTGGCTGGATGGGGGGGGGTCAGACATCTAGGGACGCCCTTCCTCCTGCTCCCCAAGTCCACTGTCAGCAAACGGTTCATCCAGCCGTTTTTACGGCCCCAGGTTGGAGAGGAAGGGCCACCTCCTAATTAATTAGGCCTGATGCTTGGGTCTTTAATAGTACACGCCCGCGGCCATCTGGGGACAGCGCGTGTCCCCCCACGGTGCGAGGCCCCTGCCGGCCTCCGGGAGACGCTGGCTGGCCTCCGGAGCGGGGGAGACCACGGGCCGCCTCTTCCAGCCCCGTTTCCCATTTCATTACAAATGGCTTTGCTGGGCGCGCCTGTGGTAACTCCCATTCCCATCCACTTTATATTAATGGCTTGGCCCGAACTGTAGCAGCCTAGCGCCGTGCACAATGCGTTATAAATATTTGATCCCGCATCTATAGTCCGCCATTTATCATTTATAACGGGTTACAAAAACATTATAAAACATTTACCGCACATTTATAGATCATTTTCGCCGACCACGACGATGTGTTATAAATACATTATTAACTCGCCTCATGCCATTTGTAGAAGCCTCTTGTAATAGGGCCAGGCTCTGTAAGCTCATGGTAAACAGGGCATGGGGCTGGCCGGTGGGTCAACGGGCAGCAGGACCTAGGGGGATGGAAGAATCTCGGCTTGCTATGATTGCTGTGTGTCCTTGGCTACACCACAGCATCTCTCTGTTCGTATAACAGCAAGCACTGATAATAATTAATGCATCCTTATGTGGCCAGGACCTGCAGTGGGCAGGTGTTGGGGTCAGCTTTCCCCAACTTCACACCGAATGGTACCAGGTGGCCAAAACCAAGATTGTAGGTGGTAGGAGATGACCAGGGAGAGTCCCATGATCTCAGTAACAAGGGAATGAGCTGAAAGACCCACTCAGAAAACTCCTATTCATCCCTCAAGACCCACTTCCTCTCAATGACCTTTCCTAGTGTCCCAGGCAGAGCTGATATCTCTGGGGTACACGTGTTCACCCATGGGATCCAGAGTCCAGCTGATACACTGGAAAAGCAGTCTTAGGGGTGTGGTTCCAGGAAAGGGTCAAGGTGGAAACTGGCCCTTCTAGTTTGTCCTGTCTCCTCCTCACAGCGCTAACAGGTCACCTCGCAGGAGAGAAGGGGCCACTGTCCAGGGAGACGTCCAGCCAGTCCCTTGCCCGTCCTGCCCAGATGCCTGGCATGACCTCACTGGCCTGGCCAGGCTACATGGCCAGGGCGCAGCTGCCCTCAGAAAGGGAGAGGGACTAGCTGCGTTTCAGGACCCCTGGCCTCTCCCCACTCTCCACCTCACATCCCAGGTAACCATGGGCCTCCTTAGCCTATCTGAGAGGCAGGGACGCCCCTGGTTTTCTGGGCGAGTGTGGGAGCCTCCCTCTCCGTGGTGAGGCCAGCCTCTGCCCTGACGGTTTGAAGGTCAGGGCTGCTCCTGCCCTGCCTAGGGAGCAGGAAAGTGCCTCACCATGGCAGCGCCCTGGTGGAGGAAGGCCAGGGATTGGCCAGGGATAGGCCAAAAGGGGAGTGGGTGGAGGATGCTGCCCTTTGACCCCGCCCCGCCTCCCTCCCCAGCACATGGGCAGGGCAGGGCAGGGCAGGAGGCCTCCATCCCAGGCCAGCCAGCGGGCTGGTGCTAGGTGCTGCGCCCAGCTCCCCATGGCCAGTGCCTGGGGCGTCAGAGACGGGGACCTGGGTGTGGACGGCAGGTGGCCCCAGGTCATGTCCTCCACACCTGGGCTCCCACTGACCTCCTGTCCTGGCCAGCTGTCCCCTCAGTGGCACGCACAGGGTCAGGCCTGCCCACGTCCTGCTGGACACTGGCCTCACAGGTGGACCTCAACCCTCATCTCGGAGCCCTGTGGTGCCCGTGTTGGGGCGTACCCACCGCGCTGGGCCCCCGGGTCCTGGCGACGGAGCTGGGGCAGGCAGGCCACCTGGGTGGGCCCTTTGTCCCTTGCTAAGCACCTACATGGGCCAAGGCACCCCTGGGCCCACGCCACCTGCAACAGCCACCACATGGGACACCTCAGCTTGACTCAACAGGAGCCTGGCCGGGCCGGCGAGGGGGCCCGGACACTCCCTCCGCTGGCCTGGCTGGGGCTGGCAGGAGGAGCCTGGCACTGCGTCTGCCCTGCAGGCCACTCTGCTGCCCCCCGAGCTGGGGTGGCCCTTGCACGCCCGTGGCGCCAGGAGGGCGGGATGTGGAGGCAGCGGTCCAGGGGGGCACAAGGGGACACCTTCCCAGGAATGATCATCCCTGGGGGGGGCCCCTTCCTCAGGTGGCGGTGGCCAGGGGCAAGCCGCAGCCTCCCCGATGCACAGAGGCCCAAAGAGCCAAGAGCACCCTGCGAGGCCTGGAGGTGGGGTGCTGGGCACACCCAGCCTTAAGCAGGGGCCAGGCCGGCCGGCAATGGGGAGCGCAGGGGTGAGGCTTCTCTGGAACCTGGGCCTGGAGCTTCAGGGCCATCATGAAGGGCGTGGCCAGCCGGATGGCTTGCTGTGCCTCAGGCTAGCCTCCTACCCATCTCGGCTTCCCTCCCAGGACCCTGAACGCAGGAGCCATGCTGCTCTGGGAGACTGGAGGCGAGGTGGGCGGATGTGGGTGACAGGCCAGGCCTGGACTTGGGGCTGAGTGTCCAGGGTAGGTACGGGACTGGATGTCTCTGGAGACCAAGGTTCCTCCACTAGCCCCGGGCCGCTTTTCCGGATTGCAGTGCCCCCTGGTGGAAATCGATGGGATCGCTGGGCGGAAGCCAGTACCAGGGTGGATGACGGGCTGGCAGTGGCTGCCTTGAAGCACTGCAGACAGTAGGGACCCCACCGGGTGGGGAGACAGCCTGTCCTGCGGGTGGGGAGGCCTCTGGCTGCTCTGAGGATGGAGTGAGACGCTCTGACCCTGACAGAGGAAACGCAGTGGCCCACAGCAGCCTCCTGGTGGATGGGGATAATGGGGCGTTGGCTGTTCCCACCCAGCCCCACCGTAGCCTAACAATGCCGTGGGCAGAGAACTCAGGGCCCTGAGGGCAAGTCAGGCAAACAGCATAGGAGGCAGCAGGCTGTGCTGTGGGCGCGGACAGCTAGGCACCAGCATTCCCCCAGCAGTACCCCAGGAGCGGGCAGGTCCCCACCTCCGGGACTGTGCTTGGCAGCCCCACATCTCTAGAAGAGAGCCACGCTGGCCATGGGAGAAGACAGGACGCTGGGCACGTGGGACATAGAATGTTTCATTTGAAGCTGACCCTGCCTTGCAGGCACGCCAGCTACTCCTTGCCTGGCACGTGTCCCCGGGGGCTCAGTGCCAGCCGCCAGCTATGGCATCTGCAGCCAGGAGGAGACCCTGAAGCGGCCCCCGGCTGGCCTCACATCACAGCCTCCATGTGCAGGATCTTCAGGGCCTCGGAGATCTGGGCACTGGTGTCCACCTGGCCGTACATGCCCACGAGGAAGGCCCGGTGCAGCAGCACGGCCGCGTGCTCTAAGGGGAGAGAGGTGGTCAGGGGCCGGCTTCCCGTGAGGCTGTCCCACGCAGCAGGGGCGGGGCTCACCTTGGCAGAGCAGGGTGTATTCCGGCAGGTTCCGGAGGGCCGTCTGCATCACCTCAAAGTCCCGGCTGCCCAGGCAGTACATGAAGGTGGGCAGGAAGTCAGCCGCGGTGCTGCAAGAGACATGCTGTGTGTGGGGCCCGGCCCGCGCCCAGGACAGCGAGGGGTGACAGGTGTCTGGGCTGCCCAGAGGCTGCGGCGTGTGGGCTCACCTGGGGTTGTTCTGGATGGAGCGCAGCGCCAGGCTGAAGGCCAGGTTGCGGCAGGTCTCCTCGGCCGAGCTCATCAGCCGCTGCAGGTTGGTCTGGCGGGCATCAGGACAGGGCCATCAGCAGGTGGCCATGAGCCCAGAGCTAGCCAAGGACAGCGCCTGAGGCTCCCCCAAGACCCTTCTGGGCCCCGCCCAGTGTGCCCCTGCTCACCGAGAAGAAGCCCAGCACCTCAGGTCTGCGCCGCGACATCTCATCTATGTCACTCAGGGCCTCCAGCAGGTCTGAGGGCAGAGGCCAGCCCAGTGAGAGAGCCCGGCAGCCCAGCTCCCTGAGAAGCCCCCAACGTGTGCACCCCTGCCACTCAGTAGCTGCCATCCCAGGACTCCGAGGCAGGCATTAGGCCCGATGCACTGGCCTCCCCAGGGCACTGAGTGCACGAGGCACACCAGTCCGCACACCAGCCCGGGTGCCCTCCAGAAGCACCCCAGCCCCCAGCGCCCCCCCGGAGCACACAGCCTGGCTGTGGCCTGAACAGCTGGGGTGCAGGAGCCCCACTCACCCTCCACGGTCTGGCCCCGCGAGAGCCTCTTCATGTGCGGGGCCATGTCGGCCGCGGTCAGCGGGGTGGAGAGGGACACGCTGACCAGCGGCAGGGAGCCGGCCGAGCACTCATCTGCAAGAGGCAGAGGTCATCCGAGGGAAGGTGACAGGCAGGCAGCCCCAGGAAGATGGGGTGTCCTTCCCAAGGGCTCCCCAACTGCCGCCAGGCTGAGGAGAGTGCCTGGCACACAGCAGGAGCTTGGCAAGCTTGGTGGCACGGAGCTTGCTGGGAGGAGACCCGGCGTCCTGGCTTTCTCCCACTGACCACAGGGAACCCACCCAGGAAATGAGCTCCCTCCCTTCCTCGCCTTGGCACTGCAGGGCAGCACCAAGGCCCAGCTTGGTGGGTGCCCCATTAGCACCCAGATACCTCTGGGTATCTGGGAGCCACCCTTAGTCATGTGCCCAAACCAGGGCTTCTGACAGCAGCCCGCAACCAGCCGCCAGCACTCAGCACCAGGCGCGTGGCTCGCTGGCCGGAAGACTGAGGCCCAGCTGCAGTGGGGTGCTGAGGCCCATTAGCGGCCCAGCAATGCCCCAGGATGGGGCTCGGCTGTGGGGGTGGCACGTCACAGGGGCTGGCCACGCTGCTGGGGACAGCAGACCCAAAGGACTCCCCCCCCCAACACCGCACCACACACGCACCCTCGCCCTCCTCATCCAGGCCCCGGTCGGTCCTGCCGTTGCAGCTGGGCAGGCTGAGCCCCGCCAGGAGGGACTTGAGCATCACCAGGTCGCTGTTGTCGAAGGACAGGTCGCTGGGGGAGGAACAGGCTTTCAGCTTGGGGACCTGGGGCGAGAGGGCGGGGCTGGGAGCAGGAGAGGGTGTGGCCGCCCAGGCCAAGGACAGCAAGGAACTGGGCAGCTCTGCTTCAGGGCAGCCCAGAGCACAGTCATGGGGGGTCCCTCCCAGCCCTGCCCAGCAGTCCCTGGCAGGTGCCGAGCCGCCCTGCTGCCACTCACTGCAGGGGCTCCGCGTGCTTCTGCAGGAAGGCCACGGCGGCCGGGGCGCTGCAAGTGATGTACTTGTGGATGAACTGCACAAACTTGCTGATGAAGGGCGCCAGGTGACGGGAGGACTTCCGGTAGTTCTGCAGAGGCCAGAGCCACTCAGTGCCCTTCCCCCCACCTGACCGCCGCTGACTGCCCCCAACTCCCCACAGCGGCCCTCTGCTGACCCCATGGGGAGGGCTGAGGACGTGGGGTTCCCCCAGGCACATGGGAAGCTGGGGCTGAGCCAGGCTCTGAAGGCAGCGTAGATGCCCAGCATGGTGGAAGTGGAGGCTACTGGGGAGCTGGGCTCAGCTACATAGCAGGGGGGGGCCCCACAGTCCTGGTTAGGGAAGGTGAGGCGCGGGTGGTCAGCGCACCAGCAGCAGGCGGATGAAGGACAGCAGGCAGTCCCACAGCGCCCCCTGGTGCTCGCTCTGGAAGACGCGCGGCTGCAGCAGCTGCAGGATGCCCAGGACGTGCAGGAAGAAGGCCAGGTGGTTCTGCTGCCGGAACTCCTGGAAGTTCAGGTGCGTGCGGCCATGCAGCAGCGCTGCGATCATGGGCAGGTGCCTGTGACAGGCAGAAGGGCTCCGGGGTCACAGCTCCACCTGGAGTCAGTGGGTCCCAGACAACCCCAGATTTCCACAAGACAGATGCTGTGACAGGATGCCGCTGGTGCTGTGTCCAGGAACAGCTGCAGCTGGCTTGCTGAGCACATGGCTGCGCCCATGGCTCCTAAACTACCAGTAGCCAGGGCCTGGGTTTCAGGGTGCCAGCCTGCAGCTACGGAACCCTTACATTACACTAGGGGTAGACATGCCCTGACATGCATGGAAGTAGAAGGGGGGACAGGGTGGTGCTCGGGGAGGCCCCCTGGACTGGACTGTAGGTGAAGGGCCATGCCAGGCCTGGAGTACCTGAGCAGCAGGATGGGGTGTGCCACAGCCAGCTTCCGACAGGCCATATTGGCATCAGCTACCCGGCTCTCCGATGAGCGGGAGTCACTGGTGTCGGCCAGGAGGGTGATAAAGCGGTGGATGAGCCCATCCAGCTGGGGGAGATGGGGGGGAGGCCAGGAAGAGGTGAGGACGAAGCAGTAGAGGCCATATGCCCCCCACCTCCCCTTGCCCTCCCCAGCCCTGCTCACAGCCCCAGTGTGGAAACAAGGCCTTCAGCCTGCCAGGGTGGCGCAATGCTACTGGAGCTGAGGGGGGCTCCAGGGACACTTCTGGGGGTGAAACAATGCACCCCATGCTGATGGAGGCAACAGCCTAGAAGCACGTGCATGCTGCACACCACCCACACGTCCCACTTCCAATCTGTGAGGGGACGGGACAGCTAAAGCACCCCTTTGCACCCAGAGGGGCTCCTTGGGGAGGACAAGGTAGGAGTGGGCCTTTGAGGGCAGCTGCGGTGTGGAGGGGCTGTGCGGCTCAC
Organism: Dipodomys ordii; assembly: GCF_000151885.1. Taxonomy (NCBI): domain Eukaryota; kingdom Metazoa; phylum Chordata; class Mammalia; order Rodentia; family Heteromyidae; genus Dipodomys; species Dipodomys ordii. The sequence continues at coordinate 2,207,185 of NW_012267284.1, forward strand.
CTTGCAGACACTGCTGCTGGCGGCCCCCTCACTGGGCAGCAGGACATCCGGCACAGGTACCCGCAGCTCAGGCCGCTGCAGGTACAGCTGCAGCAGCAGGTCCCGGCAGCGCTGACCCAGCACGCTACAAGAGACCAGAGGGACTCACTGGGGTGGCCAGGGGCCGATGGGGCCAGACCCAGGCCAGGCCCTTGGCCAGCACTGTCCCATGCCAAGGGGCTGGGGGTGGGGAGCACAGGCACCTGTCCCCCCGCTGCTGGATACAGCCCGTCAGGTGCTCCGTCACTCTGCGGATGCTTTCCTCGTCACCATGGCAGCAGCTGAGCAGCAAGGGCAGCCGAGTCTGAATGAGGGAACAGGCGGCCGCATCCCCATCCTGGCTCTTGGCCTCCGCCTCAGCGAGGATCAGCTCCACCAGGCTGGTGAGCTCTGCAGGCTGCACATGGAGCACCAGCTCCTCTCGCCGCTTCTGCAAGCAGGCACCGTCCCGTCAGTCCAGCCGCTGCACAACACACCGCACAGACAGCCCGCCGCCTCCCAGCACCTGCCTGAGGGGTGCGCTGGTCCCTGCCCTGCCAGATCCGAGGCACGTGGATGCAGGCCCAGAGGAAGTCCAGCGAGGCCGAGGGGTCAAACCTGGGAGGAACACGTGGCTAAGCACAGGGAGCCCAGGGCAGCCACCCTGGGAAGCCACCACAGATCTGCAGAGGACCACAGCTGAGCAGCTGCCAGCAAGAGCATGCACTCAGTCTCGGGGAGCCACTCCCCAGTTCTGCCCCACCCCACTCGGGGCCATTTACACTTGCACCCTGCTCCAGTGTGGACAGTAAGGCTGAGTTTTCTATGGACGGAGAACATGACCCAGGGATAAGATTTAGAAGACGGGATTGGGAAAGGGCCTGGCAGCACAGCTGGACACTTCCATCCTGCAGGGAGCATGCACAGCCAGTCTGGGTGACAGGCCACCCTCTGAACCCCTCAGGGAATGTCTGATGCCCTGGTCAGATGTCCTGGGTCCACTGCTGCAGAGGACAGGGTAGCCCCGTAGAGACAGCTTCCTGGCCTCCCACAGCACCCATGGGCAGGTGAGGGCCATGCAGGAGCACGGCCTGGCTGGGGGACGGGCTCACCTCTGCTCTCGGCTCTTGCCCAGAAGGACACGGATACATCGGTGCAGTGTGGACCAGCTGGACTGGTGTGTGAAGAGGGCCAGGAGGTAAGGACGGAAAGATGGGGCCTGGGTGTGGCCTTTGCCCTGGAGATGGAAGAGGCTGAGATGACCCCAACTGGGTGCAAGGGCTGACCAGCCCTCGTGAGGTGGTCAGCAGACACCTCCTGGTACTGCACCCAAGGATAATTCCTGGAAGAATCTGAAAGCTTTCCCAAGCGCCCCACTATGTCTTCACTACCAATACAGAGAATGGCAGGGCAGCATGGCGGTGCCCCAGGCTCAGATGATACTAAGAGTCTTCCACCTCACTCCTTCGCCACCCTTAGCCCCTGCACCCCACTGTGGAGACCTGGAACAGCTGGAACGGGAGAACTAAACACACAGGGCAGCCCACCTCCCACCCAAACCATATCCGGCTACCACAGAGCGGGCCCCATGGGCACCCAGGACCTGGGGCTCTGTCACTCTCTGGGCTAATGGATTGAGGCCTCAGGGCAGTCCCCATGGGTGGCATCCCCAGCTAGTACCTTTCCCCACGAATGCCCTCTGCCCTGTCACCTTCCTCCGTGAGAAGAGCAGCCTCCGCTGCAGGTCGGGACAACTGCTGACCACCTCGGGGTCCAGCATCTCCAGCCAGTCCACGAGCAGCCCTGATGAGGGGCCCAGCCTTATGGTCTCTGGGCTGTAGGGAGAAAGGAGCTCAGGGATGGGCTCATGGGGTCCCTGGGGGCCCAGGGCTGTGGCTCCCACTCACCTGCCACCATCTGTGTCCTGAGGGCCGGGGCCCAGGGGCTCCTCCTTCTCCTGCAGCAGCAGGGCGCTGACCACTGCTACCGGCCCGGGGGCTGGGCCAGGGCTGGCGGACTCCACCGCACCCGAGAAGAGTGCAGTCAGCAGCTCCTCCAGGTGGGGGGATCGCACCTCGACGAGGCCCCGGAGCACTGTGCAGGACAGGGAGGACTGAGTGGGGCTTGCCACAGCTGCCACGCCACGCCACGTGTGGGACATGCCAACGGGAGAATTCCCACCCTCAAGGCAGGCCTGTGCCGCGTGGCACCCTGGCCAGGCACTACCTTTGTTGATGAGCTCCGGCTCCACGCTGCACTTGCCCCCCGACTTCAGGGTGGCAATGACGGCCCGCACGGTGGAGCTGACCACGTCCAGGTCACGGCGGAAACTCAGGGCCTCAGCCAGGTGCAGGAGGCCACTCCGTACTGCAGGAGGAGGCCATGGGCTTGGGCTCCCGCGCTTGGGGCTCCCATGGCCCCACCCAATCCTCCCTCCAGGCCGGCACCGCTCCCCACAGTTGTTAGCCACACCACACTCTGGCTGGCCTGTGGTTTGGAGCCCTGGGTACTCCATGCCACAGTGCCCTCACCGTCGCTGATCCTGTGTCTGGCCGAGTACTGGGTGGCGAAGAGTTTGAGCTGGGCCTGGAGGGGCCCGTCCTCCACAGCCGGGCTGTCCAGCCACTGCAGCATCTGCATGAGCACTTTGAGGAAGAGCGAGGAGTAACCGGTGTCCTGGGGCACACAGCGCTGTGGGAGTGGCAGCTCATGGGTCCCAGGATTCCCCTCCTCTAGGACCCCAGCCTCCCCTCACTTCACCCCACCACTCATCCCTCTGCCAGGCGCGCCATGCCTCGGTACCTGGTACTGGTAGAGCTGGCGCATGAGTGGGCAGGACAGGAAGTGGCTGCGGTGCATGGCCATGCCAAGGGCCCCGCCATGTGGGGAGCCCAGCAGCGTGGCTAAGGCCTGCAGCAGGCGCACTGTCACGCCCGGCACCTCAGGATCCCCCTGGCGGACGCGGGCCAACTCCTGACCCAGTGCCTGCTGCAGCGCCAGGACGAGGGGGCGCGGGCTGGAGCTTGGCCACCGCGGGTCAGGGTTCAGCGGGAAGATCTGAACAGTAATACTGGGATCAGGAGGTGTGGGGCAGGCAGCAGAGCCCCCAGTCTCCCCCCCCCCTCAGCCATAGGGACCCTGTTTAATCTCTGGCCTCAACTACGCCAACTGAGAGGCAGTGAACAGGATCTGCCACATCCTCACGGGCTCCCTGAGGAGGGGGGAGGAGGCTTCATGGGGGCCTGGCACCACAGGGGCCCTTCCACCTCTGCTCATAGGCGTGCTAAGGCAGAGGGTGGCTCAGCAGGAGGCCTGCATGAAGCAGGCCAGCACAGGCCCCTGCATGTGCAATGGGTGGTGGCTGGACCCCACATGCATGGGGCCAGACCACAGTGGCACTGGTACCTGCAGGAGCATGCTGGCCAAGTCATCCTCGGGGCCGAGCACCCGGACCTGAGCCCCAGCTCGGGTTCTGCCCTGGCCGGGAGGCTGATCAGGACTGCTTTTCGGTTTTGGTGCTTCCATGCTGTCTGCACAGAAAGGGACACAGGCCTGGGCTCAGTCTTTCAGATCCCAGCAGGCAGTGGGGCAAATGGATCCCACCCAGGCCATAGCCACAGCAGTCAGCCCTGGGCCCCACAGTCCTGGGATGCAGGGAGGACAGACCGACACCGGAGCCCAGTGATGTCCCAGCACTGTCTGTACCACCGCAGGGACGGGCTGGCTGGAGGTCCATACCTCGCCGGGGCGGCAGTGAGGCTGTGAGCAGGGAGTGGAAAGTCTGGCCTCCAGACGCACCTCTCTCATGTTGTACCTCCACCAGGTGAGCCATATAATCTGCAAAACCACAGCCAGGGGTGGGGACCCTCACGTGGTGCTCTATAAACTTCCCCCAAACCAAGAGATGAACTGGGGGCTTGCCAGTAAAGATCAGTCTCCACAGGGCCCTAGGGCAGGGCTTTCCTGCAGGCTCTAGCCTCACTGGGCGCCAACTCCAGCTGTGAGGCCGTGCCTTCCTGCCTGCCGAGCAGCCCCCCATGGCACAGGGGGGTGGCTTACTCTTGTCCATGATGTTCTGCTCCAGGGCCTGGGGGTCCTGGGCCACCGCCTGGTCCAGGTACTGGAGAAGTTTGCTCATGCTGGACACAGGGATGCCAAATGACTGGACGAAGAGTAGCAGCTGCTGGGGCTCCAGGTCCTGCAGGGCTGTGAGCACTCTGTTAGCGGCCCCAGCCCAGGCCACCACTCCTGTGCAGCCAGCCAGGGGCTCAGAGCAGCAGCACAGCCAGCGTCCCCTCTCCAGCCCCTGGCAGGCCTCAGGGGCACAGTGACCTCACCAATGCCAAGGGCAACCAGGATGCTGGCTCGATGGACTCACTCTGGCCTGAGCCTTGTCTAGACCCTGCTGGTACCCTCCTTCCCATTGTGGCTGCCTAAACCCCACAAGTTGAGGACCAACTGCGAGACACCCTAACCCTCCCCTCCCCCCCTCCCCCCCCCCCCCCCCCCCCCCCCGCCACAAACAACAATAACAGCAACACCTGCCCTTCTCCCCAAGGACCCTCCTTTTATCTTCATTTCTCTCTGAGGACTCATCTCCAAGTCTCGGGAGCAGAGCCAGCCTGACATGCCAGGTCCCCAGCTGTCAGTATTGCCCAGGCTTGCCACTGCCTGGCTGGCCATACCCGCATCCACCAGGCGAGGGACCTCGGAGCGAATCATACGCAGCTTCAGCCAGTCAGGCAGCAGCAGTGCCTCCTCGGATGTGTCTACCAGGAAGGCAGTGGGCAGTGGCTTCTTCTCTGGAAACCAGATGTCCAGCAGCTCCTGGAACTCGCTGTCACCAGCTTTGGGAAAGACAGGTGGGAAGCCTCACCCCAGGCCCCTGCCTTGGCTGGGAGAACTGGAGACCTCTGGACCCTTCTAAGTGGGGGGCAGGGGTTGGGGACCAAGGTTTCCCAGGGCCCAAGGAAGACTGTCCTGCAGACGGGACTACGGGTGCCGGACACTGGGCATACTAGTTTATTCAAGCAGCCTGCTGTGGCTGCAGCAGCTGGCTACATGGGCTTCTACAGGCTCAGGGATGGCGCCACGGCCTGTGACATTAGCCCTAGTGGGCGCATGTACCACAGGAACCCCTGCCCTATGGGTATAAGCTGCCTGGCCACACCATCTCTTCAATTCAGCTCCACACAGCCCAGGGGCCATGCAGGCTGGGGTAGAATGGGGCCAGCCTTCCCTGCTGCCCTGAGGGTGACACTGGCGTGACAGCCTTTACCTCCCTCCTACAGGTACCCTCACCCCTGTGCAGGGTTCCATGCCCCTCTCCTTGTGCATGCCTAGTCAGGAAATAGGTGGCAGAGGATGAATTCTTTTTTTTTTTTTTGGTCGGTCGTGGGGCTTGAACTTTGGGCCTGGGCGCTGTCCCTCAGCTCTTCAGCTCAAGACTAGCACTCTACCACTTGAGCTACAGCACCACTTCCAGTTTTCTGGTGGTTTATTGGAGATAGGAGTCTCACGGTCTCTCCTGCCCGGGCTGGCTTTGAACCGCGATCCTCAGATCTCAGCCTCCTGAGTAGCTAGGATTACAGGCGTGAGCCACCAGCGCCTGGCTCAGAGGAAGAATTCTTAGTGGGTGGGGAGAAGGGAAGGCTGACCACCAGATGAATAGACCAGCCTAGGGCCAACAGGCCCTTCCCAACAGGGGAAGCTGGGCCATATGGGCAGCCCCGGGCTTGCACCTCCCCACCAAGGAACACAGTCTCCTGCCTGGGCCATGAGGACAGGATGGCTCCTCTAGACAGCGCCTGGGCTCAGGGCTGGGGTTGTGGGAACTCTGCTGACCCAATCTCCTGGCTCAGGCAGTCCTTTCCAGGGGCCTCAGTTTACAGGCAATCACTACGTGCCCCCTGCTCAGGGGCAGAGAAAGAAAACCTAGAGGCAACTGCCAGTGGCCACCACTCACCTCGGGGTGGGCCCAGTGTCAGCAGGATGACCATGGCGTGGACCACAAGGATGTGCATAGTGGCCGTCTCCCCGCTGCTCCAGCGCAGGAAGACTTGGTCCTGAGACTCCGACTGTGGGGAGGGAGCAAGGCGGGGACCCAAGTGGCTCAGGAGAGCTGTGGACAAAAGCCACCTTACCCAGAAATGAACCTCCTCGCCCTTCATGGGCCCCTGGTTCTCTTCCCTCCCTCCCCCGGCCATGGACGCCTTTGCCCTCACCCAGCTGTAGACTTCCTCGCCCTCTTTGCTCTTGCGCATGCGCCGCACGTAGCGGGAAAAGACAGACAGGAGGGCACCCAGCACGGCATCAGAGGTGGCGCTGCAGGAAAGCTTGGAGAAGAGGTGTGCCATGATGGTGGAGCGCTCAACGACCAGTCGGGCCACGTCCTGGGCAAGATGAGGGCTGTCAGAGGCTCCTGGGGTCTCTGCCATTAGTGTCTCTCCACCCCCCCATCCCAGCCTCAAAGGTATATGATCCAAGGCCAATCACACTGAGTGTGGAGCCCTCAGGGCTGCAGGCTCTCTCTTCCCCTCTGGGTGTGGATACAGCCGCCAGGCAGCTGGCAGTGGCCAGAGGGAGAGGTGACAAGGGCCTCTCTGAATGTGAGTCACAGAAACACATCACAGCACCTCAAAGGTGGACATGAAGGCCTCTGCCCACCATCATGAGAAGCAGGAGGCATCGGGCCAGACACTTCCTCGATCTGCAGGATTGCCCATCACCAGGAGGGAAGGCCACGGTAAACCGTGTCCACCAGTACACTTATATGTGTGCCACAAGCACAGAAGACTGGCTCTGAGCTCCCACATGGACGCCAGATTGGCGGCATGAGGATAAAGGACTGAGCCCCCCAGGCAGGTGTGTCTGGGATTTGGGTCCCAACGAGGAGCGCAGGCTGTGGAGGAACCATGCTCTCAGTGACGCCATGCCTCGCATGTGCATTGCTCAGGCTCAGAGCCGTGAACTTCCTGCAGGCCACACTGAGGCTGAGAAAAGCCACCAGGAAATCGAGGCACAGAAGCAGGATGGTGTGAAAGAGGGCCAGACAAAGGTCATGGACTCTCAGCTCCCTCAGCTGGCAGCACCGCTATCCAATCTCCAATCATTATCCCAAACACTGCCAGGCCCCGTGGGAGGTGGCTCAGGGCTCCAGCTGCCCACAACCAACGCCCCACTAGGTCTCAGGAAATTTCCCAGAAGTCAACAGGGCCTAAAGGGACACAGATGGCCAGGCCCCAGAGGTCCTGAGCAATGGCATGTGCACAAGGCCACAGCAACCAGGCTGGGCACAGGGAGCTCTGCATGGGGTGCAGCAGCCCGGCCCAGGGCCCCATTAGACAGAGCTAGGCTGCTGGACGATCGCCATCCCCCTCACCAGGGCCAGGTCGCTGTGTGGCCCCTGCTCCTCCACCGGTGTGTGCTGGGACAGGTAGACCAGGTAGGCACTGATGGTCTGGGGGTCTGTCTCCATGTGGATGGCCTGGGGAGGAGGGCAGGCTGCTGAGCTGGCTCTTAGGGCAGGGCTGCAGGCCCTCCTGTGGCCCCGACTCCTGCCCTCCCCTCCCCTCCCTCAGCCCCGCACCTGCTGCAGCGCCAGCGCAGTGGTGGTCCTCACGCTGTCAAACAGAGGCAGCCGGGGCAGGTCCCGCAGCAGCCACTGGTAGCCCTGCAAGGCATCTGGCTCCCCCACGTCCTCCTCCATGGGGGGGTCCTTCTCCTCCTTGTCCCGCAGTCCACCCTCAGATAGCACCAGAGACAAGCCCTGCGGGCACACAAGCACAGCACCCCCAGCCCAGGCCTGGTCACCCCCGGGGGCTCCACGCACTGCTTCCACGCATGCTTTGGGGAGGAGATGGAGCCCAGGGCCTCAGGCATGCCAGAATACAGTCTCAGTCACTCCCCAAAAATCTCACACCACCACCCAGAAGCCGCGCCACACAAGTGACAAGGGCCCCAGCTATGTGGGCTGCGTGGAGGCGCGGGGCCTTGTGCATGCACACAGCATGCACAGGTGCGCGACCAGGTGCGCGTCCACCACCAAGAGCGAGCATGAGCCAGGGACACACAGGGAATCCCACAGCCCCGCTGGCACTCACCTTCATGGCCAGCACCCTGGAGGCGACCTGCGAGGAGCCCAGGCGCCGCAGGAAGTAGTCGAGCACCTCACACGTGGTCTGCTCATCCGCCTTCGGGCCCAGCAGCAGCTCCTGCAGGCGGCCCAGCAGCTGCCGCTGCTTCTGCTGCCTCTGGGGATGAGAGGGGCTCTGGGGATGAGAGGGGCTCTGGGGATGAGAGGGGCTCTGGGGATGAGAGGGGCTCTGGGGTGAGAGGGTCTCTGGGGTGAGAGGGGCTCTGTGGATGAGAGGGGCTCTGGGGTGAGAGGGGCTCTGGGGTGAGAGGGGCTCTTGGAAGCTGCCTGCTGCTGCTGGACAGGCTGCTGCAGACTGGCACCAACCTGCCGCTTCTTGGCCTTCTGCTCCCGGCTCTCCCCCTCGTCCTCTTCCTCCCCCGAGGCTGTGTCATCCGCAGCGTCGTGGAGCAGGAACTCGCACAGGCACTGCACGGGCAGCACGTCCAGGGAGCCCTCGCTGGACTGCACCAGGTCAGCCAGCCAGGGCATGGACTGGGAGGAGGCCTGGTGGAAAGGCAGAGGCTCCACTGAGGCCAGTGAGCCTGCCCTGTGTCACGGTATGTCTGAGCTGCGTGTGTCTGCACTGCCCTCTGGCTGCAGTGCCCCGGAGTCCTCCCGGCTCCCCTACCTGGCGCTGGATGATGTTCAGCAGGAAGTCGGGGTTGCGGCTGCGACACAGGAGGTGTCCAAGACGCAGGGACTGGTTGAGGCCCTTCACCTGATCCAGGATGTGGGGGGGAGGCCTCCGGGGGGGCCCTCTGCAGGTCACAGGGGACATGGCATCAGAAAGTCACAGCACAATACTCCCAGAGCAACAGCAATGGACCCCATCCCACCCTGAGCCCCTCGGCTGCTAATGCTGGACCACATGCCAAGATCTGGGCACTGAGGGTGCTCTAGGATAAGGCCTGCCCAGGCCTGGGCTCGAGTCGGGGCAGGGCGGGCATACTGGGGGTCCAGGCTGGTGAGCTGTGATAACAGGAGGCTGCTGCTCTCCGTGATGGTCTGCTTGGTGGACGCGGCGGCCAGGTGGCCCTCGAAGGCCAGGATCTCCTGCTTCTCCCGCTGGGAGATCTGCAGCTCCCGGTTGATCATCTCTGTCCGCGTCTCCTCGTCCGTCAGCGTGCACGGGGGGTACGAGTAATTGCTGGGGACCAAGCAGACATGGCCTTGTGACCTGTCTGCCAGGACAGCTCCGCTGGAGGACGCTCACAGCCCAGCAGGGGCCGCACCCGCAAGGCCTCAGCTGAAGGCTGCAGGCCCAGCCCAGCTGTACCTCCTCTGGCATCGAGCTTCCACTCTCCCCAGACACTGCCATGACATGGCCTCCCCACAGGCTCGGTGCTGATACCCTGACTCCTCTCACCCCCAGAAGAGCCAGACCCTCAATGGACATGGACTTGAAAAGTATTCTCAAGCCCAGATACCCCAGGGATCAGCCTGAGATGTAGCGGTGTCCAGCCCTGTGCCAAAGGCCCTGAGGTGCCAGCAGGACTTGGTGACTTACTTGGTCATCACCATCTCCATGAGCATCTTTAGCGTGGGGTACTCCTCCCAGGCGGCCAGGCCTAGAGGAAGGAGAGCAGAGATGGGCCCTGCCCGCAGGCTGGTGGCCACCCGCAGCCAGGACCACCACAGCAGGAGGGCTCACCGATGTTCTCAGGGTTGAAGGCAGCAACCACCAGGAGCAGAGGCCAGGCTTTCCAGTAGAGGGTAGAGATGGCGAGGCTGGGGGGCTGGTACCTACAGGACAGAGTGTCCATAGTGCGGGCAGAGGTTACCAGCTGTCCAGCTCAGCCACAGCTCTGCACTAAGGCAGTGCACCTCAGAATGTCCCCTCCTAGTGACCCTTGGCCATGCCACGAATATGCACAGAGGCGTTCTGGACCCCGAGGGGCAAGGCCGCTGAGCCCACGCTACCAATGACCCAACAGCGCTGAGCCCAGGCCACCACTGACCTTCCTAGCCTGGCTGTCCCATCTATGAAAGGGGTGCAAAAATAGATGATGTGTAAGCATTTAATGAATAGCAAGACACTAGAAACCCCAGAATCCATCAGGGCCCAACTGTTAACATGTCAAGATCACAGGTGAGCAGAATTCAAGGAGAGTCTTTAGAGAGGACATAGCCTAACTGATAGGAGGAATGAAGAGGATCTGAGGTAGACTTGTGACACACCAACAGCCTTAAGTGAAATATACCTAGTTATGGAGAGAGCACATGCCAGAAAGCTAAGGAAAAAACTTCAGCTGGACACAGTAGCTCACGCTTATAATCCTGGCTACTCAGGAAGCTGATATGAGGATCATGGTTTGAAGCTAGCCTGGCAAAGAAGTCCAACTAACCAGCAAAAAGACAGATGTGGAGGTGTGGTCAAATGTTAGAGCACCAGCCTTAAGTGAAAAAGCCAAGTAAAAGTGTGAGGCTCTGAGTTCAAGCCTCAGTACCGCACATATGCACATAAATTAATTAAAATATATAAATTTGGGCTGGGAAGGTGGCTCAGTGGTAGAGTGCTTGCCTTGCATGCATGAGGCCCTGGGTTCGATTCCTCAGCACCACATAAGCAGAAAGTCAGAAGTGGCGCTGTGGCTCTCAAGTGGTAGAGCGTTAGCCTTGAGCTGAAGAGCTGAGGGACAGCACCCAGGCCGAGAGTTCAGGCCCCATGACTGACAAAAACAAAACAAAATACATAAATTTAGCCATGTGGCTTACACCTGTAATCCTAGCTATTCAGGAGGATGAGATCTTAGGATAAACAGTTCAAAGCCAACTGGGGCAAAAAAGACTCTGAGACTCTTATCTCCAATAAATTACTCAAAAAAACCGGAAGTAGGTAGGCTGGGAATGTGGCTTAGTGGTAGAGTGCTTGCCTAGCATGCATGAAACTATGGGTTCAATTCTTAGTACCACATAAACAGAAAAGGCTAGAAGTGGTACTGTGGTTTAAATGGTAGTGTAAGCCTTGAGCAAAAGAAGCTCATGGTTCAAGCCCTGAGTTCAAGCCCCAGGACTGGCCAAAAAACAAAAAAACTCATTCATACATAAAGCAGAAAGCAAGTAGGAATGAGGTGCCAGCAGGAAGCAGGTCTTATACCGGCCATGTGCCCAGGCCTGGGCCAGCAGCACACCTACTCACCCAGGTGGGAGCTGGATGTTCTCAGGGTGGTGATAGGTGCACAGGTTCAGAACGGCGTCGATCAGTTGGATCCTCTCCACCTTCAGTACTTCCACATCTGAAAGCCAAAGACACAGCTCCAGAGCCCAGGCTATGCCACTCCCAGGGCAGTGTACAGGCCAGGAACTCAGTCAGAAAATGGGCACGAGAGCAGCCAGAGGAAGAGACAGGAATGACCAGAGGGCCACAGCAGGCCATACAGCCACATTCTGGTCATCAACCTTTCACTGATCAGCAGAGAGGACATCAAGTTTAATATCATGGAGCTGGGCACCGGTGGCTCACACCTGTAATCCCAGCTACTCAAGAGGCTGAAATCTGAGGGTCACAATTTTTTTTTTTTTTGTCGGTCATGGGGCTTGAACTCTGGGCTTGGGCGCTGTTCCTGTGCTCTTCAACTCAAGGTGAGCGCTCTACTGCTTGAGCCACAGCACCACTTCCGGTTTCCTGGTGGTTTATTGGAGATAAGAGTTTCACAGACTTTCCTGGCCGGGCTGGCTTTGAACTGTGATCCTCAGATCTCAGCCTCCTTAGTAGCTAGGATTACAGTTGTGAGCCACCAGCGCCCGGCTTGAGGGTCACAATTTGAAGCCAGTCTGGGACAGACAAATCTGAGAGATTCATCTACAATTAACCAGCAAAAAGCCTCAAATAGAGATGTTACTCTAGTGTAGAATGCCAACCTTGAGTGGAAAAGCCCCAGGGCTGGAAATGTGGCTTAGTGGTCGAGTGCTTATCTAGCTGTGAATCAAGTGGTAGAGTGCTAGCCTTGAGCAAAAGAAGCTCAGAGAGAGTGCCCAGGCCCTGAGTTCAAGACCCAGGACTGGCAAAAAAAAAAAAAAGAATGCAAGGCCCCAAGCTCAAGCCCTGCTTCCCAATGGAGAGGGCAAGGCTGCCAATCCTCAAGGGCTCCTGTATCAACTCCAGGCCCTGGCCTCCCAAAGAACTAAGCACAGAGTGCGAGCCCCGCAAACCCAGGTGGGTGCTGCTATCCAGGGGCACAGCCCAGGTCCTCACGTCAGGGTATAAAGAGGAGGGCAGGGCCATTACCGTCTGCCTGCACAGCCGCGGCACGCTTCACCAGGTGGTCAGCAAGCTCCATGGCGTCCGCAGGGCCAAGCGGGAGCTCACGGGACAGCCCAATGACCAGGACGCGCATGAGCGTATCCTCCAGGATGGGCACCTCTGAGCACAGGCGCAGGAAGAAGCTGCAAACGGCATGGGAGCAGCTGGTTGGGGGTGGGAGGGGCTGTGGCCCACCAATCCAGGAGCCACAGGCCCTGTTGTGTGCAGGGGCTGAGGCCCGTGGGGCCCCCCCACCCCACCCCAGCCCAGTTCCCAGGGTCAAATGCACAGGGAAGCTTCGGTGGCCACATGATTACTTGTTTCCACAGCCTGCATGAGGCTCTGCTACCCCTGAGGACTATATAAGCCTGGGCGGCAGGATTCCAAGGAAGAATGGGCAAGGGATAGGACCCTGACCTCTGGTGGTAGCTGAGGCGGGCGGTCCCTGTGGCTGTGAGGGGGAGTCTGGGGGGGGGAACAACCAACCAGGAAACAGAAGAGGGGAAGTTGGGGGGCTGAAGGCAGGGCACAGGGGCTGGTCGGCTGCCTGGGGTGGGTGATTACAGACCCCAGCACAGAATGGCACTGGGGCAGTGCAGACCGATTGGCCCTGGCCTGGCTGTGGTGTGCTCACTTGCGGTCACTCTCTGGCGGCCAGTTGTCCCACTTGTAGTAAGTCTCGGGCTGCTCTGTGAAAAGCACCTTGTGCAGGCTGCAGACAGACAGGGCAGGCTGTCAGGCGAGGGCAGCCACTCTCAGGCGCAACACAGACAACGTTAGATGGAGCAGCCAACAATGTCCAGGGGCCAGCTGAGTCCTAAACAGCCCTGCAGAGCAGCCCCCACCCCAGAGGCCCCACAAGTGGCGCTGACCCTCAGCGATCACATGGCCCCCAGCATGGCCCTCACAGGCAGAAGGCCACCATACCAGTGCACGTAGTCCTTGGGTGCCAGCTTGCTGATGGAGGGGACAACAGTGTGAAGCCACCAGACTGCATCCCGCTGGATCGCGGCAATCTGGTTCTGGAAGGCACGCAACACCTCGAGGTCTGTGAGGAGCAGCAGCGTTAGTGGCAGCGATGATCTCCTGTGGCCCTAGCCCTGGAGGGTGGGTGACCCCAGCACGGCCCCACCTTCCCTCCTGCCAGCCATGGGGAAGGCCTGCTATGGGCGTGGGGCCTCAGCAGTAGAAAACTCGACAGAGGACGAGACCTGGGCTGGATCACTTCATGCCCTGGTGGCAGAAGATGGCCACTTGCAAGCACATCTGGTCTCCTCATGGCCATGCTGAAACTGAACCTTCTCCCCATCTCTGCAAACCTCCCCTGGGACGGCATTAGGGTCAGATGCCACCAGGCCTGGATAATTGGGCCATGCCAGCACCAAGCCTTACTCCTTTTCTCTCCTTTGTCCCAGGCGATGCCTGCCTCCTTCACCTGGGCAGTGATGCCCAACATCATGGAGACTGCCAGCACATCCGTCACATGGACCACGAACCGTTCCTGCAGGGAGGGGCAAAGCGGCACAGTGGGACTTGCAACGCACCCCACGCTGACTTACGCACACATGCATACAAGCTGTGCAAAGACGGGGGTCTTCACAGAGTCCAGACACCACCACGAGAGCCGGAGGACTGGGAAGAGGCAGGGCCCTAGCCTAGTTGGGGAGGTCCAGCCAACACGGCCAGTCCTGTACAGGCAAACAGCAGACTGTACACAGGCAGATGGCAGGCAGCTTTAGGGTCTGAGATCTCCACCAGTCCCCCACTTCCTCTTGCACCTCTACTGTGGACTCAGGCCAGAGTGGCCACTCCCTCTCCTGCTTAGGAGACCTGCTTTGTCAGCCTCACCAGCTACAGCTCAGGTCACACTCAGCCTAGGCTGGGACATGGAGCCCCCTGCGCACAGCTGGCGGGGGGGAGGGGCAGCAGGCGAAGTGGGGGCACCTTGAACTCCATTTCCAAGTACTGGGGCTCCTTGCGCTCCTGCATGAGGCCAAGGCAGAAGGCCTGGAAGTTGATCTCATGCTTCGTCTGCTTGATGATCTCGCGCAGCAGGGCACGTGACGCCCGCAGGTAGTCATCCTTGTTGGTCAGCAGGTCCTGGAACACCATGGCCAGCAGCTGGGGCAGAGAGAGGCCGCCGACACCAAAATCAGATGCCAGCCAGGACAGGCATCCCGCCACATCCTTGGGCGGGGCCTCGCTCAGCCCCACAGGCAGCTGTCCCCACAAGAGTCTCCAGAAAGAGCCGGAGTACCCGCGTGGCCCCACAGGAACAGCCACCTTGCAGCAGCTCAGCCCAAACAGGGCGCCGGCATTGCACTGATGTTCTGGGCAGCAACGAGCCACCTCAGCCCCCACCACGCCTCAAAGGACAGCAGGAAGAAAGGATCCCAACCCCAGCGCTCCTCTCATTGTGCTGAGCGGCAAAGGAGACCGAGGCTGGATACTGACACACAGCAGATCATCCCAGCCAAGCCAGGCTCCAGGCCAGGGCCCAGTGCTATAGAGCCCCTAGCTAGATCTGGGGGACCCTTGTCTAGGAAGGCAGCTCGGATCATTGCAGGGAAATAAAGTGGCTCTTTTATTCAGGAAATAATCAGGTTTGAACTCGGCCCTCATGCTTACCTGGTTAGTTTGTTTGGCTGGTGCTCTACCACTTCAGCCTCAACACTAGCCTTGATTTATGCTGGCTATTTTGAAGATAGCCCGGGCTGGCCTGAAATTGGGATCCTCCCAGCCTCAGCCCCTAACTAGATAGGATTACAGACATGATCCTTTGGTGGCTCTTTCAAGGGCTCAGTGCTGTTCCCTCAACAGTTTTAATTTCCAGGACGGACTCGAAGCCCAACACAAAAGAGATTCAGACACTTTCCCACACAGCAGCACCCCCACCCACCCACATCTGTGCACACTGGGTAACAGGCTGTTCCAAACACCCCTCCAGCCAAGGCAGAGGCAGGCGGGGCGGGAGGGAGGGTCGGGGGAGCAGACATGGTGCTACCTTGGGTGCTAGCTCAGAGCTGTGCTGCAGCACAGTGTAGAGGATCTGCATGTTGTTGGGGTTGCGGGCGTTGGACAGCTCGTTGAAAATGACAAACTTGATGGTGGTGCCCAGGTTGTCCTTGTGTGCGTTCAGCAGCTCTCTGGGTGGGAGAGGGGCAGGCATGTGAGAGAGGTACGGGCCATGCCAGCGGGCCTCCAGCCGGCCTCCCGCCACCCTCCCCACAGCCCCGCACCTGACACACAGCATGTAGTGGTTCAGGAGGACCTTGGGCTTGAGGCGGATCTTGATCAGGTGGGAGATGACGTCCATGTCCTCTGGGCCGTGTGTGTTGCAGTTCATGCACACGGACATGAGCAGGTCCTGTGCTGGCCTGGTCAGCTGTAGGAGGCCGGGGAGACTCGTGGAGCACACCGAGCAGCAGGTGGGACCCCTTCCTCTAGAAGTCCCCAGCCCGCCACTGTCCAAATGGCCCACCTTTGGGTTCTGAAGCCACATCTCCAGCCGCTGCACAGCCAGCAGCCGCACCTCCTTGTAGCCGCAGGTAGAGGTGAGCAGCCGCAGCAGGTTCCGGGACACGTTGTCGATGGGCTGCCGCCGGTTGAGCTGGTCACGCAGCATGTCCAGCACGTACTCCTCCACGCTCTCTGTGAGGTCATCGTACCTAGGCCAGAGGGGGCAAGGAAAGAAGGGAGGACGCTGTCCTCTACACACCCACCCTGCCTGCCAACCTAGAGCCCAGCCTGTGTGGCCCACTTACCTGGGCATGAGCTGGCCCTCCTGCTCAGGGCTTAGCTTCTCCTCAGCAATCAGCAGCTCTGTCTGGCTGTCTTCCTCCTCCGTGAGGGAGGGGTGGGGGCTGCTCCCTGTGTGGACCACAGAAAGCCCGTGGGTGCCAACTCCCATCCCATCCTCACCCCATGACCCTCCTTCCCTGTGGGCCAGACCCCATTCCACTCCCAGCAGCTCTTACCAGCCCCCAGGTCACCTCCGCTGCGGGCACCTTCCCCCTGCAGCAGCATGCTCTTGGGGGGCATTCTGGTGTTGAATGCAGTCTGGATGTTATCCACGAAGGTCCTGCAGTGCTGGCTGTCCACCCAGATCCGCTCCCCCAGGGAGTCTTCAATGTACACCTGGGGAGCCACAGCCTCAGGCCTGCCTGGGGCCAGTCCTGACACCCCCAGCTGCCAACGGCCAGGTGGGGTGGCCACCCAGAAGGTCCTCATCGTCTCTCAGGGCCGGAGAGACAGCATCATATGCTTCTCTCTCATGCTCCAGCCTCTCTCCTACCCCCATCCCCACCCCACTCCACGGTGCTCTTCTTTATCAACCCCACTGAGCCCCGGAGTGGAGGACTCACCTTGACAAAGATCTCAGGCCAGTTCTCATCCTCCTCGTAGGCAGCCATGAGTAGGTTGCAGGCCAGCACAGACACCAGGCTGTTCCCCTTGGCCTTGAAGCTAATGGAGGCGTCTCGCCGCAGGAGGCTGCACAGAGCCTGCCAGGGAGGGCTGGTGTCATGGGCCTGTCACAGCCACCCTGACACACAGGTGTGGCCAGAGGGTCTGAGAGGCGACAGGGAAGGAAGTGGCTGGTAAGAGAACGTGGTGCTGGGGGCTGGCTCACCTCGATGACTCCCTCAGTGGCGAAGATGTTGGGCTTGATCTTGGCCAGGTACATCAGGCTCAGGTAGAGGGTGCTGTCGGGCTTGGCCCGGGTGACCTTCAGCTGCTTCACTGCCCCACACAACACGCCCTCAATCCTATCATCATTACCCTCCAGCTCAGCAGCCTCAACTTCATCCAGCAGCACTGTGGGCAGGACTGGCCAGGGCAGGAGGGACTGGTTAGCCATAGGGACACTGGCAAACCATAGGAAGCCCCACAGTGAATAGCTTCCTCCAAGAGATGTGAAGTTTCTCCCACACAGCAAAGGCTGAGTGCTAAGACCCAGTCCTCAGCCTGTCACAGCAACATCTTAATTTCCCACAAAGGAGCTCCTTTTGTATCCCAACTGTACCTTCAATAGGCACCACAGATGGCTCTTTAATGGAAGGAGAGATGGCTCGCTTCTCTGCTACTGCTGCCTCGGCCAGGCGCCCCAGGGCACTCAGTGGAGGAGTAGCAGGGAGTTTGGGGCGCTTGGCAAGGCCACCAAGAGAAGAGGCCCCGGGCAAAGTGGCTGCAGCTTCACGCTTGCGCTCTGAGGGTAGGCCCGAGGCCGCTGGTTTCAGCAGGGCTGACCCTGTCTTCGATTCCCCAGCCTGGCCCTTTGAGCCCAGAGCAATGAAGTCCCCAGGTGGAGGGTGCCCTGCAGAGGGGACAGAAGACAGGCACAGTGTGACACCACCCATCCACAGTGGGAGAGCTTCCAACCTCTTAGAGGAGCTGAGCAAGGGATTAGAGAAGGTGAGAGAGTGAGGCCGGAGGCCACTCAGCAGGGCCCCTAGAGAGCCAGGACAGGCATGTTGTGGACAGTGATGGCTGCTAATGGCCAATGACTATGAGCCAGGCCAACCCTAATCTACAGGTCTGATTGTTTAGTCCCCAAATTCCCGACTCAGTTTGATCACCTCTCGCTTTACAGGGGAGGAAGACACACATAGAAGTTGGGTAATGTTACCAATGTCACACAGGAAGCCACTCCAGGAACTGAGTCTAGACCACTTAGCCCTGGTACCATGCAGTCTCCCAGATGCTCAGCTGAGTCAAGTGACCTCCGTCCTGCAGGAGATCTCGGCCCAGGTGTCCAGGGCCCAGGTGACCCTGTCCCTGCAGGGGCTCTCAGCCCAGGTGTCCATGGCCCAGGTGCCCCGTCCCTGCAGGAGATCTCAATACTGGGGTTCAGGGCCCAGGTGCCCTGCCCCTGCAGGAGATCTCAGCCCCGGGGTTCAGGCCCCAGGTGACACTGTCCCTGAAGGAGATCTCGGCCCCAGTGTCCAGGGCCCAGGTGACCCTGTGCCTGCAGATCTCGGTCCTGGGATCCAGGGCCCAGGTGCCCCGTCCCTGCAGGAGATCTCAATATTGGGATCCAGGGCCTAGGTGACACTGTCCCTGCAGGAGATCTCAGCCAGGGGGTTCAGGGCCCAGGTGACCCTGTCCTGCAGGCGATCTGGGCCCCGGGGTTCAGGGCCCAGGTGACCCTGTCCTGCAGGCGATCTCGGTACCGGTGTCCGCCGGGTGACCCCGTCCAGCAGGAGCTCTCGCGCCCGCCCCCCGCCCCCCGCCGCCGCCCAGGCCCCGGCGCCGCACGGGGAACGCACCCGAAGGCTTGGCCACGGCGCTGGGCCTCCGCACGGTGGTGGGCTTGGCCCGGTTCATGCCGCCCTCGCTCCCGGCTCTTCGCCGGGTCACCGGATGAGAAGTGACAGCACACCGCTCGCTCCCTCATTCATTCATTCGTTCACACCGCAGCGGCTGCAGCCAAGCGCGTCCAGGGCGCAGCTCCGAGGATGCGGAGCGGGGGCCACGGAGGGCGCCGCTCCAGACAGACACCCAGCGCCGCGGCCCACTCACTCACAACCCGCCCATCGCTCCAGAGCCCCGCCACCACGGCCGGCCCGGAAGCGGAAGCTAAACTCAGTGTCTCTCTCTCCCCCCCCCCAGGATGACTTCCGGCGTAACCGGAAGTAAAACATAGAGGTGACTGGCGGGGAAAGACAAAGGAGGAACGGCGCCGCGCGGTGCCTGGAGCGCCCTCTGTCGGTGGGTGGCCGAATGGACGCCACTGCATCCTATATCCCCCGTTCTTTGGGCTCAGCCTGTCTGGGACAGAAGAGCCGGGTTATTGAAGTGACACGCTAAAGGACAGACATCTGGGGAAAGGTGACACGGCGGCAGAGTCCTGCCTGCTGTCCCAGTGGTCATCAGTAGCAAGGACTAACTCCAGTGGAGAGCCTGGCGGGCAATGGACACCTGGTTTGAGCAGCTGGTTTAGACACAAGACCAGGCCCAGAGCTTGCCCTCTCTCAGCGCAGGGACCACCAGCAGCCCACCCCCAGCTCAGCCCAGGACCCGACAGCTGGTGCACCTGGTACCCAGAGCCCTGCTGCTGGGACAAGAAGGAAATGTCAGGTCTTTCCCAGGGCGGTGGTCAGTGTTGGGATCCTGGGTGCCCTGTAAGAGATAAATTCCTGGGCAGGGCAAGGAGAGGGATTTGGTTATTTTGCATGTAGGCTTTTGTTGTGTTGTACTTATTTTATTAGATACAGGGTCTCAATAACTAGACCATGATCACCTGGAACTCACTTTGTAGCCTAGGCTAATGGTGGACTTGAGATCCAGCTTTTTGTCAGTCATGGGGCTTGAACTCGGCCTGGGCACTGTCCCTGCGTTCATCAGCTCAAGGCAAGCACTCTACAGCATGAGCCACAGCGCCACTTCCAGTTTTCTAGGGATTTATTGGAGATAAGAGTCTCAGACTTTCCTGCCTGGGCTGGCTTTGATCCGTGATCCTCAGATCTCAGCCTCCTGAGTAGCTAGGATTATAGGTGTGAGCCACTGGCACCCAGCTTTTTTTTTTTTTTTTTGCCAATTTCTGAATTTGATCTGAAGGGCTGGTGGCTCACTTGCATGGCTGGCAATCTACCACTTGAGCCATGTCTCCAGCACTGCTTTTTTGTTGATTATTTCGGAAATGGAGTCTAACAGATTATCCTGTCTAGTCAGAATCGAAACTGAGATCCTCCAGTTCTCAGCCTCTCAAGTAGCTAGGATTACAGGCATCTGAATATATATATATATATATATATATATATAGAGAGAGAGAGAGAGAGAGAGAGAGAGAATACATATATATATATGTATATGTATGATCTCTATATGGTATCTATTTTATTTATTTATTTAGTTGTTGCTATTGTTGATTGTAGGGGCCTAGGTGCTGTCCCTGAACCTCTTTGTGCTCAAGCCTAGTGTTCTACCACTTGAGCCACAGCACCACTTCTGGTTTTTGAGTAGTTAATTGAAGATAGGAGTCTCATGGGGACTTTTCTGCCCAAGCTGGCTTCAAAGGAGTATCCTCATATCCCAACCTCCTGAGTAGCTAGGATTTTTTATAGGTGTGAGCTACTGATGCCCAGCTATTTTATTTTTTTAACTATATTTTTCTTTGTCTTTTCTTTTTTGGTACTGGATGGAACCCACTTGCTAGAAGCACTTCGCTGCTGAGCTACATCCCAGCCCTCGTGTATCTATTTAAGTAGACAAAGTATCAACAGGAGTAAAAAAGTAAAAAGATTCCACCATTCCCACTCTGGCCCCTCCAGAATTGCTTTCCTGGGGCAGTCATTTCATTCTATTCAGACCCCCTGTTCCTGGCTGGCACATACTGTGTGCACAGGACTTCTGCCCTGCTGTTAGCCCCCAATCCTTACTGATCCCCACCTGACTTTTCTCACTCAATCACTCAGCTTCCCAGTCTGTTTACAGTTGGGCTCCAGATTCGAGTTCTGCCATCCCCATGGTCCTTGGTGCTGTCTGCCCGCTCCTTGCCCACATGGCAGGCGTCCCCTGTCCCCTGGACATATAGGTGTGGTATGTGTAGCTGTGGAACATGGCCAAATACGTGGTACGTGTGGCTCCCCAGGCTGTCCTGCTAGAACCTGTTGTGGTCACTCAGGGGGACCAACCTGGGGCTCCTAGTGATTGACCCCAAGGCCTGGGATTCTGTACTGCAAAGCCCCAGCATGCACCACTGCACTGGGGCAGGGGGTAAGAGCTCTGCAGATGGCCGATGGAACTGTCTGCTCTCTGTCCTCACTTCTGAACTCTAGGGGAATGGAACTCGGGTAGGAAAGGATCCCATGACACGCTGCACCCAGCTTGTCTTACTCAAAAACAGGAGCCGTTGGGGCTGGGAAGGTGGCTCCGTGGTAGAGCGCTTGCCTCGCATGCATGAGGCCCTGGGTTCCATTCCTCAGCACCACATAAACAGAAAAGGCCGGAAGTGGTACTGTGGCTCAAGTGGTAGAGTGCTAGCTTTCAGCAAAAGCTTGGGGACAATGCCCAGGTGCTGAGTTCAGGCCCCAGGACAGGCAAAAAAAAAAAAAAAAAGAGCCAGCCTTGCCAGGAACCCAGGGCTCACGCCTGTAATCCTAGCTTCTCAGGAGGCTGAGATCTGAGGATTGTGTTTCGAAGCCATCCTGGGCAGGAAAGTCCATGAGACTTATCTCCAATTAGTCACAGAAAAAAATAAAGTCAGAAGTGGCACTGTGGTTCAAGTGGTAGAGAGCTAGCTTTGACCAAAAAGGAGCTGAGGGACAGTGCCCAAGCCCAGGGTTCAAGCCCTGGGACCAGCAGGAAACAAAAACCAGGGGCCAGAGGCATAGCTCAGCAGTAGAGCACCTGCCTAATAAACAGGAGGCCCGAGTTCAACCACAACACCCACCATCTAGGACCCTCTTCCAGGGCTGGCAGCAAGACCAAAAGCCAATTTATCCCATCCAGCCCTGATCTAGGGCTGCTGTAGTCCCACTGAGGCCATGTCTAGGGAAGTCAACTCCAGGGACCCCACCCACCCACTCGCCAACCCTGCCAGGATCCAGAGGCAAGCAGGAGAGGGGAGGGGCATATCCGAAGCTGCTGTGGTCTAACTGCCTGGTGTCAGGAAGCAGCTGCCATTGCATGCCAGCTTGTGGCTGCTGTGGGGGGGGTAGAAAAGAGGGGGGCACAGTGAGCATGTCTGCCACCACTCACAGGGCCAGGTGGGGAACCTCTGCTCTGGGGGCCCAGTCCTTTTCTTTCTTTCTTTTTTTCCTGTCAGTCCTGGGTCTTGAACTCTGCCTGGGCGCTGTCCCTAAACTCTTCAGCTTAAGGCTAGCGCTCTACCACTTGAGCCACAGTGCCACTTCTGGTTTTCTGGTGGTTCATTGGAGACAAAAGTCTCACAGACTTTCCTGCCCAGGCTGGATTTGAACGTGATCCTCAGATCTCAGCCTCCTGAATAGCTAGGATGATAGGCGTGAGCCACTGGTGCCTGGCCCCAGTCCTCCTTTGTGCCCACCGCGGCCCAGAACCTCCACGAGGCAGAGGAAAGCAGACCATGTTGCCAACAGGGACTGGGCTGTCTGGGGCACTTGGGACCCCACAAGTCCCTGGATGGCAGCAGGCGGAGGTCAGCATCACTGGGCCACCCATCTGGCCACTTCTAGGAGGAACAGAGCTGGCAAAGGGTCTGGGCCCAGGGGAAAGAGATAGGAAGTAGGGCCTGGTTCCTGGTAGCCCATCACTTGGTCCCAATGTCCAAGCTGAAGATCCCACTTTGTTATTTATGTACTGTTTGTTTGTGCTGCTGTTACTGGGATTTGTAATTACTTGGATTTCCAGGGGTGGGGGCAGTTCTGAGTCTTGAACTCAGGGCCTAGACCCTGTCCCTGAACTTTTGGCTAGTGCTTTGCCACTTTGAGACACAGCTTAACTTCCGGTTTTCTGGTGTTTCATTGGAGGTAAGAGTCTTACGAACTTTGCCACTCAGGCTGGCTTTGAACCTCAATCCCCAAATCTGTTTCCTAAGTCCCTAGCTTTAGAGGTGTGAGCCACCAATGCTCAGCTTTGCTTGGCTTTTTGCTCAAGGATGGTGTTCTACCACTTGACTCACATTTCCACTTCTGGCATTTTGGTGGTTCATTGGAGATAAGAGTCTCACGGATTTTCCTGCCCCAACAGGTTTTGTTTTTGGGTCCGGTCGTGGGGCCTGAACTCTGGGCCTGGGCGCTGTCCCTCAGCTCTTCAGCTCAAGGCTAGTGCTCTACTGCTTGAGCCACAGTGCCACTTCCGGCTTTTTTCTTTTTGCTTATGTGGTGCTGAGGAATCGAACCCAGGGCCTCACGCATGCAA
>NW_012267284.1:2230636-2239612 GCF_000151885.1 Dipodomys ordii
GAGTGCTCTACCACTTGAGCCACAGCGTCACTTCTGGCTTTCTAGTGGTTTATTGGAGATAAGAGTCTCACAGACTTTCCTGCCAAGGCTGGCTTTAAACCGAGATCCTCAGATCTCAGTCTCCTGAGTATCTAGGATTACAGGCGTGAGCCACCGGCACCCAGCTCAAGTTTGCTTTTTAGAGCACATTTTTTTAGTCAGTCGTGGGGCTTGAACTCTGGGCCTGGGCGCTGTCCCTCAACTCTTCAGCCCAAGGCGAGCACTCTACCACTTGAGCTCAAGTGCCACTTCCGGTTTTCTGGTGGTTTATTGGAGATGAGAGTCTCACGGACTTTTCCTACCTGGGTTGGCTTTGAATTTTGATCCTCAGATCTCAGCCTCCTGAGTAGTTAGGATTACAGGCGTGAGCCACCGGCACCTGGCTAAGCAATTATTTTTGTTTGCTTAAATTATGTGGGCAGAGTAAGGGGTTTCCCTCGTGACATTTCCAGACTTAACCAGGTTCTTAGTCTTCCTTCCCCAGATTCCTTCTCTGCCCCCGCTTCACCCCCCCTTTTCCTTTACATGAATTTGTTGGTTTGTTTTCTTTTCCTTCCTTCCTTCCTTTTTCTTTCTTTCTTTCTTTTTTTCTTTCTTTCTTTCTTTCTTTCTTTTTCTTTCTTTCCTTCTTTTTGTTGGTCATGGGGCCTGAACTCTGGGCCTGGGCGCTGTCCCTCAGCTCTTCAGCTCAAGGCTAGCACCCTACCACTTGAGCCACAGTGCCACATCTGGATTTTTTCTGCTTATGTGGTGCTGAGGAATCGAACCCAGGACCTCATGCATGCAAGGCAAGCACTCTACCATTGAGCCACCTTCCCAGCCCTGGTTTGTTTCCTTTTCTCCTAACTTGTAGGTGATATTTGTGGGACTGACTTCTTTCATTTAACATGAAGATCTCCTGTTGTTCAAAGAATATCATTTCCTTCTTGGTGGCTGAATAGTACTCCCATACATAGATATACCACATTTTCTTCATCCACCTCTGTGGATACACACTGAGGCTGGTTCCATAACACAGCCATTGTCAGCAGGGCTGCCATACCTCCAGTTCTTTTCACTTTCATTATATTCCAGGTAGGGTCACAAAGGTATACCTGGGGTGGACCCTGTTTCTACTCTTTATGTTTCCTGAGTAGTTGGGATTACAGACATGAGCTACCACACCTGGCTGGATTCTTTTGTCTATCTAGAAATGATATGGATTCTCTGACTCTCTTTGTCCTCATACTCAGTGCTGCTGACCTCACCCAGCCACATAGCTATGCACCTCTGGTGTCTGTAACTCAGCCTCAATGTCTGCTGTGTAACAAGCAGCCCCAGAAGCTGGGGACTGGATGAGATGGATGAGGAGGCCAGGGATGGGGTCCAGTTGTAGAGAAACAGCCCTTTCCCACCCTGCTGGCCTCCCCTTGGCCCAGCTGGTCACCACGACCTAACCATCTCTGTATCTGGCCCTCAGGGGCTGGTGCAGTATGGTGGACAAGGCCCAGAGATGTCTGGTTGAGTTCTGGTTCACCATTTATTGCCTGTGGTATTAGTCAGGTTCTCCTGTGTGGGCTGTTTTCTTACCTGGGCCACAGGTGCTCAGAAGTGCTACACATGCTGGGTATGAGATGGGGGATGGTGGGTAAGGGCTGGGGTGGGACCCTGACGCACTCAGGCAGTGACCCCAGGCCACTCAGTCTCTGCTCATAAAATTTAGAAACCTAATCAATCATGACCCCAGCTGGGAACTGGTGGCTCACGCCTATAATCCTAGTCACTCAGGAGGCTGAGATCTGAGGATCGCAGGTCAAAGCCAGCTTGGGCAGGAAAGTCTGAGACTCTTATTTCCATTGAACCACAAAAAGCTGGAAGTGGAGCTGTGGCTCAAATGGTAGAGTACAGCCTTGAACGCAGAAGCTCAAAAACAGTACCCAGGCCCTGAATTCAATTCCCAAGATCAGTACAAAAAAAAGAAAAAAGAAAAGAAAAAAAGCAAGCAAGCATGAAATTAAATTTAAAAAGAAAAGGAATGGTGTCCTCAGCCCAGTGGGGGAGGGAGGCTCACTCCCCAGTGCAAATCCCCTGGGTGTCACAGCCATATGGGGACTCAAGTCTGTGTCCCTACAAGGGCACTAGGTGCCCACCCGTGCCCCAGGGGCAGTGTGGGAAGTTTTCTCTGCTGGAGAACGTTCCTGAACACTGGGGCAGATGCTGGAACCTGCCAGCAGCCTTCCATGCAGAAACGCCATCATCACCTGGAGAGGGAGGCAGGCCCGTCCCCATCAGCCGGTGCCCGGTGAAATGGGACCGGGCAGCTGATACTGGACACCCTCCGGGCAGCCAGCCTCTGGCCCAGGCCAAGCCCCAGCCAGCGAGCGGAAGCTGAGGCAGCGCTGGCTGGAGGCTGGGACTTGCTTTCCAACAATTGTCTGAAAATAGCCTGGGTGGCTCACGAGGAAATGAGTCCCGTACCATGTCCCCGTCACGGGGGACAGCAGCAGCAGGAAGGCTCCTTGTGTGTAGGGGGAGGGGATCTAAGGCCTTCTGACCCCAAGAGACCCCGGCACCATGGAGCCAGAAGGCGAGGTGGGGTACACTGCCTCCCCCTAGGGGCTTCAGCTTCTTCATCCCAGGCTGGGAGGGCTGGAGAGGAACTGAGTGAGTGGCAGATACTCTGGCTATTAAAATTTAAAAAAAAGCCAGCCCAGGTGCTGGCCTCTCATACCTGTAACTCGGGCTACTCAGGAGGCTGAGATCTGAGGATTGCGGTTCAAAGCCAGCCCAGCAGGCAGGAAAGTCCTTGAGACTAGAAAATTAGAAGTGCAGCAGTGGCTCAAGTGGTAGAGCACTAGCCTTGAGCACAAAGAAGCTCAGAGACAGCACCAGGCCCTGATTTCAAACCCAAGGACTGGCATAGAAGAAAAGAAAAAAAGCTAGTGCTGGGTGCCAGTGGCTCACATCCGTAATCGTAGCTACTCAGGAAGCTAAGATCTGAGGATCACAGTTCAGAGCCAGCCCAGGCAGGAAAGTCTGTGAGACTGTTATCTCCAATTAACCACCAGAAAACTGAAGTGCACTGTGGCTCAAGTGATAGAGCGCTAACCTTGAGCTGAAGAACTCAGGGACAGCACCCAGGTCCTGAGTTCAAGCCCCAGGACTGAAAAAAAGAAAACTGAGTGAGAGTATGATGCCCTGAGTTCAAAGTTCAAGCCTCAGTACTGGTGTACACACACACACACACACACACACACACACACACACACACGGTACTCATCCCTAATAACTTCTAAGAAGCTCCAATCTGGAGTCAGGACATGATTACTGAGACCACAGCAGGTAGAAGGGGAGAGGAGCCCCGATCAGGGACAGGGCTGGGTCAGCGGGAAATTTTCTGAAATGAAAACACACCAAAGCTGAAGGTCAGGGCTGAGTGTAGAGCGTGAGAAGCAGGAGAGTCTCCCATCCACTCACACCAAGGATGGGTACAGGAAGGTCCCAGGGTACCCCTGAAGGAAACATTCTGCAGTAAAGCCTCACATAAACACCTCGTGACTTCTCGTGCCCTATAGAAATGTGGCTCACAGGGACCTGTCCCAGAGATTCCTGGGGGGTGTCCAGGCCTCTGCTGGGGTTACAGCTGGTCCACCTCCTCTTTCACAAGGGTCAGGCAACGGCCCTTGAAATAATGAATTTGAGTTCTCCAAGCCCAGCCACTGAGACACAGGAACTGTGCCATTATCTCTCTCTGTGTGTGTGTGTGTGTGTGTGTGTGTGTGTGTGTTTGTGTTGGTACTGGGACTTGAATTCAGGGCCTGAGCACTATCCTTTAGCTTTTCCATTCAAAGCTGGTGCTTTACCACTTAAACCACAGCTCCATTTCTGGCTTTTTGGTAGTTAATTAGAGATACGAGTCTCATGGACTTCCCTGTGCTGAGCCAGGCTTTCAACCACGATCCTCAGACTCAGTCTCCTGAGTAGCTAGGATCACAGGCATGAGCCACCAGCACCCGGCTTTCTCAAGTATCTTTATTTTATTATTAGTTTTTTAATCTTTGAGGAATTAAGATTTGAACTCGGGGGCCTTCCAATTTCTAGGCAGGTGCTCTATCACTGAGCCACACCTCCAGCCCTTTTTGTGTGTTCACTATTTTGAGCCAGGGTCTCACTTTTTGTCCTGGTGTGTATCTGGACCAAGCCCAGAGCTTCCTATTTAAGCTAGCTGCTAGAGTGGGCTGAAAGATGTGCACCACCCTGTCCAGCTTTTCACTGGCTGAGATGAGGTCTAGAGAACTTTCTTGCGTGAGCTGACCTCATACCACAAGCCTTTTGATCTCTACCTCTTGAGTAACTAGGGTTACAGGCATGAACTACCATGGCCTGCTTCGGCAGGAATATGATGGAATTGCTCTCAAACTCTGAATGGAAAGCGACTATATTGCTTAATCACAAATAAAGATGTCATAATTATGACAGCTGTCTGGGTGACAATCCTGTGCACTTTATAAACATGTTCCCTATGGGCTTTTTCCCTTCTTTTTCTTGCTGTTTCTCCTCTCTTTCTTTCTCTCTCTCTCTCCCTCCTCCCCCCCCTTTCTTTTTGGTTATGAACTTTCTTTTGGGATATGAACTTAGTACCTCAAACTCTTGTTGGGTTGGCACCCTATCACTTGAGACATGCCTCTAGCTCTGCTTTTAGCTAGTTAATTGGAGAGCAAGTCTTGTGGGCTTTTCTGCCCAAGTCAACTTTGAACCCCAATTATCCAGATTTCAGCCTAAGAGAAGCTAAGATTACAGATGTAAGCTTACATCTGCCTGCTCCCTTTCCCACCCCCACACTGCTGGTACTTTTTATTTTTATTTTTTGCCAATCCTAGGGCTTGAACTCAGGGCCTGCGCACTGTCCCTGAGCTTCTTTTGCTTAAGGCTAGCACTCTGCCACTTGAGCCACAGCACCATTTCCAGTTTTCTGGTGGTTCATTGTAGATGAGACTCACAGATTTTCCTGCCTGGGTCAGTCTTGAACTGTGATCCTTAGAGCTCAGCCTCCTGAGTAGTTAGGTGTCCTTCTGGTACTTTTTGTGTGTGTGTGTCAGTTGTAAGCATGAACTCTGGGACTGGGCACTGTCCCTCAGCTCTTCAGCTCAAGGCTAGTGCTCTACCACTTGAGCCACAGTGCCACTTCCGTTTTTTTTTCTGCTTATGTGGTGCTGAGGAATCGAACCCAGGGCCTCAGGCATGCAAGGCAAGCGCTCTACCACTGAGCCATCTTTCCAGCCCCTCCTGGTACTTTTTAAACAAAGGCTGTTTTTAAACGATGCTGTACCACTTTTCAGAGATAGTAGCTGTTTCACCAGGGCCGTGTGAAGATGTGGAAACCGAAGCCCACCTCCTCCCTCCCCAGGACCTCCTTCTCCCTCTACTCTAAGAGGTTCTGGCTCCTCCAGGAGCTCACCTCTGACCCCTCCTTCACCCAGAAGCCATCAAGGATGAGACATAGAGGCTCCCATCATGCCTGGACAGGCTCCTATTGTGACTCCTGCAGGACCAGCTCAGGGGATTGGCTGGACACCTGCACTCCTGAGAGGAACACAGGCCTAGGAAACTTCCCCGAGGGCACAGCCCTGCCCAGCAGTTGGATGCTGGCTGCTTTTGCACGGAGTACCCTCAGCTGCTGGCCATCTGGCTGTCCATCTGGCAAGGCTTTAACCCCCTCCTGCAGGCCAGCAGGCAGCCCTGGCCCTGGCTATGCACGGTCCACACGCTGCCCACTGGACAAGGGCAGGCACTTACCATGTGCTGCAGCTCCACACCAAAGCCGGAGTTGAACATATTTGGACAGCAAACAGCAGACTTAGGCCTTGCAGACCTGCCTCTACCCCCAGCCTCTGCTACCTGTACAGATGCTGCACGATGTCCTCAAGTCTAGCTTCAACAAGGCTCCAGCCCCACTTTGCTGCTGTCCCAGTCTCCAGATTTTTTTTTTTTGGTCAGTTGTGGGGCTTGAACTCAGATTCAGGGTATTGTCCCTGAGTTCCTTTGCACTAGTGCTTTGAGCCACAGCACCACTTCCCAATTTCTGGAGGTCAATTGGAGATAACAGTTTCATGTGCTTTCCTTACCTGGGTTGACTTTGAACCTCCATCTTCAGTAGCTAGTATTACATCTTGAAGTAGCTAGTATTATAGGCCTGAGCTACCAGTGCCTGTCTCTCCAGGAGAGTCTACTTTTACCCCAAGGTAGCCCACTGCTGCCTGCCCCTTCCCTCTCCCCACTCCCTCTTTAGGATCAGATCCAGCCCACTGCTACAGCGGAGTGATTGATGTCTATGACTTCAATGTGTCTCTCCATTCACCTGCCTTAGCCAGGACCACCTGAGTCCCTGCTGGGGACCCTCTGGGAGGAGGGCAGGGGGGGTGCCTCTCCTGGG
Organism: Dipodomys ordii; assembly: GCF_000151885.1. Classification (NCBI taxonomy): domain Eukaryota; kingdom Metazoa; phylum Chordata; class Mammalia; order Rodentia; family Heteromyidae; genus Dipodomys; species Dipodomys ordii. The sequence continues at coordinate 2,237,088 of NW_012267284.1, forward strand.
ATGCCTAGCCTCTTTGTGCAGTGGGCCTTCCCTCCCCCAGGGGCTGGATATGGTGAAGGGCAGATACTGGCATGCAGGCCCCAAGCCCAGGCCCTGTGGGTCACAGGACCTTTCCCAGGGACAGTTTATCAGGACGGAACCAGCCTGGCTTCTGCCCTAAAGCTATAATAAGGGGAGCATTTATCATGGCCAGCCAGGCACCATGGTAGGGAAGAGGGGGAGGTCTGAAGCCACTCAGGAGTGGAACCTGGGTGACCAGGCATGCTGGGACCCAGCACTCAGGAGGCAGAGGCAGGAGAATCCCAGGTTCTAAGCCTCCTGGTCCTCCATGATCACTGTCATATACTACCTCTCCCAGTTCATTCATTGAGGCGGGGTCTTGCTAACTTTTTAATCCAGATCGACCTGGAACTTCAATCCTCCTGATCTCTAGTTCCTGAGTGACTATAGGCATGAGCTACTAATGGTAGGTTTCCTGCTTTTAAGGAATGTATTAGAATAAGACAAGAATGTTATTGTAACAAAAGCTTAATATAAAAAGTCAGAGGGCTGGGAAGGTGGCTCAGTGGTAGAGTGCTTGCCTTGCATGCATGAGGCCCTGGGTTCAATTCCTCAGCACCACATAAGCAAAAAGAAAAAAAAGCTGGAAGTGGCGCTGTGGCTCAAGTGGTAGAGCACTAGCCTTGAGGTGAAGAGCTGAGGGACAGCGCCCAGGCCCAGAGTTCAGGCCCCATGACCGGACCCAATAAATAAATAAATAAAATAAAAAGAGATCGGGTGGATATAGGTGGCTCACTCAGGAAGCTGAGATCTGAAGATCACAGTTCAAAGCCAGCTGGGACAGGAAGGTCTGTTGATGCTTATATCTAGCCAGTAAAAAAAAAAAAAAGCCGAAGTGAAGGAGAGGCTCAAGTAGTAGAGTACTAGCATTAAGTGAAAAGGCTAAAAGATAGCACCTAGGCCCCGAGCTGGTACACACACACAGCTGGTCCTCTGAGAAATCCAAATACTACCTGATGGCTGGGAAAGAGTCTTACCAAAAGCTGCCCACAGGCCACGGGGCAGATCTAGCCCAGTGTGGGACGACAGGCAAGTCATGTTACCAGGTCATTGGTGGTCCCAAGGGGATACATGTGGCCAGTAAGAAGGCCTTGGGAGCGAGAGCAGGAAGCAGCCAGTGTTTCCTATATACCCAGCTGTGCTGCTGTGCTTGTCACCCACATCTGAGCTAGCTTCTCAGCACTTGGTCCTGCTCCTTAGGATGTGGACCCGAAAACACACTCAATGGGGGATGTGCAGGGGAGGTGCTGGGGCAGCGCAGTGTGTGTCACTAGAGCCCAGGTATACCTCCTTCTCTTCTTCTAGCTCTTAGCCCATCATTCTCAGAGAGAGAGAACCCTGAAATACGCCTGGGCCTTGCCTGTGAGGGCTCAGAGAGGGAAGGCTCCAGCTCTGCCCTTTCTCTGTGACAGGAAGTGAAGGCTACCAGAGGTGGGCCCTCACCTGGGGAAGGGGGTGACTCACAGGGCTTCTGGGCCCAGACCCCCTCATCCTGTCTCCGGCCATCTCTAGGGTTGCATCTTGGGGCTCCTCCTGGCTCCTCACTAAGGAGGAAGAGAGTAAGACGTCTACAGATACTTCTAATTCCGTCTTCACAAGAGAGAAGAAATAGTGCTTTTCTTAACTCGGCTACGTCTTTTTAAAAACCTAACACATTGCTTGGTCTAAATGGGAACTCGAAAGGCAGGTGAGGGTGTGTGTCAATGGAGGATTCTAAGCACCCCTTCCTCCTCTGGGGGGCTCACCCGCCCTGCAGGTGAGTGGGTGGTCCTCAGAGCGCGCCCCCCACACCCCTTGACCTGTAACATAGTGCTGGTGCAAGTTTGGGTCTGCACCCACAGCAAGTCCCTCGGATCGGCTCCGCGTGAAACACCTGCAGGACCGGCAGAGAATCCTGGAAGCATAGAAAACGACCTGCAGTCTGGATTGTGGCGTGCAGGCTCCCCAGAAGCCCTTTGCTCTGGCCTACTGTTTCTCCCCTCCCCCCCCCCCCCCCCGTCCCCGCCCCAACCCTGAGCCGTGAGTGTCGCTCCAGCTGCCTACCCAGAACTGGCGACGCGGCGCTGTGCAGGTGAGGGAAGTGAGTGGAGGGGGCGTGGTCTCTGGAGGGAGTGGTTATAGTGGGTGGGCGGGGCATCTCGGCGGGCGTATTTGGGTGAGCGGCACCACGGGTTCCCAGGGGGCGTGGCTCTATGTAGGGGCGGGGCATGAGGGGCGGGGCCTACGCGGCGGGTGGGGCGGTGACGCGCGCCGACGCGCGATCCCGGAAGCGGTGTCAGTGTTGAGGAGCCGGCGGCAGGCGGGCGGCGGGCGGTGGGGACTTGTTGTTCTTGGTGAAGTCGGAACCGGAGCTCGGGGCGGAGGCGGCGGCCGAGGGGAAGCACCGAGGAGGAACGCGCGAGGAAAGCGGGAGACCGCGAGGAGCCGTCGCGCCCGGGCCCCGCGCGACGCCCGCCAGGTAAGGG
>NW_012267284.1:2239895-2244616 GCF_000151885.1 Dipodomys ordii
CCCGCGCTGCCCGCCACGTGCAGAAGCGCCTGCCGCGATCACCGAGACGCGCTTCCGCCCCGCGCGGGGTGAAGCTCGGAGCCACCCCGCCACGCCGCCTGGGGGACCTCTCGGCCTCGGGCTCCCCGAGGCCTCGGTGACCCGGGTCATTCACTTTCGAATCAGCTGACCCGTTAGGGGTGCCGGAAGGAAGGCCGTGGCGTGGAAACCCGTGTGTGTGTCGGGGGGGACAGCCCCGGAGAGCCATTCCCGTCACTCTCCTTAGGTCTGGATACAAGCCACGGGGTCTTACAGTTCTTCCTGCACCCGGTTCTCCGGTGCCCCTGTTGGGTTAGCAAACAGGTGTGTTGGGCTGTGAGTCTGCTGCACACCTTCTGCGGACTTGGGGGTGGGTGAGTGGGTGGGAGGGATCTGAAAGTAATCTGCTCAATCACAGATTGCCCAAACCTCCTGACTTAGGTCTCCTTCAGGAAGAGCCAGTTGTCTGGCCCTGTGTTCCCCTGGCATCCTCACTCATGCCGGGAGATGAGCAGTCCCGCCAGCCAGGCAGAACTTGCCCGGTTCATGGAACAACCCGTGTTTGGCAGCCCTTTTGCTTTTGGATCCTGAGTTCAGTTCATGCTGTGACTGCTTTTCACAGACTCTTGGAGCCAGGCAGAATCCCAGGTCCCTGACAATTTACTTACCATTTGACCAATAAGGGACTCTTCTTCTTTTGCCAGGTGCTTGGCTTCTGAAAGCACTCAGACCCCAAAACCTACCCTGTGCCACAGCATGAACCCCATACTTCCCCTTTATTCCCCAGCTTGGGCTTTAGGACCCCTTTCATTGTCCTTATGAGGTCTTAGGACAAACACACAGTAAAAGGTGGCTTCCTAAACATGGTCTGGCCTGGCCAAACCTAACCATTTATTTGTTTACTTTTGTGCTGGTGCTGGGGGTTGAACTCAGGGCCTGAGCGCTGTTCATTAACTTATAAGCTCATCAGGCTTATCACTTGAGTCACAGCTCCACTTTGAGTTTTTTTTTCTTTTGCTGGTTCATTGGTGATAAGAGTCTTACAGATGTTCCTTCCTGGGCTAGCTTTGAACCCCTGTTCTTAGATCTCAGCCCCCCTGAGTAGCTAGGATTGCAAGCATGAGCTTTTAAAAAATGTATTCATGGAAGCAAGTGGGTGGGGTCAGAAAGGTGTAGGTGGGCTGTGCTAGTGGGTGGGGCCTGTTGTACTGTGCCCAGCCAACACCATTTTCAAGAACTTTGCCCCTTAGCTATTGGTGCCAGAATGTCTGAGTCTGACCTTGGTAATGGGACTCTCACTTTAAAACTATACCTCTTCGTGTTCCGAAATCAGAATGTATATATTAAAGCAAGAAACATGACCGGCTTCTCTGGATCCCATTTGCCTTTTGTACTTGAACTGAGCCTGGCCTTGAAGGGACTGGTTCTGAGCTCAGTGCTTTGTACTTTCCAGGTGGCTACTAAACACAGGGGTCCGGACAGAGGGTATGCAGGAAGCCAGCTCTTATCCAGGGTTGGGGTTTTTCTCCAGTCCTTGCCAAGACTGCCATTGAGCAAGAGTTTTCTGGATTATTCTTTGTCCACCCAAATGGCTTTCCCTCTGTGAGGGCCAGAGGAGGGTTTGTTTACAGTCTCAGGCGAAGCTGCTTGCTGTCTAGACCCACAAGAAGTTATGCCTGTTTCTGCCCTGGCTGTATCTAAGTCTAAAGGTTTCTGGAGTGGAAATTCTGGATTTCAGGTCCAGTCCACACGGGAAATGGAACCGCTGCCAGCTGGGAGAATTGTGTGTGGCCGATCTGAGCAGTAAACAGTGACTCACGCTCCTTTCCCCTCCCCTCCCCTCTCCTCCCCTCCCAGTCCTTCGCTAATGGAAGATGCGTTGTTCCGGAATTTACTTTTGCTTTTTATAAGTCACAGGCTCTGTGTATTTCCTCTTTCTTACAGTTGCAGGAAACTGAAAGTATTATCTGCAAGTTGTAGTCTTTCTAAGTAGGTAGAGGCGATGCCCACCGCACCGTCCAGTGTACTGAAGGCAATGGGACAGCCCGGGCTCCAGCCTGCCTGGTCTGAGGTCAGGTTTAGGGCTAGTGCCTGGTTGGACACCTGACTGTTCTTCCAGGTGGCCATCTGGCAGTTTTGTTTTTTGCGGGGGGCGGGGAAGTGAGGGGGGGGTAGTCACCCTCTCTCTAACTCTCCCTCTCTGCCCAAGCCCAGATCTTGTGCAGCAGACGTTTCTCTATGCCTTGCACCTTAGGTAGACTATTCTCCATTGCTTAATAGAGCTCTAATAGAAAGTTCTAAAACCAAGTCTTGGTCCAAGGTGATTGGCTACCCCACAAGCCAGCTAGGAGGGAGTTGAAGGGGTGGGGATCCCCAGCTCAATGCAGGGGTGGGGGATAAGGGTCCAGAGCAGCCTGAGGTTATGGTAGACTAGGGAATAGGGGACTCAGGAGGAACCCCCAAGACCTCTGCTTGTCTGTGGGGACAGAACTGGGATCCTGTTGAGTCAAAGTCATGGTCTGGACAGAAGCTGGGCCTAGCTGCTGCCAGGCTGTGGGGACAGGTGGGAGGGCAGAAGTCTTCACATGGGATCATGTAGTGGGCTAGGAGGAAAGATGAGGGCTGAGTGATATGGGGGTGGCTGTCCTCCATGATGGAGATATGGAAGGGGAGAAGGAACTGGCAGGCTTGGGCCCTCAGGTGTACCCAGGGAGTGTCCCCAGCTGGATGCAGAGGTTGAAAGCAGCTGAGCCACGGGGACAGCTGGAGACGGGATGCCTGGTGGGGAGCCGGTGGGCCATCGGCAAGCCGGGAGGGGCAGGGGTGGGCACAGCTGCCGCACAGGTGTTCTATGCGGTGTCCTGACTGCGTCCGTCACCTTGGGATGTAGCTGGGATGACACAGCTTCCTCGAGCTGCAAATGCAAGGTGACCAGACGTCCTCCAGGCCAGGCAGACGGCTGTGGCTTGTAGAGGGCTGCCAGCCAGGGCCAGGCTGTAGGTTGGGACACATATTGCATACTGAGGGGCCTGGTCCCGTCCTTGGTGGGAGGGCAGCAGGAGCCTTCGTGGGCCTCAGTGGGAGGAGCTATCATCCACGCATCTGTGTGTGTGGCACTGCCCATTTGAGGCCGCAGTTAGTTGACAAGTTCAGGTAGCTATGTGGTGGTGGCTTCAAGTTTCTGCCCATCAAAGTAAATGCATTGCTGCCTGCCTGCCTGCTTCTCTCTTTCTCTGTCTCTGTCTCTGTCTCTGTCTCTCTTTCATCTCTTTCTCCTCTGTTTCTGGGATTCTGGGTTTTTTTAAACTCAGGTGCACTACCACTTGAGCCATACCCCCAGCCCTTTTTGCTTTAGTTATTTTTCCAATAGGGTCTCACATTTTTGTCCCAGCAGGCCTCAGATCTCGGTCCGCCTTTCTCTGCCCTCTAAGTAGCTGGGGATGATGACAGGCTTACCTCACTGCCTCACTTGAACCTGCTTCTCTCAGACAAAGCATGTCTACCGTTATTGTCTTCCTCTTGCTCCTCCCCCCCTTCTGCCATATCTGGTGCCCGTGGAAAAGGAAGGGCACACCCCCACTTTGTTAGGTTTGTCAGAAGGGCTGGGGGATGTAGGGGAGCAGGGACATGAGACTGCAGCCATGTCTCCCCTGAAGAATGAACGCACTGTAGAGACTCTCCCTGGCCCCAGCTCAGCAGCGGGGCTTTGGCCGAGGATCCTCATCCTCTGGGGGGCTAGTCTCCATGCCAGTGAGCATTAGACTCCTGTGTGGCCTCTGTTTCTCCTAAGAGGGCCACTCTAGCACTGCTGGGGACCTGTGGTTGTTGGCCGCTTGGCTTTCTTTTTGGAGCATACCCTCTCTGGTTGGAATGGGCCCTCCTCTTCCTCCGCCAGAGCTTTGAGGGGAGAGGGCTGCTGTGTGAGAGGGTGATCAGGGCAGCTGGTGGGCTGTGAACCCTTGAGACCGGAGGCAGTGGCTCTGGCTTGCTTGTACCCTGAAAGACTCATTTCTGTGCTGTGTGTGCTGGCTACTTGCTGCCCCCTAACTCCCCCTACCCCATCCTCTACAGCAAATCTCCCTGCCCTTGATGGAATCAGGGCCCTCTGCCTGGGTTCTTACTGGAGTTGACAGGCTGGCTACCCCCTCTCCGGTTCTGTGGCATGGATGCCACCTGAGGCTGTGGCTGCCTCTCTTTCCTGCAGAGGAGCAAGATAGATCCTGCCAGCACCTTCTGACTCAGGTTGCCATCTGGCCATGGAGTTTCTGACAGTCTAACCACTTAGGTACAGTAGTCACCCAGAAGTGTTTCCACGTGCCCGGTGTGGTGGTGCACATCTGTAATCCCAGCAACTCAGGAGGCTGAGCTCTGAGGATCGTAGTTTGAAGCCAGACTGCGCAGGAAAGTCCATGAGACTCTTACCTCCAATGAACCACCAGAAAACTGGAAGTGGCACTGTGGCTTAAAGTGGTAGAGCGCTAGCCTTGAGCAGAAAAGCTCAGGGATAGCACCTAGGTCCTGAGCTCAAGGCCTAAGACCAGCACAAAAAAAAAAAAGAGTGTTTCCACTCAAGGTGCTGTCTTGTGACCAGTTGCCTCTCCAGAGGGTGTGTGTGTGTGTGTGTGTGTGTGTGTGTGTGTGTGTGTGTGTGTGTGTGTGTGTGTGTGTGTGTGTGTGTGTGTGTGTGTGTGTGTGTGTGTGTG
>NW_012267284.1:2244666-2277889 GCF_000151885.1 Dipodomys ordii
TGTGTGTGTGTGTGTGTGTGTGTGTGTGTGTGTGTGTGTGTGTGTGCTGTCTTGTGACCAGTTGCCTCTCCAGGGGGGGGTGTGTGTGTCCCCCTGTCTCAGGAAAGGGTCTTGCCAGCTGTGCCTGTAAAGTCCTCCCTTCAGAGAGCCTCTTGTTTTACAAACTCTTTTTCCTTTTGTGTGTGTGTGTGTGTGTGTGTGTGTGTGTGTGTCGGTTGTGGGCTTGAACTCTGGGTCCCTCAGCTCTTCAGCTCAAGGTTAGCACTTTACCACTTGAGCCACAGCACCACTACTGGTTTTCTGGTGATTAATTGGAGATAAGAGTCTCATGGACTTTTCTGCCCTGGCTGGCTTTGAACTGTGATCCTCAGATCTCAGCCTCCTGAGTAGCTAGAATTACAGGCCTGAGCCACTGGCACCCAGCTCCTTTCTTTTAATTATATTTTTGTACCAGTCCTGGGGCTCAAACGCAGGGCCTAGTCACTGTCCCTCATCTTTTTTACCTAAGGCTGACACTCTACCTAGTGCTCTACCACTAAGTCACAGCTCTACTGCTGGCTTTTTGGTGGTTCATTGGAGATAAGAGTCTAATGGACTTTCCTGCCCCAGCTGGCTTCAGACCTTGATCTTCAAATCTCAGTCTCCTGAGTAGCTAGGTTGACAGGCATGAGCCACCAGCCGCTGGTGATGAACTCTTCATACCCACAAAATTCTCATGTGGCTAGGCATCAGTGGCTCAAGACTGTAATCCTAGTTCCTCGGGAGATGAGATCTAAGGTTTGAGGTTCAAAGCCAGCCTAAGCAGAAAAGTCAGTGTGCCTGCTCTTCCCAGTTAATAAAATACTGGACAGGAGATTTGTAGAGCACAAGCTATGAGTAAGCAAGCTAAACAAAACAACCCCCAAAGTCTCCTCTGGACCCCTTTCCAAAGGCTAGCTGTCCCTTTCCTTATCTTTGATGTTTAAAGCAACTTTAGGTTAGCCTGGTCTGGATGGATTTTGAGCGCCCTACACCTGTTACCTGTAGTCCATTTGGGTCCCTGCCTATCCGGCAGGCCGATCAAGCCCTTGCTTGGGCCGTCACAGAGCCAGGCTTCTGTCCCAGAGTGGGGGGGGGGGGCTGTGTGTGTGTGTGAGCACAGTGCTGTGGATTGGGGGCTTGGCCAGAACTACAGGCTGTGTGTGCTCTGGAAGGCACCGGGGCAGAGGGGCCTCCGAGCTGGTGTTTCACCTGCCAGGCTCCTTGAGCCCTGGGACTTTGGGGAGCTGGCATGTCCCTGGGGCTTTCTCACGGAACCCCTTTCTCCTGAAGGCATGACCAACAGAGGCTGAGGCTTCCCTCATCTCAGAGTGTTGTCAGGGGGGGTGTCACAGGCCAGCTGGGGAGGGTGGCCACTGTCGGCGTGTGCAGAGTTCTCCTCTCATCCTCCAATGGGCAGGAGGGCTGAGGAAGGGTCCCTGCCCGCAGGCCCTGCCATGAGCCCCCGCATGGACCCTGTGAGCTGTTTTTCTGGTGCTCCAGGGTGCCCAGAAGCCCAGCGCAGTGGGTGTGGCGGGGTCTGCGGGGGTGGGGAGAGTTTAACCGTACTGCCCACAGTGACCTTGTGCTGGCCAGCACTGACCCTCCTGAGGTCACCTGGGGGCGGGCCTCTGTGCCCATCCTGGCCACCCTTGCACCCCCCAACCCAGGCAGCTCAGCACATCCCCTCAACCTTGGGTCTGGCCAGAGGCCCCTTCCCCGGCTCCTCCCTTTTCCGCCAGGGCCCATGCGCGGGGAGGGGCACCCCTGTGTGGGAATGTGCGCTGCTCTGTAAACAGCCTGCGTGACTCACCGCATAGCAATGCCACTGACGCGGGGCGAGCTGAGCTGAGCCCGGCCCCTCCTCCCTCACTCGGAAAACTTTCTCATGGCTCCCAGGCGCCTGGCTCCTGCGGGGCACTCACTCACTCACGAGGTGGCTTGTGCCATGTCCCTGTAACCCAGCTGGGACCTCCACGTGATGGGGGCCCCAGTGGTGGTTGGGTGAGGATATAGGAGGAGGGCTCCACTCCCCCAAGTCGCAGCTAGCCCCACAGCCTTCTGGCCCTGGCCACTGTCAGTGCCTGTGGAAGCGGAGACCCTGCCTCACGTTGGCTTTCTGGCAGTGGAGGGTGGGGGGCTACAGAGACCGGTCCCCAGAAGGGACAGGCCTGCAGCAGGGATGGATTCAGGCCCAAGGGCCCAGGCAGGGAAGGCTGCCTGGCATCTGCTAAATATGCCCTTGGTGCCCTTCTTTCCTTGCCCTGTTTTCTCTGAGGCTTCTCTGCATTGCTCCCTTCCTCAGGGTCTGGGGTTCAGGGTATGGGAGTTGAGGGGTGCCCACTCCAAGGCCATTTGTGTACTTCCCGCCCCCACCCCTTCCGCAGGCAAGTGAATGAGTTTGTTTACTGACAACCTCGTGATGGGTGATGTCTTATGCACAGGCCTGACCTGAAGTCATGATTGCTTTTGGGCTTCTCCGTTTCCATGGCGACCACCCGGGGTTGGCTATTTCCCAAGGTCGCCATGGCAACTATCAGAGGGGAATCATGCTTGGGATGCTTTGGCTGGGTTTTTCATGAATGATTAGAATGTGTGACACAATGCAGACTGGAAACCAAGAAGGGCGGGTGAGGGGGCTGGCTGGCAGGGACGGAGACCAGGACGGCTCAGCTCCTTGCCAGACAGTTGATTAGAACGGGGAGGCGGCCTCCTGAGGCAATCTTGGCCTCCCACTTACCCACCTCGGGTCTCTGGGCCACAACCTTTGAACTTGCTGTCCACCTGAGGCTCCTGGGCAGCCTGGGTGGGTGGTCATGCCACAGCTGCAGTCTCCTTCACCGAGGTAGGCGACCCTAAGCTGCCAGGAGGGGTGGCAGGTGCTCTGTCCTGGTCCATCTTGTGGGCAAGGACAGGGGCTCCCAGTCTCCCTGAGGAGCCAGGCTGGGTCTGGGACGCTGTCCAGTGGCCAACCACAGGCCTTTGGGCTGGAAAGGGGAGGTGGCCTTGTGGCTGATCACTTCAGTCTTCAGGACTCAGCACTTGGGGCCTCCTGGGTGCCAATGTCTTATCTGGGCTCAGAAGGGGAGTGAAGGCAGGGAGCCACCATGGCTCATAGCTGGTGTTCACCCCCAGCACCGGAGAGTCCGGCACACTGGTGGGAGCAGGGGGGGCAGGGGGGGGCGGGAGGGAAAGGCGGGTGTTGGAGGTAGCTGCTGAGGATGGTCCTGGCTGTGCTGAGGGCTGAGGCTGGAGCTCCAGGACAGTCCTGTTCCATGCCGGGGGCTCTGGAACCCTGCTGCTTGAACACAGCGGGGCCCCTGGAGTGCCCCACAGGGAGGCAGGGCGTGGTGGATCCTGTCTGGGTCTGACCCCTGCCTCTCCCATGTCCCTCTCTCTCCAGCTGCTGTTTCCAAGTGCTTCTGTCCTGGTGACTGTGCCCGGGTTATGACGACTAATCCCAAGCCAAACAAGGCATTGAAGGTATGGTGGAGAGATACTGCCTAAGCCAGGGCCCCCTTTTCTCCTCTGGGGAATATGAAGGGCTTGTCCGCAGCAATCGGTGGAGGAGCATTGAATGGGGGGTGGGGGGCAGTCCAGTTGGAGGTGGGGGGAGAGATGAGGGATAGGGATAGTAGCCTAAGGACCTAAGGCCATGGGACATCAGGTTTGGGGAGGAGGGGCAGCTCCTGCAGAGCCAGAGGTGGACAGAATGGCCTTGGACAGCAGGGTGCTCCTGCTCGGGACAGCCAGGCCCCTGCTACTTCCCAGGTGCCCTCAGCTCCCATGGTCAAGGGGTGCCTCAGGCCAGCTTTCACATCAGTTCCTGGGAGGTGCAGGTGGACCATACACATCTAAGCACCCTGGCTCTGCCCCAGTTGGTAGGTGGAGGTGGGGGGCTCTACGCATTCCCATGGCGTACCTGGAAAGGCTGGTTGAGCTCCCATCTGTGCCAGGCCTGGGGCCTCCAAAGTGATGGCTGGTAGTGACACGGCCACTGCTTTCCCAAGGGAACAGCTGTTCAAAGAGGGTCCCAACTACTGGGCACAGTGGTTCATGCCTGTAATCCCAGCTACTCAGGAGGTAGATGCGAGAAGATCTTGATCTCAAGGCCAGCCTGGGAAAAGTTAGTGGTGAGACTCTGGCTCAAAAGCGAAATAAAAGCTAAAGGGCTGGGGAGAGTATGGCTTAAGTGTTAAGTGACAGAGACCAGCCAGGCACTGGTAGCTCATATTTATAATCCCAGCTATTCAGGAGGCTGAGATCTGAAGGCCACAATTTGAAGCTAGTCTGGGCGGGAAAAGTATCCAAGACACTTTGTCCAATTAACCAGCAAAAAGCTGGAGGTGGAGCTGTTGCTTAAGTGATAGAGCATTAGCCTTGAGCAAAAAAGCTCAGGACACCAGGAGCTGGTAGCTCACAGCTGTAATCCTACCTGTTCAGGAAGCTGAGATCTGAGGATCTTGGTTTAAAGCCAGCCTGGGCAGGAAAGTCAGTGAGACTCTTATCTCCAATAAACCACCAGAAAAACTGGAAGTGGCGCTGTGACTCAAAAGAGCTGAGGGACAGTGCCCAGGCTCCATGACCGACTAAAAACCGCCAAAACTTAGTGACAGCATTGGGCTCCGAGTTCCAGCCTCATTGCTGGCATAACACACACACACACACACACACACAATAAATCCAGGGAGGCTTTTCTTTAGAGACCCTGGAGGCCCAAGTTTTCAAGTTCAGATAAGGATTGGTGAGCCAGGGCAGCCAGCAGTGAGGGCGCATGCACCACCCCAGGCCCTGGCATGGAAGGTGAGGGTCAGCCCTGGGCAGGGGCAGGTGGAGGGCACTGCTAGATCTTTCTGCCTCCCCCCCCAAACTGCCATGTAGCTGCTGCGAGGCAGGTTTGCCATGTAGACCCTGGGTCCCTCCTTGTCTGACCCCGCTGTGGCCCTTGCAGGTCAAGAAGGAGGCGGGCGAGAACGCCCCAGTGCTCAGCGATGATGAGCTGGTGTCCATGTCCGTGCGGGAGCTGAATCAGCACCTGCGGGGACTCACCAAGGAGGAGGTGACGCGCCTGAAGCAGCGGCGCCGCACGCTGAAGAACCGCGGATACGCAGCCAGCTGCCGCATCAAGCGGGTGACGCAGAAGGAAGAGCTGGAGCGCCAGCGGGTGGAGCTGCAGCAGGAGGTGGAGAAGCTGGCGCGCGAGAACAGCAGCATGCGCTTGGAGCTGGACGCCCTGCGCTCCAAGTACGAGGCCCTGCAGACCTTCGCTCGCACCGTGGCCCGCGGGCCCGTCACCCCCACCAAGGTGGCCACCACCAGCGTCATCACCATTGTCAAGTCAGCCGAGATCTCCTCCGCCTCCGTGCCCTTCTCGGCTGCGTCCTAGTGCCTGCCAGGGGGCTGGGCGGGCAGCGGCATGGCCCTCCTGCCTGTCCCAACGTCCCTGGCACAGACTCTGACCATCCAGCCATTGCACACCCTGCGGGGGGCCCCAGGCAGGGACAGCGGGACAGGTGGCAGGCGCAGGATGAAAAGTAGGCTCTTGTGAGCCAGGTGCCCCACGCCATCCCCCCCACACGCAGACACACGTGCACACACACTCACACCCATACTTCCCCCCCCCCAAATGTGTGTTTCCGGGAAGTGTGGTCACCCCAGTGGATTCTGCCTTTCCCCACGGGGTCTTCCAGGAAGAGCGGCCCGGTGCTGGGCCCCTGTGGCCTGGAGCAGGGACTTAGCCTTCCAGTCCTCCCATGAGCAGCCATCAGCCCTGTTGCGCCATGCCAGGGTGGAGGTGGCGGCCCCGGCGGGTTGGCTGGAGTGCCTGCGCCTCACCACGCACCTCTGCCTGGGGACAGGACAGGCGACCTGTGGGCAGCTCTGGTCTTCCAACTTTCCCTGACAAAGTGGCTATGGCCTGCTGTAGCTCCTGGTACCAGGGGGTGAGGGAAAGCTGAGCCTGGGCGGCCTGGGCTGTGTCCCTGTGTAAATGCACGCCTGCAGTCAGAGCCCCTCGGCACCAGCACTGGGGCCTCAGAGGACCAACCTGCTTGCCCATGAGGGTTCTGGAGGGCCTGTCCAGTATGTGTGCAGAGAGTTTTGTGGATGTTGTGACCCAGGGAGGCCACTTGGTGAGGTGTAAGCGCCAGCCAGCCACCCTGCAGCCGGGCGGGAATGGGCAGGGTGTCTCACCGGCTGTGGAGTGGAGAGCGGGCAGCTGCTTGCCAGCTACGCTCAGACAGGGAGAAGGTGAGCAGCGGCAGGTGGCCAGGGGTAGTGGTAGATGTGGACATGCAAGTTCAGGACTTTGGTTCCCACTGCTGAGGGAGATGGGTAGGGAGGAAGGCAGGCAGGTGGGGGTCCAGGGCCCCAGACCATGGAAGAGTCTGGAGCGCTCAATTGGGGAGGGTCAGAGGGCACAGGCAGGAGAGCCCCAAAGACTTGCCTCCTGGGATGCAGTCACCCAGAGCGCCTGGTTCTGGTTATCAGCTGGAGTTTCCATCCATGCTGTTTTAGGACTGGGACTGGAGCCGGGGTGGTGGGGGGGCCCCCATGGATCCCACCTTATGCTGCTAGCCAGAAACAACGTGTGACAGGCAGAGGCCATGCAGGGCCTCGGGCCCCGGTCCCTCATACCAGCAGTAGGACCCCCCCTCTCCCCTCACACACACAGATTGCCAAGCCGCTGGGCAGGGATCCGACACATAAGGATGAGCGCAGGGGACCCACAGCCCCAAGGACCACCACGAGCTCCTGTGTCCACCATTAGATTTGGAGACAAAGCCAGAGCGCTCAGTGGCACTGCCGTGTGTGGCTTGTCACCTCCCAGGCCCTGGGGAACGCAGGAGGCCAGGCCAAGCCGCAGCCCAGCCCACGCAGGGGCCTGGGTCCTCACAGTGCAGAGGCCCGAGGGCACTTAGGAAATGCCATCGTGCCATAGCCATGGTAGGTAATCCATATTGGATATCAATAGGACCGTGGGAAGTATTTAGAAAGAGAGAATCTATCTATATAATTATATACACATTTTATCGTATAGATTTTTCAGAACAGTTTTCCAGTTTGATACTGTAGTTCTCTACTAGCAGCACAGAGGTGGCCAGACAGTGGGTGGGATGGGGCATTAGGACCCCCGACTTCAAGCTGGCCACGCTCTGTGGACCCTGCTCAGTGGGTGGCCCTGCCGGGGTGGTTGGATCTATCCAGTCTTGGGGTCTCCACACCCCACCTTGCGGGACTGCAGCAGGCAGGTGACTGCTCTCAGCCTCTGGTGCTTTGCTAAAGATGGGGCTCCTAACCCTCGGCCTCTGGGGGGACCGGAGCGAGCTGCCGTCGCTGCCCAGCCCCTCCCGGGCCACCCAGTGGGTGCCCTCCGCTTAACTTCAGATCACTGACATTTTGTTGTCACGATTTAATATATGGATTTATTTTTTAATTTAAGAAAACAAAAAACAAGGACCTCTCTGTGGCATGGGTTTCTTTTCTGTCTGCTGCCTCCACTCCCCAAAGAAGTCAAGCTTTGCTTCCAAGGTGGCAGAGGCTCATCCCTTGTGGCCCCGACTTCTCCATCTCCTGCCTCGGCAGTTTCATTTCAATATTTATTTTTTTGTGTGCTGCTTCTTCCCATGATATAAATTATTGAGATCATATTCTGTGCTCCCCTGCCCTATCCACGCCTCCCCCCCCACCACCTAATTTATTGCTGTACATGTTGCGCTGTGACTACTTTTATACCCTTGCAATAAAGAGTTTCCTGTTTCAAATACTGCTTCTATGTGGCCGGTGCTCTAGGTGAGGATCCCCACATCCTAGGCTGTGGGGTGCACCCAGTATCTCCCTCACAAACCCAATTTTCTCCTGTGGCTCTATCTGCAATGGCCAGGTCAAGAACCCAGGGTCTTAACTGGCACCAGAACTCACACCTGTCATCCTAGCTACTCAGAAGGCTGGGTTGTGAGGATCATGATTCAAAGCCAGCCAGGGTAGTTAACTTATCGCAAAAACTCAGTAGTTTGGTTCAAGTGGTAGAGTGCTAGCCTTGAGCAGAATAAGCTGAGTGTGAGGCCCTGAGGTCAGGCCTTGAGTACAGGCTTATGCAAAAGAAGATCCCAGGCGTAGCTACCCCTGGAAATGCACAACAACTGCAGGGTGACCTCAGAGCACAGCCTGTCCTGGTGGAGCCTCGGGCTGTGCAGGCAGTGGGTGCTGTCCCAGCAGCCCCCTCGCACAGCTTAGTGGGTGGGCTGAGATGAGCCTGCTGGATATGGAGAGGGGCAGAGGACAAAGCCCTTGGATCACTGGCTGAGACCACTCCAGTAAGCAAAGGATCTAACCAGACCTTCGGCCAGCCTGGCTGCAGGCTGAGCCTGGCCTTCTGTGGTGAGCCTGTCTGGCCAACCTCAGCTGGGTGAAGAAGGGAGGGTCAAGATCGTAGAGCTCTATGCCAAGTGCTGGTGGCTCACTCCTGTAATCCTGGCTACTCAGGAGTCTGAAATCTGAGGATCACAGTTCAAATCCAGCCCAGGCAGGAAAGTCTGTGGACTCTATCTCCAATTAACCACCAGAAAACCAGAAGAGACGCTGTGGCTCAAGTGGTAAAGCATTTACCTTGAGCTGAAGAGTGCAGCGACAGTGCCCAGGCCCAGAGTTCAAGCCCCGTGACTGACAAAAAATAAAAATAAAAATTTAGAGCTGCCTTGAGTGTTCTAAACCTGCCAGCCATCTTGTCTCCTTCCAGCCTATGCTGACTGGAAGGATACCATGGCCCTGCTACAGTGGGTCAGACCTGCAAGGACCATCACAAAAGCTTGTGTCAGCAGGAATGGCAGTGCTGGAGAGCCCAGTTAATCCAGTCCTCTCTGCAGCTGACCCCAGTGGTACCTCTGGGGAGATGGGCAACTCAGAGTAGGTGGTCATGAGCTTGGACACACAAGATTTCTGGCCCAAGTTAGGCATTGGTGACTCAGGCCTATAATCCTAGCTACTCAGGAGGCTGAGATCTGAGGATCACAATCTGAAGCCAGGGGCTGGGAATGTGGCTCAGTGGTAGAGTGCTTGCCTAGCATGCATGAAGTCCTGGGTTCGATTCCTCAGTACCTCATAAACAGAAAAAGCCGGAAATGGCGCTGTGGCTCAAGTGGTAGAGTGCTAGCGTTGAGCAAAAGCAGCTCAGGGACAGTGCCCAGGTCCTGAGTGCAAGCCCCAGGAATGGCTTGAAGCCAGCTCAAGCAGAAAAGTCCATGAGACTCAGCTGCATTAACAACCACAGCAGAGCTGTGACTCAAGTGATACAGCACTAGCCTTAGGTGAAAAAGTGAAGAGACAATGTCCAGGCCCTAAGTTCAGGCCCTACTATTGGCACAAAAATACCAAGAGAATCCTGGCCCAGAGTGGAGGCTGTGTGGCTGTGTATGGAGGCCACAGACCTCCTGGGCAACTTCAGAGGTGGTAACAAATGAGGCCAGGACAAGCTGACCCCTGTCTGCTGGGCAGCCTCCTTTGATCTCCTGGGGTGGGGCTGTGGCCTGGGCCCAGCAGCTCTGCTGTGTGCCCTCAGGCAACTTGCCAGACCTCTCTGGGCTCACTCAACCAAGGCTGTCATGTACAGCGCTCCTGGCACATGTGGGAATCCAGTTCCCTCCCCCTTGGATCCAGTGCTGACCAGTAAGTGACCCTGGTGCCCACATAGCCATCTGGGACCCCAGGAGAGGAGTCATGGCCAGCTGCCCACTCTGCATGCTCTGGGGACCTCAGCTCTCTCCACAGTAGCCTCTCCATGGTGGGGACAGGGCCCATCCACAGAGCCTCCTTGGCCTCAGGGAGCAGGAATGAGTCTCCCTCCCTGGCCTGTTGACCAGTGGGTGGGGCCTGCCAGCGCAGAGGGCAATGATAAGGAGGGGCAGGGAAGGCACAGGGGAGCCAGGCCAGGCTTATCAAGCTGCACAGCTGGGCCCCAAGAAGCCACTGGCCTTGCTTTCCTGTCCCCATCCTCCCCACACAGAGAAAGCAGGGGAGCCGCCCCGCGGTGTGGCTCATGCGACTGGACAGTTGCCACCCAGCTGAGTGTCCCTGGCTGATTGTTGCCTGCTGGCCCTTCCTGTCTGCTGTGCCCAACCAGGCAGCAGGTTCCTTGCAGCCTGTGGTGTGGCACCCAGACTCCTGCCCTGCATGCCCCCTCTGCCCGGGAGACAGTGTCCAGTGCTAGGTCCCCTCTAGAAGGTTCCCAAAGGGCACTAGTTTCTAAGGTGATCCTCTAGTCTGCCAACTGTCACTTGGCACAGAGGAGAAAGAGGGGAATAAGGAGGAGGAGCAGGAGCAGGAAAAAGGCAAAGCAGTCTCCCAGAACTGAGACCCTTGTACCTAGCCATTCTAGACTGCCCCACCTGCCCGCTGTAGGACAAGGCTGATACAGTCCAGAGAGAGGCGGCTGCTTCGGCCTCCCTGGAGCCTCTGGACAACAGATGGCATCCAATGGCATTTGATGATGAATTCTAGTTTGTCTTACATGGCCTGACTGCAGCCACACCACAGGTGGCTGCCCCAGGCCGCCCAGGTCCTGGCTGCCCCAGGTCCTGGGACCCTACCTGACATATTATGCCTTACCGCCTCCCCTCCCCCCTATCCTGGCCCTGCAGGAAGAGTGGTTCAATGTGTAGCTGGGCGCCAGTGGCTCACACCTGTCATCCTAGCTATTCAGGAGGCTGAGATCTGAGGGCTGCAGTTTAAGCCGGGGCAGTGAAGTTCATGAGACTCATCTCCAATTAACCACCAGAAGTGGCGCTGTGGCTCAAGTGGGAGAGCAATAGCCTTGAGCAGAAGAGCTGAGGGACAGCACCCAAGCCCTGAGTTCAAACCCCACAACTGGCCAAATAAATAAATAAGAAAATAAAAAATTCAAGGTGTTTATAAATAAGGAGAGCTCACAGGGAGGTGACTGTGCTTGGAAGGCCAGCCCACAGCGGGTCTGTGCAGATGGATGCAGGTCAGGACCTCACCAGGCTCCTGTGGCTGGAGTGGGGGGAGGGGCTTCTCTATGCACCCAGGGCCCTCACCCAGGCTTGGCACACCTCCTGTCCACAGCACTGGGTCCCTCTGTCAGGCTGGGTACCCAGTTCTCCCTGCAGCCCCTGACCTGAGACTTGGCCATCCTCTATTATATCATGTGTGACCTCCTGGCCACGTTCATGTCCAGCCTTTCAGTGACCCCCTGAGGTCTGTGGCCAGGTACCCAGTGGGTCCTCAGGCCTATCTAACATGCCCATGCTATGGCCCATAGGCACCCTGACCCCTGACTGGACACAGTATGAAAAGGTCTCCATGGCCTTGTAGGCTGGACCTTTGATAAGAGAGTTGAGGGTGGGGGACCCTGTCTTTCCCCAGAGGACCGGGCAGACTGTGCCCCCAGCCAGTCATGCAGACCCTGAGGCCCGCTACAGGTCATCCGAGGGGATCAGCATGCGTTTCTCCACATTTCGGCTCTTCCTGCCCCCTCCAGAGCTACTGGCCAGACCAGGGAGGGTGCCAGGTATGGGGTGGCCGGGACCCGGGGCCTCGTGCGTGGCCTGCTGCGTGTACTGCTGGTAGGCTGGGGAGAAGTTGTGGATGGCATCCTGCACGATGTCCTGAGGGCTGATGGTCTCCTTGAGGCCGCTGGAGATGCTCTGCATGGGAGCTGGGGGGCCTGAGGGCGGAACAGCGGTGGGTGGGGGCTCCATGGACCCCAGCCAGCCCCTAGGAGACTCTATCCGGGGACTTAGCCCTCAACTCTGTCTCTCAACTCCACCTCAGGCAGGGCTGGGGGTCCTTGGATGTCCATTCACCCTGATCCTGGCTAGCGGGGTTGGTCCCTCAAACATAACCCTGGCCTTCAGACACTCACCAGGGGCCTCCAACTGATTGCACGCTCTCTCTTTTTCTCAGTCTCTGTGTCTCTGTGTCTCTATGTCTCTGTCTCTGTCTCTCTCACTTTTAATTTTTTTTTATTTTTTAATTTATTTTTTCTGGTTAATTAGAGATGAGAATCTCATGTGGTTTTCTGCCCAGGCTGACTCTGAACCCTGATCCTTAGATCTTAGCCTCCTAGGTAGCTAGGATTACAGATGTGAGCCACCAGCACCTGGCTCTTCCCCTGGGAGATACATGTCTGGCTCTGGGATTTGGGGGTGGGGTTGGGAGGGGGGAAGAGACAAGTAATCTGGGCGACTACACCCACACCACCCACTTTCTAGGGCTGCCAGCCCTGCCCCTCAGAGCTCCGATACCCCTGCCTGCCCCTGGCTTAGATGTCCACCCCTGGGGTGCATTCAGGTACTCTGGCTGGCAAGCCTGGCTTACCTGGTGAATGCTCTTTCTTCTCAGAGTACACCTGGCAGGTGAAGGCATAGCGCAGGGCAATGGAGGCGAAGACCATCTCGATGCAGATGAGGAAGTTTTGGTAGCCCGCGGCCAGCGTGCCTGCCCCCACCCTGGTGCCATCAATAGCCTGGACCTCAGGGATGACCCCACACCTCTCCAGGATGGCCAGCAGCAGCCCTGGAAATGGGCAAGGTCACTCAGGCAAAGGCCATAGCTCTTACCTTGGCTAGCGTTTCCTCCCAGGCCTGAGGCTGGCAGGAGCAAAGGCCAGGCAGCCATCGAAGTCTACCCTTCCATTCCCAGCTCTAAGCCTGGCAGAGACCAGGGCTCCAGAAGCTGCTGTGTGCTGACCTCCCCCCCCCCCAAGCATCTTCCCTCTACCTATTGACAGTCCCCATCCCCAAGGGGACCACACACCCTGCCAGAAGGAGAGGAAGATGACCGCTTTGATGGTGAGAAACTTGAGGACTGGCTCAAAGGGCCGCAGGAGCTCCCTGGTGGCGAAGTAGAAGAGGAACAGGGCGTAGAGGGCCAGACTGACGGAAGTGTTGTAGACAAGGGTCACGTACAGGTAGCCGCTGTGGACACTGGGCCAGAGGAACTGCTGGTCAGAGTGGCCCATGACCCCCATAGATGTCACCAGCCTGCTTTGTCCCCTCTGGGTGGGACAGTCCTCTGCCCAGGGCCTGGGACAGCACTGAGGAAGCAGGCATTGGTGGGGTGGGGGTGGGGGTGGGGGTGTCTTCCAGGCCCTCCCTCACCAGCACTGCCCGGCCTCCTCTGTCAGGAAGCCACCCACGACCTCTTCTGTCCCCAGGAGGAAGAGGCCACGCGGAACCCCGCTTCTGATGGCCTGCACCCTCCCTGCTCCCCCCCTTCCTTACTTGAAGTCCCCATCGTGGTATTTGTCAAACGCCTGGAGGATGATGGTGGTCACAGCCATGATAGGTTTCACGATACAGAACTGCAGCGTGGCCTGGGGATAGTGGGGGACAGTGGGCAGGGCTGGCACCAGCCTGGCCGAGGTGGGGGGGAGGGCACACAGCCCCTTACCTGCTTGCAGAAGCGCAGGAAGCCAATGGAGTAGGACATGCCCCGCAGGCAGCAGGTTCCATAGAAGCAGCTGGACCTGGGGGAGAGAGTGGCTGAGGGATTGGGGGGGCTGCGGGGAGGGGGGTGGGGCAGGGCGGGGCTTACTTGATGGACTTGCCACGGATCTCCGCCATGATGGCGCTCTCTCCCCCTAGGTACTGGAAGCACAGGCTGAGGAAGCTGTAAATCACAAAGGCTGCCGGGCGACGGAGGGGCTGGCATGAGCCCGAGGCCCGCATGCCAACTCTGTCAGACCTACCCAACACCCGGGGTGCCCATGTTAAGGGAGTACAAGCTGAGGTTCAGGGGGGGGCCAGGTCACAGCTATAGCTCAGAGCCCCCCCTCCCCCCAGTCTCCTAACTCACACTGATCCCTCTGGGCAGCCTCCCCACCCCAGCAGGGCTGGCAGGGCCAGGTGCCCTGGGGTTGGCCAGGGGAGCAGGCCTATGCGGACAGCCTCCTGTTCCCCCCTGCTCCCCCCAGGCCAACCCAGACATGAAGCAGCACCTTCATAGCAGTCCCGCACAGAGTCAAAGTAGACGTAGTACTGGTGGTCTCCCAGGAGGAGGAGGCTGAGCCAGGAGTCGAAGGCATAGATGGGCACGATGAGCAGCAGGCGAATGATGTAGCGCTGTTCGTGAGGCACTGTGTAGGAGCGCAGGTGCAGGTAGATCTAGGCGACCAGCACAGAGGGTTTGGGTAGAGCTACTGGCCCCTGCCACCCCTGCCACCCTGTGCCAGCCCAGGAAGAAAGTGGCAGTGGGTGGCACTTCCAGCCTCTGGCTGTCAAGGCCTCACATTCTCCTATATTCCCTAATTCTCTCCTTCCTCTCTCCCTCCCTCTATTCCTTCCTTCCTTCCTGTCTCCCTCCCTCCCTTGACAGAGTCTAAAAATACAGCCCCAACTGGCTGTAAATTCTCTATCATCCTGCCTCAGTTTCTTGAAGGCTGGAATTACAGGTGTGTGACACCATGCCCAGCTATCTCTTAGTTTTCTGCAGTGAACACACTCATTACAATGACAAAAATAAATATTTTTCTATTGCAATCATATAATATATATATATATAATATTATATATATATATATAATTACATATATACTTAATACATACAAGCATATTTGTAGCCAGGCGCTGTAGTTTACACACGTATTCCTACCTACTCCAGAGATGGCAATTGAGTGGATTGTGATTTGAGGCCCAGTCTGGGCAAAAAGTTAGTGAGACTCCCCTATCCCAACCATCGGCTGTGTTGATACATGTCTGTCACACCAGCTATCGTGGAAAGTGTTAAACAGGAAGACTGTAGCCCAGGCTGACTAGGCAAAAATCAAGACCCTATCTCAAAAAATAACCACATTTTTTGCTGAAGGTGGGAGTTGGTGGCTCACGCCTGTCATCCTAGCTACTCAGGAGGCTGAGATCTGGGGATCGCGGTTCAAAGCCAGCCCAGGCAGGAAAGTCCGTGAGACTCTTATCACCAATGAACCACCAGAAAACCAGAAGTGGCGCTGTGACTCCAAGCAGAAGAGCACGAGCCTTGAACAACAACAACAAAAAGCTCAGGGACAGTGCCCAGGCCCTGAGTTCAAATCTCATGACCACCATCAACAAAACAATGGGTAAGCCCCACGATCAACAACAACCAAAAAAAACCCCATGGGTGGAGGAGTGGCTCAGTGATAGAGTCTTGCCTAGCAAGCATAGAACCCTAGTTTTAGCCTTACTAGCACAGATTACACACACACACACACACACACACACACACACACACACACAGAGCTCTATCACTGACCTACATCCCTAGCCTCTTAAAAAATTATTTTAAGCCAGGTGTTAGTGGTTCACACCTGTAATCCTAGCTACTCAGGAGGCTGAGATCTGAGGATCATGGTTCAAAGCCAGCCCTGGCAGGAAAGTCCATGAGACTTTTTTTTTTTGGGGGGGGGTCCAATCGTGGGGCCTGAACTCTGGGCCTAGGCGCTGTCCCTCAGCTCTTCAGCTCAAGGCTAGCACTCTACCACTTGAGCCTCAGCCCCACTTCCGGCTTTTTTCTTTTTGTGCTTATGTGGTGCTGAGGAATTGAACCCAGGGCCTCACGCATGTGAGGCAAGCGCTCTACCACTGAGCCACCTTCCCAGCCCCTCCGTGAGACTCTTAACTCCAATAAACCACCAGAAACTAGAAGTGGTGCTGTGGCTCAAGTGGTAGAGTGCTCACCTTGAGCTGAAGAGCTGAGGGACAGTGCCCACTCCCAGAGTTCAAACCCCATGACTGACAAAAAAATTTTTTTTTAGCCAGGCACTGGTGGTTCATACCTGTAATCCAAGCTACTCAGGAGGCTGAGATCTGAGAATTGCAGTTCAAAGCCAACCTGGGCAGAAAAGTCCCCATGAGATTCTTATCTCCAATTAATCACTCAAATACTGGAAGTGGTACTATGGTTCAAGTGGTAGAGTGCTAGCCTTGAACACCACAAAGAGACTCAAGGACAGTGCCCAGGCCCTGAGTTGAGACAGGATCTCACTATGAAGCTCAGGCTGGCCTTGAAATCGCCATCCTTCATCCTCCTGCCTCAGCCTTCTGAATGCTAGAATTATAAGCATGTGTTACTGCACCCAGCTTAAAAACTTACTCTAGTAGGGTGTTTGCTGATGGCTCATGCCTGTAATCTTAGCTACTCAGGAAGCTGAGATCTGAGCATTGAGGTTCAAAGCCAGACTGGGCAGGCAAGTCTGTAAAACTCTTATCTCCAATTAATCATAAGAAAAAACTGGAAGTGGTGCTGTGGCTCAAAGTGGTACAGCATTAGCCTTAAGGGAAAACGCTCAGGATCAGTGCCAAGGCCCCGAGTTCAAGCCCCATGACCAAGGATCAACAACAACAACCAAAAAGAAAAATTTACTCCTAATTAACCAATAATGTTATATGGCATCAATGTTCAACCCAAGGGTTTGCAGACATATGCAGAGAGTTAAATCAAGTCAATTAATAGCAAACATGCTCACCAGCTTTTGTGATAAGTTTGGGTTTTTTTTGTCAGTTGTGGGTCTTGAACTCTGGGCCTGGGTGACGTCCCTCAGCTCTTCAGCTCAAGGCTAGCACTCTACCACTTGAGCCACAGCACCACTTCCGGCTTTTTTCTTTTTGCTTATGTGGTGCTGAGGAATCGAACCCAGGGCCTCATGCATGCAAGGCAAGCGCTCTACCACTGAGCCACCTTCCCAGCCCTGCCTCAATCTCTTGAGTGCTGGGTTTAAAAGATCTGAACCACCATACCTGGCTTAAAATGTGTGTGTGTGTATGTGTGGTGTTTGCCAGTATTAGGACTTGAACTCAGGACCTTGCACTCTAACTTCACCTTTTCACTCAAGGCTAGCACTCTACCACTTGAGCTATAGCACCACTTCTGGCTGTTTCTGTTTCTGAACTCAGGGCTTCATGCATGCTAGGCAAGCACTTTAACCACATTCCCAGCCCCACTTCCAGCTTTTTGCTGTCTCTTCTGACTGGCTTTGAATCTTGACACTCAGACTTCAGCCTCCTGAGTAGCTAGAATTAAAGGCGTGAGCTACAGGTGTCCAGCTCTAAAATGTACCTTTTTTTTGGTGGGGGGGAGTATTTAGAATTTGAACCAGAGCTTCAAGTTGCTAGACAGGCAAGCGGCTCTACCACTTGAGACATGCCTCTATTATTTATTTATTTACTTATTTATTTATTTTTGTCCCAGTCTTGAGGCTTGAGCTCAAGGCCTGGGCACTATGCCTGAGCTTCTTTTGCTCAAGGCTGCTCTCTTCCACTTTGAACCACAATTCCACTTCTGGTTTTCTGGTGGTTAATTAGAGATAAGAGTCTCAAGGACTTTCTAGTCTGGGCTGGCTTTGAATGCAATCCTCAGATCTCAGCCTTCAGAGTAGCTAGGATGACAGGCATGGGCCACCAGTACTCAGCCTCTAGTCCTTTTTATCTGGCCATTTAAAAATTTTGGATCTTAAGGTTTTTGCACTGGGCTGGGCTGGCCAACAATCTTCCAAGTTCCATTTTCCACCATCACTGAGATGACAGGTACACAGCCCATAGTGCCCAGCTACTGAATGAGATGGGGTCTCTATAACTTTTTTCCAGGTTTGGCCACCAAACATGACCTTCCTGCTCTCTGCCTTGAGTAGCTGAGATTAGGCATGAGCCACCAGGGCCCTGTCTCAGATCTATTCTTTCTGTAACTTTCAGGCATGTAACACATTGTAACTCATGAGACAGTGCTCTTGGCCAACACTCCAGCAGCGAATACACTCAGTCATTCATTCCACCAGACTCCTGAGTCCTGCTAAGTGTCACACTGGGGCCAAGGCAGGGGCACGGCCCAGCCCCCACACAGGCAGAGCCACGCAGAGAAGGCTGGCTCTCAACAGAGAAGGGTTTTAGACTTGTACTCCCTCCTAGAAACTATATAATCAGAATTTAAAAAAAATAACCTTTGCCAGGGACTGGGAAGGTGGCTCAGTGGTAGAGTGCTTGCCTTGCATGCATGAAGCCCTGGGTTCGATTCCTTAGCACCACATAAGCAGAAAAAGCCAGAAGTGGCACTGTGGCTCAAGTGGTAGAGCACTAGCCTTGAACGGAAGAGCTGAGGGACAGCGCCCAGGGCCACAGTTCAGACCCCACAACCAAAAAAAGAAAAACAATCTTCGCCAGGCGCTGGTGGCTCACATCTGTAATCCTAGCTATTCCAGAGGCTGAGATCTGAGGAATGCAGTTCAAAGCCAGCCTGGGCAGGAAAGTCTGTGAGACTCTTATCTCCAATAAACCACCAGAAAACCAGAAGTGGCGCTGTGGCTCAAGTAGTAGAGCACTCGCCTTGAGCTGAAGAGCTGAGGGACAGCGCCCAGGCCCAGAGTGCAGGCCCCAGGACTGACCCCCCCCAAAAAAAAAGAAAGAGCTAAGGGACAGCACCCAGCCCCTGAGTTCAAATCCCTACAATCAACAGCAACAAACCAGGATGAGAAACTAAGCAGGGTCCCCAGTGCACTACAAATGCATGGTAACCATGATTGTGATCATAAGCTTTAAACCTTCCCAGATTTTCCACATTTTCTACAAGGTCATAGCAGAACAGGAGCAGGGGCAGGAGAGAGCAGGGAACATGGTCCTGGGTCCAGGGCACAGGTGTGGAGGGCTTCCTGGAGGAGGAGGTGTGCTCTGGAGGAGGCGGTGGAAGGCAGGCTCTGAGCACAGGGGTGGTATGTGGGTGAGGAGAGGCCCGCTGGCATCAGTGCCCAGGTTTTTATCAGGCACACCCCCTCCTGCTGGTGCCAGGGGAGACCTCTCTAGGGCTGGCACCACCTGGTGTGTGACCTTGCGAAGCTACTGCCCTCTCTAGCCTCCATTTTCTCAATAGTAAAGCAAGGTGTCAAATCCCCATCTCTCACAGGCCAGGCTCTTAAAAGAGTGGCTGGTGTGGTGTCTCCTCACACTAGGTGGGGGCTTAGCTTGAGGACAGGAGGTCCTGGGACCCCCACAATGCCAGCCCCCCCCCACTGCTTGGGGAGGAAGGCTGGCCTCATGCTACCTCTGTCTGCAGCTCTACCCCTGCTCTATGGGCCCAGGACGGGGGCTGCCTGGGTCCCCCTTGCACCCTGAGCGTTGAGGTCCTGTCTGGACATGCACGGCTCACAGGGGGACTGACTGCTCTCGCTGCCTGTCCCGAATACTGGGCTGCCTGTCCCCAGGTGGCGCCTGCCCTGGGCCCATCTGTCTATCTACATCGGCTTTGGCACCCAGGGCCATCCCAGAGGAAACACCAGCCCTCCCCCTCCCACCCTCCCAGCACCCCCTACCCTGCTGCCAGCCCCAAGTGCAAGTGCCATGCCTACCTCAGCCTCCTGGGGACACCTGCCCCGCCCCTGTGTATCCCGGCAAAAGCTCAGGGCCCTAAACCTGCCCCCAGCCTCCACACCCAGCTTTGGAGCTCAGGCAGGCTATCCCCCCCCACACATTGGCCCTTCTTGACCCGCAGCCCCCCAGCTGATGCATGCTCAGTCTGTGGGGGGCACTCAGGATGTGGCTTCTGTCCCATGTGAGGAGATGAGGGAGGGCAGCCCCCTTGGGGGCACTGTGCCCACAAGCTAGCCCTGCTTCCCAGCTCCCTGCCCTCCAGCCCACCCACCCCCATCCCCTCTAATTCCTTTCTGTTTCCAGCTTGACGTTCCCCATAGAGCAAAGTCTGGGTCCTTGCCAGCTTTTCTCTGGGAGGCTGCACCCATGAGGGAGAAGGCCCTTCTACATGAGCCTAAGAAAGAACTTGGGGTCGGGGGTCTCTCTGGGCCTCAGTGATCCTGTCTGTGAAATAGATCCCCATTGCTGACCTCAGGTAGTGCTCAGCTGGCACCTGCCCCCTGCAGGCCTGGCTCCCATGGGCCTGTCCTGAAGCCCGGCCCCCTCCTGTTTCCTGAACCCCAGGCTGATACCACTGCCGAGGCCCTGGGTACCTCTCCTCTGCTCCAGCCGGGCCAGTGTCCCTTGGACATCGGGCCTCCAGAGGCTCAGGTCAGGGGCTTACCTGGTGGCAGGTGAGCACCAGGGCTGTCCATACGAAGACTCCTGAGACGCCTCTGGCCAGCGCGGTGGTGAGGAAGAGCCGTGGGGCTCCCTGGGACGCGTTCTCCACGCGGGCCATCTGTGGCCCGGCTGGCACTGTAGGCATGGCTGGGGGGACGCTGGGCTGTGGCCAGGTGGAGGATGCCAGGGGTACTCCGGCTGACTCCAGGAGCCCAGAGGCATTACTCATCTGGAGAAGCGCGGGAGGGCAGAACTGGGAGGGGTGAAGGGTCAAGGAGCAGGGCAGGGCTGTGCAGGGCTGGGCCCTAGGAAGGAGAGTGCGTGGGGGCTGAGCCGCGTAGGGGCCCTGGAAGAGGGCTCTGCCAGACCGTGCCCTGTGCTAAGCCTCCGCCCCTATGTGGGGGCCAGGTCTCTGCCTGACCACCTTCTCTGGCAGCCCCGCCCCCTCCCCTTCCCCCCTCCCGCATGGGCATTTGTGCTGCTGGGGAAACTGGGGTGTGACTATCTCCCAAACACAAACACTACGCTGACCCCAGTCAAAGTCAAAGCACAGGGCCCCTTGGGTCCCTTTCTGCCCAAAGGGGCTCAGCTTCCTGAACTCAGACCTCAGGACCTTGGGTCCTGGGGACCCCTCTCCACCATCCTTCCCTTGACCCAACCCCCAGCCCCAGCCCCAAAGAAACCAAACTTCCAAAGAATAGCCCTGGGCCAGGGCTGGGGGCCTCCTGTCCGTCCTGCCTAGCCAGGGGTCTGGAGAGAAGCCTCTAGCAAACAGGAGGGGCTCAGCCCACCCACCGTGCCAGCCCAACATCACCTTGTCCCTGTGTCCCTGACCCTGACACCCGCCCGTCCCTTCCTCTCCCCCATGTCTTGTCTGTCCTTACGAGGCTCTAGCTGGCAGCCAGAGGGCCCAGTGCCTACCTCCGTGGGCAGGAAGCTCCTAGCTTCAGCCTGGGGAGGCCCGGCCTCTGGGAAGGCCTGGCTGGTCATTCCCGTGGCCACGTGGCCCCCACTGGCAGCCGGTGTGGGGGTGGAGCGAAGCTGTTATCTGGAGGGCTGTACGGGGCCTGGCGGCCAAGGCCTCACCTGGCCAGGGGCCACCTGAGCTCCAGAGGGGCGGAGGGCGGAAGGAAGGGAGGGAGGGGGAGGAGCCAGGCTGGCCCCTCCCTGGGGACACTCTATCCCTCCCAGGCTGTCTGTGGACAGGCAGCTGGCTCCCAATTGCTCCCACCTGTGGGCACCAGATGGCCACGTAGCTGCCTGCCTTGGCAGAGAGACAGGTTGGTTGTTGGTTTAAAGCACTTTGTTTTTGTAGTACTAGGAACGGAACCCCAGGGCTTGTGGTGTGTGCTTGGCAAGGACCCCTCCCAGCCGGGGCTTAGCCTCTCTGCCCTACCATGGGTGCAGCAGTAGACGGGGTCTGGAGGGGAGGGGTCATGTCTGACTCTCACATCTCCTGGCACCCCTGCACAGAATCCCCATTCTAGCCCCCAGGGGAGATAAGGGAGGGTTCAAGAGCGTCCCCAAGGAGGCAGGAAGGAGGCTGGCTCTCCCCACCTGTTCTGTGGCCTCGCCCAGAGGCAGGTGCCACAGTCCACACCCACTCAGGAGAGCCTACTGGGCAGGCTGGACCTGATTTCCCTGGCAGGGACCTTGATCGGGCCCACAGGACAGACCTGCCTGCCCAGATCCCTCCCCACAGCGGGGCCTCTGACCACTGTTTACTGTGGCCAGGAGACTAGAGTCCCGGCCGGCTGGCCCAGCAAGCCCCAGAGGGACACCTGCATTTCCCCTCATGGGCAGGTCTGCTGCTGGCAATGGACAAGCTGTGACAGAACCTCCCCCAGCTGGCGCCCTCACCCCTCCTCTGCAGTGCCCCTCGGCCCCAAGAGGCCCTCCAGCCCAAGCGGCCTGCCCTCAGCCAAGATGCAAGTCCTGTCTGGGCCCGCCACAGGGACTGGGCAGCACGTGCCGGGCACCCTGACATTCTGGCTGGTGAGCAGGCCCACTGGCTGGCTTCCTGTCCTCCAGACAGGGATCAGCACCGTAGGCAGCGGCACTGATGATAAGGTTTATGTTTCAGCCAATGCCATAGCCCTGACCTAGCTATCACCCATGCCCTGGGTTTGGCAGGATGGGAAATGACAAGGGCGCCCTGCTGGTCAAGGCCAAGGAGTCAGGCCAGAGGCACAGGCACAAGGGTGGGGCAGTGGGGAGAGGACGTGTAGGCTGCCCTGCCCCCTTCAGAACACTGTGTGTGTGTGTGTGTGTGTGTGTCTTGAACTCAGGACTTGGGTACTGTCCTTGAGCTCCACTTCTGGCTCTTTGGTGTTTAAGTGGAGATAAGAGTCTCATGGACTTTCCTGCTCAGACCAGCTTGGAACTAAGATCCTCAGATCCTGAATAATAATCTGACTAGCTAGGATTACAGGTGTGAGCTACCAGTTCATGCAGATGATGAATGCCCAGGGTGAGGAGTCTAGCCGGGCTGTCCTCTGTCCTGGGGGGCCTGGAACCACTGACACTCTCCCTCTGGGTCTCCTTCCAGCTCCAGACCTGGGGCTCCTGTCCTTAGCAGCCTGCTCATACTGGAGGTGAGGCCACCGCCATGGACAGCCACAGGTAGCATAGCCTCCTGGTAGCCAAGACCCGCTCCCCACCAGGGACAGGTTGTAGCTCTCTGAAGACAGGACAGATGCTGGCTTATTTTTTTTGGGGGGGGAAGGACCCTGGGACTTGGGCATCCTCTACACCAACCCATGCCTCAGTTTCCCCAGGCAATCTAAGCCTCCATGTGTGGCTGGGCAGATCAGGACAGAGACAAGGTTGGCTGTCACCTGCTGTCTTCCTGGTGTCTGAAGGATTCTGGGGTAC
The DNA here is from genome assembly GCF_000151885.1 of Dipodomys ordii. Lineage (NCBI taxonomy): Eukaryota > Metazoa > Chordata > Mammalia > Rodentia > Heteromyidae > Dipodomys > Dipodomys ordii. The sequence continues at coordinate 2,267,565 of NW_012267284.1, forward strand.
AGGTGCCAGCAGGGACCCCTGTGACTCAGAGCCCAGGTGTCTGGTGTCCGGCAGACCAGGGAAGTCTGGGTGGTCTCTCTTGGCTTCTGGCCCTTGTACTGATGGCTCTGTTTGTACCCAGTGGCCCCAGACCAAGGGCAGGCCAGCGTGGTGACACGGGACCGCTGGGCTCTCCAGTCTAGTCGGCGGGCCCTCCCTCCAACTCCACGGAGAACCTGCCAAGGCCTGCCTCTGCCCGCCTCTGCCCCACAGCATGCTGCCAGCCTTGGGTGTGGGCCTGGGACTTTCTACAAGACATGGGTGTCACCTGGCCAGAGCGTGGGCCCTTCGGTGGGACCCAGTGGCTTCCTAAGCCCCCCACCCCAGAGAGAGCTGGGGGCGCCGAGGAGTTGGATGCCCAGATTAAAAAAAATTTAAATCCAGGATTCCACTCCCCCTGCTGGAGTTGCAGGGTCCCAGCATGGACATGGGTCCCATGTAAAGCCCCCCAGACATGCTCATACCCTAGCTCACCTCGCTGGGGGCTCCAGGCCACTGGCAGGATTCACTGGGCGGGTGAGCAGCTTGGTTTTCCAGACAGGACACGTCCAGAGCCTTTGGGCCTGGGAGAGGGGCCAAAGGAGGGCCACCACGGTGTGTCCCCAGCCCTCACCAGCCTTGGAATAGCCTGGGTCCCTCAGACACTTGCTGCTTTGGGCTGGCCCTGCCCAGGCTCAGCCAGGAGCTCCTCCCATTCAGCCCCACCAAACCACGCCCCCACCACACCCTCTGCCATCCCCAGGCCCAGATTCTGGGGACTGCCATTCCTTCCCTGCCTAGCCCCAGGGGCCTCGGCTCGTGCCTTACAGTGGCAGAGGTCAGGATGGATTTGTGGCCCTGGGTGAGGGGCTCAGCATTCGGCCCTGGGCCCAGTCACTCACACACCGGGGTGAAGTGGGGCGGGGTGGGGGGTGATGTCCTGCAGCCTTGCCTCTATGAGGCTCCTCTTCCTCCTTTGCCTGTTTGGGATCTGGAGGCTCAGGGTAAGACGCCTGCCCAGCTTGGGTCACAGGGCTCCTGTGACTGCCCAGTGCCTTCGGTGGGCTGAGCACCAGGGCTTCCAGGCTGTGGGGTGGGCGGCAGGGTGGATCTCTGGAAGCAGCTGGAGGTGTAGGCCTTGGCAAGGACCCCACGTGTAACACCAGTTTTTCCAGTGGCCGTGGAGTGCTGGAGGAGGGCAGAGGTGGCAGGGCAGGGTCTGTGAAGTGCCTGACTCCTACCTTTCCTTCTGTCCTGGCTTCTGTCTTTCCCGGGGCCCCTTCCCAGACACCAGCATGTTGGGCTTGGCACCAGGGTCTGAACTCAGGGTCTTGCTACCAATTTTTTTTTTTTAATGTGATACTGAGGAATCAAACCAAGGGCTTCATACATGCTGGGCAAGCATTCTACCACTAAGCCACATTCTCAGCCCGTTCTACCACTTGAACCCACATCTCCAGACCAGCATTTCCTGGTTAACTGGAGATAAGAGTGTCATAGACATTTCTGCCTAGGCTAGCCTTGAATGTCCACCCTCTTGATCTCAAGTGGCTAGAACTACAGGTGTGAGCCGTTGCTGCCTGGCTTGGGGGTGTGTGTGTGTATGTCTTAGGGCTTCAACTCAGGGCCTGGATGCTGTCCTGGGTTGGTGTGTGTGTGTGTCCTAGGGCTTCAACTCAGGGCCTGGATGTGCGTGCGTGCGTGCATGCGTGTCCTAGGGTTTCAACTAAGGGGCTGGATGCTGTCCCTGAACTTTTTTGTCAAGGCTAGCATTCTACCACTTGAGTCACAGCTCTACTTTTTGCTGATTAATTGGAGATGAGTTTCACAGCCAGGTGCTGGTGGCTCTAATCTAGAATCCCAGTTATTCAGGGGGCTGAAATCCAAGGATCACAGTTCAAAGGGAGCCCAAGCAGGTAAGTTTGTGAGACTCTTATCTAAAATTAACCACCAGAAAACTGCAAGTGGCACTGTGGCTCAAGTGGTTCAAGTGCTAGCCTTGAATGAAAGAGCTCAGGGACAATGCCAGGCCCTGAATTCAAGCCCTCTCCCCTCCCCACCTCCACCCCTATCCTTACCTCCCACCCCCACCCCCCAGACAAAAAGAAAAAAGGCTAGGAATGTGGCTTAGTTTTAGAGTGCTTGCCTAGCATGCATGAATCCCTGGGTTCCTCAGTAGTACATAAACAGAAAAAGCTGGAAGTAGTGCTGAGGCTCAAGTGGCAGAGTGCTAGCCTTGAGTAAAACAAGTTCAAGGACAGTGCCCAGGACCTGAGTTCAAGCCTCAGTAAAAAAAAAAAAAAAAAAAAAAAGTCTCACAGACTTTCCTGCCTGGGCTGGCTTTGAACTGCGAACCTTAGATCTCAGCCTCTTGAGTAGCTGGGATTACAGGCATGAGCCACCACAGCCGGGGCAGTCTAATTTTATTTTTACAGCTAAGGAGCAGCTTTGGGCAGATGTAATTTAGTGTGACTTATAGCCCTCGGAGCCTGGGTTCATCGGCAGGTCAGTTTGAGTGCCACCTTGCAGGCTGGCAGCCTCAGGGCTGTGGGGCCAGGTAAATACCACAGGGCAAAGCTGCCCATTGCCGTCCTGGGCCACCACCTGCCCTGGGGCATCTCTAGGCCAATGCTTCCATGTTCCTGGGCCTTAAGTGCCTGCACCACCTGCCTAGACTGAGGACCCAGGGAGGTGGCCCAGGCCCACCAGATCTGGCTCTTAGTAGTCCCCAAATAAAGGCTGGACAAGAACCAGGGCTTGGACCGAGCACGGTGCTGTGTGGACTGTGACCTTCTGTAGCTGTCCCTGGCATGGACCGGGGGCAGTGAGTGAGAGACAAGCTGCTGATGGAGCTCCAGTCCCAGGTTCTCTGCTTGGGAGTACTGTGTGACCTCTGCGAGCCTCAGTTTCTCCATCTGAAAACCTAGTTGTGAGGAGCAGTGGTGGCAAAGGCCAAGCAGGTCACCAGTGTGTGTGGAAGCTGGTTGGATCACAGCACCCATGTAGAACTAGATTAAACTGATGCTGAATACCTGAACTTGGACTTGAGTCCTGCTAACTCAGTTTCCCCACCTAGTAAGCTAGGGGAACCTCGGCGTTGCAGACGAAATCCTGATCATCAGATGGTGAATAATTATAGGCTGACAGGAGACACAGACAGGCCTTACCCCGTCCCTCGGTAAAGCATTCATTCAAGCTGGTCCGCTGTGGGTGGCTCCCGGCCCCAGTCACCATCATTGCCTTCTTCTCCTCTGGGAGCACTATGAACCCTGCTCCTGACCTCCCCTTCTTCCTGGGTCCAAGTCCTGTGAAAGGTGACAGCTGCTAGGGTGAGCCCTGGGGGTACTATATGGAAGGGGGTGTCCCTGGCTAGCCATGCAGGAGAGCCAGTCTGCTGCTCTGCAGAGGCCCAGCCCCCCCCCCCCCCGCAGGCTCACTGTGAGGAGACAAATCTGACCCTGGCTCCAACCAGATCTTGCTGACATCTATGGGGAGTATTTTTTGTTGTTGCTGTTGTCGGTCATGGGGCTTGAACTCTGGGCCTGGGTGCTGTCCCTGAGCGATTCAGCTCAAGGTTAGTCCTCCTTCACTTGAGCCACAGCGCCACTTTCAGTTTTCTGGTGGACATTGGAAGGGCTGGCTTTGAACTGTGATCCTCAGATCTCAGCCTCCTGAGTGGCTAGTATTACAGGCGTGAGCCACCAGCACCCAGCTACGGGGAGTATTTCTTTTTTTTTTTTTGTCAGTCGTGGGGCCTGAACTCTGGGCCTGGGCGCTGTCCCTCAGGTCTTCAGCTCAAGGCTAGCACTCTACCACTTAAGCCACAGCACCACTTCTGGCTTTTTCTGCTTATGTGGTGCTGAGGAATCAAATCCAGGGCTTCATGCATGCAAGGCAAGCACTCTACCACTGAACTTTATTCCCAGCCCAATGGGAAGTATTTCTGAAGTGCAGGTTCACATTAGGTTGAGTGACCCATGACTGTAATTCCAGCTCCTGACACAGCAGAGATCAGGACTGCAGTTTGAGGCCAGTCTGAACAAAAATCTTAGCAAGACCTCATTTTAATCAACAAGACAGGTAGCACGTGCCTATCAACTCAGCTATGTGGGAGACACAAATAGAAGAATCATAGTCTGAGACAGCCTAAGTATAAATGTGAGACTCTCTTTGAAAAAAGAACCAAACCAAACAGGGTTGAGGTATGATTCAAGTGGTAGAACGCCAAGGGCAAGGCCCTGAGTTCAAATTCCAGTACCAAGAAAAACAAAAAAGGGGCAGATTTAACTTGACTCAGAACCTTTCCAGCTCCCTGCTGAGCTCAGGATCATCCAGCTGTCTCAACATGAAAGCCCTCTGCCACCTGCCCCTCAGCATGGACGTCACGCCCAGCCGTGCCTTGGCAAGGCCCCTGTGGTGCTGCCTGCACCAAGCCTGTCCTGCACCTGATCTTCTGCACGCTGCTCCTTCCATGGATGCGTCCCCCTTCCCCAACGTGGTTCCCAAGGCCTGGCCTGTGTACGGCATAGGAAGTGGCAGGGACAGGTCCACAGCCAGCTCATCAGAAGTGGGGTTCATGAGTGAGGTGCCAGCAGGCAGAACCCAGCTGGACTCGCCCTGTCCAGGCGGTGGGTGGGACCAGTGCTGGGACTCCACCCATCCAGGCAGCTGGCCCCCCACAATGGCCACATTTCAGGGTTACTAAGGTCAGGGAAGGATTTTAGAAATCTGTATTTATTTTCTATTAAAAAAATACATATATATATATCCCAAGTGCTACTGCACACGGGGTCGTGAGTCATGGGCGGCCTTGAGCTTTCCATGGAGCACATGTAGCCATGAGAGCCACCACTCCATGTCCAATGCCCCAGGCGTGGCTGCCACCCACTGCCATGGTCACCGGGCAGCCAGCACCTGCCCAGGCAGTACTGTTTCTTCTGGATCCAAGGGCAAAAGGCTGCCACACAAAGCTCCTGCTCCATACGGTGCCAGCACCCACAGCTGGGGGTCTCCAGGACCTGTGGAGGGGAGTGAGCTCCCCTGCCTGGCTCCACTCTGCTCACCACACCTGGCACTCCCGGATCACCTCCTTCAAGGCCTTCAGCCCCTCCATGCTCTTGTCTTTCACGGCCATGGCCAGGAGGACTGCTTTGTTCCCTGCTTCTTGAGACACAAACGCAACCAGGTTCTTGGCGAAGACGTGGATGAGGGGCTAAGGGGACAACAGGGGAGGAGACACTGTTGTGACACTCCATTTTCTCTTTCCAGCAGTACTGGGGTTTGAACTCATGGCCTCCTGCTCACCAGACAGGTGCTCCACCCCCTGCACATGCCCCTACCCCTGACATTCTGCTTACAGCTTCCCAGGGACCCAGCGGGCTTCCCACTCCACCACTAAACCATTGGGTGGGTATGGGACAGAGCCCAACCATGCACCCCACACAGCAGACAGCATGTTGCATTTAAACCCAACACCTTCCGTGTAACACCCCCCATCAGCTCTAATATGAGACTCGGGACCACAGACCAGAGGCCTTCCAGCCTTCCCATGTCCCTTCCCCGCCTCTTTACCTCGTCTGGCCCGAGGAGGACTTTGGTGGTGAGCAGTGGCTTGCTGATGTCGCTGGCCCCGTTGCTGGGCTCCAGGGAGACCAATGTCCCCATCTTCCCGAACTGAGTCACCACCACCAGGATGTGGCTGCTGAAGGCGGTGCAGACCACCTGCGTGGAGACCCCGCAGACCACTTCCGTCTTCTGCTTGGACACCACCAGGGGTTGGCCTTCCATGGTCCGGTTCTGAAGTGTGGGCTTAATTTGAAGACGAAGAATTAGAGTTGAGTCAAGCAATGTCAGATGATCATTTGTGGGAGGCTCTAAATCACAAACACCAGCCAGGCCCATGATAAAAACCAGGTGTCGGGCAAGTGTGGTAGTGCACGCCTATAATCCCGGCCCTGGGGAGGCTGGGGCAGGAGGATCGAGAGTTCGAGGCCAGTCTGTCCGGGCCACATAAGTGCACGCCCCTACCGACTTGGCCTGGAACTTTCCAGAAGGTTGAGCATCCAGCCCAACCGCTCCTAGCCCGCCGGGTCCCGCACCGCCGCCCTCAATTCTGGATCCTCAGTTTGGGGGAGATGCATGCTTCCGAGGTGTGGGGACCCCATGACGCAGAAGGCCCGCAGGTACCTAAGTGGGACACCCTCCGAACCCGCGTCCGCGGCACCCGCGACCCCCACCCCCGCCGCCCGCACCACCCGCACCTGAGCCGGAAGCCGCCCAGCGCGCGCCCCGCCGTAGGCCCCACCCTCCGGTCCCGGAACTTCCGGTTCCGTCCTCCGAGTGCCGGGTCCGTGTGGCTCCCGCTCCCCGGGAGCCTCGGGTTCCGGGCTGCCGCGGGGGAAAGCCTGTGTGGAGACGCCTGATCTTCCTTCCGGCCAGTGATGCTGGACATTTATTCTCCCGTCCGAGCGGGCCAGGGCTGAGTGTATGCATCCACAGCCCCGCTCTGCGGAAATGCTACGGCCTTGTTTTGCAGACTAGTGTGTTTAGGTACATGGGCCTGGGCCTCACCCCTGACCCAGGTGGAGGCAGGGAGGCCTGCTGGGCGAGTCCTGAGTCCACCTTCCGAAGCCCAGCTGAGGCCCAAGCCGGAGGAGTGCACCAAGGAGAGGCCAGGGTCCCAATTAAGGCAATGCGAGAGTCCCCAGCGCGCGGGGAAGGTCGTGGGGCTGTGAGACCCCGCCCCGGGCTGTGGTACCCCTGCAGCACCATCTCAAGCCCCCTCTGCCCACTTACCTGAGTCCTGACAGGCTGACCTCGGTCTCCACCACGAAGCCCTGAGGAAGCCCCCAGTGCTCACCTGGTCTCAGCTAAGTCAAATGGAGAACCTTTCTTTCAAAATGATTTCTGATTTTTGTTTTTCTGCCAGTACTGGGATTTGAACTCAGGGCCTGAGCACTGTCTCTTAGCTTTTTTTTGCTCAAGGCGGGAGCTTTATGACTCGAACCACAGCTCCACTTCCAGCTTTTTGATGGTTAATTGTAGATTAAAAAGTCTCATGGATTTTCCTGCCCTGACTGACTTTGAACTAGGATCCTCAGACCTCGGTCTCCTGAATAACTGGGATTACAGGAGAGAGCCCTGGCAGCCAGCAATTTCTGATTTTTTTTTTTTTTTTTTTGCCAATCCTGGGGCTTGAACTCAGGGCCTGGGCACTGTCCCTGGGCTTCTTTTGCTCAAAGATAGTACTCTACTACTTGAACCACAGCGCTACTTCCAGCTTTTTCTGTTCATGTACTACTGAGGAATTGAACCCAGGGCTTCATGCAAGCTAGGCAAGCACTCTACCACTTATCATCATTCCCAGCCCCAATTACTGATTTTTTTTTTGACTATACAAAGTATGATTTCAGTAGATAAGCCAAGAGGGAATTTGGCTTTGGTAATCTTTGCAGTTGGCATACAAAGGGAATCTGCTACAAATACTCAAGGAAGAAGCTATCAATGTCTCAGCAAAGCCTTTTTGTCCTTTCTAAATTTAAACACACAACCACCCACATACCCCAAGAGTAAATTGCCAGCTTGTTGCTTTGCCTCTTGAAATCTTTGGGTTTTTTATTCCCCGACTACTGGGTCCTTTGCTTGAGACAAAGAGATTCAGGAAACTTGACTCCCAGCTAAACAAAAACCTCTGAAATAAACTTGTCAACCTTTACAGAAGGGATGTTGGAGAACAAGGCAGACAACATTTTGACACTGCTAAACAAATATGTAATGGCCTTTGGTCTGGTTTTTTGGGGGTGTAGATACAAAGCAAGAATGAAGGAGAAGAAAGACCAAAGGTTGTCGTAGGCTGAGGTGGTGCTGGTACAGGAAGGAGATTTCTTTCTTACATATTTGTTTGTTCATTTATTTTTTAGTGCTTGTACTGGAGCTGGAACTCAGGGTCTGGGTGCTGTTCCTGAGTAGTTTTTCTTTTTGCTCCACACCTAGAGCTCTGCCACTTGAGCTCCAGTTCCACTTTTACCTTTTTGCTGATTAATGGGAGCTAAGAGCCTTGTGGATTTGTATGCCATCCTCAGATCTCAGCCTCCTGAGTAGTTAGGATTATAGTTGTGAGGCACCAGCTCCCAGTTTTTCTCATCTTTAAAAGAATGTAATTCTGGCTGAGAATGTGGCCTAGTGGTAGCGTGCCTGCCTAGCATGCATGAAGCCCTAGGTTCGATTCCTCAGTACCACATACACAGAAAAGGCCAGAAGTGGCGCTGTGGCTCAAGTAGTAGACCTTGAGCAAAAAGAAGCTCAGGGACAGTGCCCAGGCCCTGAGTTCAAGCCCCAGGACTGGCAAAAACAAAAACAAAAAAAGAATGTAATTCTACTGCTCTATACCAGACGAGGAGCACCATTAACCCCCAGGGAATCGAGGGCCCCTCATCCAAGGTGTTGCTCCCTGGCTGGACTCTTTCAGACAGCAGCCCCTGTCTCTGGGAGGTGACCATCAAGCCCTCCAAGGCCTCCAACTGTCTTGAGCAATATTAGCAAACAGGCCCTTCCCTCTGTGGTTTTGTGTGAGGTGTTCTCACTTGAATAAATGGTCGTTGTTCTCATTTCTCTCAGTTCCCCTCTCTCCCTCTTTATTACCGATTGTCTCCGTTTTGGAAAAAAAAAACTGAGGTAAAGTCTCTCTCTATACCCCAAGTTGGCCTTGACTCTCTCGGTCCTCCTGCCTCTGACTACTGAGTGCTGAGATTACAGGCATGTACAACCACACCTAGCTTTCCCTAGTGTTGTACCAAGAGGCAGCTAGCAGAAGAAGACAACACATCTGTGAGCCAGGCCTTAGAGAGATACAGCTTATTGTAGTAGTATTAGTATTATTTTGCCAGTCTTTGGGCTTGAATTCAGGGCCTGGGACCTTCCCCTGAGCTTTTTTTTTGCTCAAGGCTAGCACTCTACTACTTCAGCCATAGCACCACTTTCAGATTTTTCTGTTTATGTGGTGCTGAGGAATCGAACCCAGGGCTTCATGCATGCTAAGCAAGCACTCTACCACTGAGCCACGTTCTTAGCCCAGTTTATTATGTTTAGATGATGGGCTGGGCACTGGTGGCTCAATCCTAGCTACTCAAGAAGTCAGCCTGGGCACTGTGCCTGAACTCTTTTTGTTCAAGGCTGGTGCTTTACCCTCTGAGCCACAACTCCACTAATAGTTTTTAGTGGTTGCCTGGAGATAAGAATCTGATGGGGACTTCTCTGCCCAGCTAGCTTTGAACCACAATCCTCAGATCTCAGCCTCCTGAGTAGTTAGGATTACAGGCGTGAGCCACCAGCGCCAGCTCTGTGAGGCACATCTCAAATTAATAGCAAAAGGCCAGAAGTGGTGTTCTGGCTCAAGTGGTAGAGCACTAGCTTTGAGGGAAAAAAATGTTCAGGGACCATGCCCAAGCCCTGAGTTCAAGCCCCAGGATTGGCACAAGAAAAAAAAAAAGGAAAAGGAAACAGAAAAAAGAAATAGATGGTAGATATTTGGGAATGAGAGAAGGAGAACCAGCCACTAGCATTCTTTCAAATGTAGGTGCAGACACATATTCAAAAGCAATGTCAATTCATCTTACCAACTTGCAGGATAAAAAACACTCACCCAACCCAGGCACTGGTGGCTCACACCTGTAGTCCAAGCTACTCAAGAGGCTGGGATCTGAGGATTATGGTTCAAAGCCAGGCCAGGCAGGAAAGTCCGTGAGACTCTTATCTCCAATTAACCACCAGAAAACTGAAGTGGCGCTGAGGCTCAAGTGGTAGTGCGCTTGAGCTGAAGAGCTCAGGGACAGTGCCCAGGCCCAGAGTTCAAGCCCCACAACTGACCAAAAAAAAAAAATGCTCACCTAGGTGAAGGCACCTGGAGACTCAAAGGCTTTCTTTCTCTCTGTGGGTCTGGGCTCTGGGCTCTATGTTTTGGCTTCATTCTGTAATGGCAGAGTGGGCCCATCTTGGCTGCTTTTCTTGCTCAGTATTTCTGGTGAAAGTCCTGGCTAGAATTTCCTTAGCAATAGCCAGGTTTCTCGTCCATTTCTGGGACCAATTGTGGTCTAAGAAAATAACCCGTCAGGTGTGGTGGTTATTTGGGGAGATTCAGATTGGGAAGACCATGATCAAGAGTGAAGGAGACCTCCTTCTGAGCCAATAGCTGGGCACAGTGGTGTCTGGCATTCTAGCTACATGGAAAACATAAATAGGAGGATTACTGTCCAGGCTAGCTGGGGAATAAATATGAGACTTTATTTTTCAAAAAAATAATGAAAGCCGGG
>NW_012267284.1:2280989-2289342 GCF_000151885.1 Dipodomys ordii
CGGCCCCGACTCCAGTGGGTTACTGTTAAGGGTGCCTACATGCATCATCCACAAAGACCCCTGAGGGAAACAGTATCCCAGACAGACATAAAACATTCTAATTAGAGCTCACCATAGGACAAAGATTACCTTTAGTGGTGGAGGAAAGGGGAACAGAAGAAACAATTTTTTTTTTCCATATTGAGAGAGGAGGCAGAATACAAGAAACGTATTTGCCACAGAGGGTTTCAGGGGAGAATAAAGCGCAGCTATTGTATTACACGCATAAAACCTAGATGAAATTCCAATTGCTCCCTGGGGAAATGAATAAATACTATTAAAACCCAAATCCAATTTATAAGAAGGATGCAGGGAGACGATCATCCAGGAAGGAAATAAATCCTCTACCTAGAGAATATTCAGATAGTAACTTTTCTTTGTGGTAGTACTGGGGTTTGAACTCTCCAGGAAGATGCTTTACCTCTTGAGCCAAACTCCTCCGTCCTCAGTTTGCTTTATTTATTTATTTTCTCTGGTCAGGTTCCATTGTTTTTCTAGGCCTCAGATCTCAATCCTTCTATCTATAGCTACTACTAAATTTTATGGCGCCATACCACCATGCTTAGAATATTGATTGAGATGAGGGTCTCAATTTTATTTTTATTGTTATGTTTAATTATTTATTTTGTCCAGGTCTCAAATTGAGATTCTCCTGTTCATGGCCTCCCAAGTAGCTGAGCTGACAAGCATCAGTCAGTTACTTCTCTGTGAAGCCTAACCTTTGTGTCTTTATGTCCACTGGAGGATTTTTATTTCACATCATTTAGGAAAGTGAAGGGACTTCTATGGAGCCGGCCCAGACCATCCTGGCACAGAATTCAGAATTTCACATGGCGTGTTGGTGGTTTTTTTTTTTTTTTGGCGGAACTAGTTAAGCCCCAATATTACAATCTCTTCGTTCCTAGAACCAGGCTTTTCTGCCCTCATTACAAATAGGGCAAAATGCCGCCCCGCATCCTGCACTGTTTGTTTAGCTCTTTAAGAAATGAAACCTTAATCCGTGTACAATTTCTCAAAGCCTTTCTTTCAATATTTTAAGAAGCGGTTTCGTGTGGCAAGGAAGCCATCCTGTCGGCTGCTCAGCCTCCAAGCAGCTCACCCCCCTCCCAGCTGCTCCCATGGCTTTTCTTGCAATAGAACAAGAGACCAGTGCTGAATGAGCCAGTCCTGTGGCAAGCATTTCTTGGACTGGACCAGATTGAGCAAGACTGGGCTGCTGAGTATTAATTGGGGGGCTATTCTGGTGTGTGTGTGTGTGGCTATGCAATCCAGAAAGTGGAGCCCTGCTTCAGCTCCGGCCCTCCCTTGCTTTGCTGATGACCTTTGATGCTGGCTGGGTACGCTCTTACTGGACCTCTACTTTCCCATCTGTGAAATGGGTAGATTGTCCTGGAGGCCTTGGGTCTCTGCCACTGTTGGCTGTGTGTATGTGTGATGGATCCCTCTGTTTGCTCCTCCCACCGACCCCTCCGGGGGCTACAGGACCAGGTGCCCCCAGGAAGCTGGAGGTGGGCCTGAGTTCCTTTTGTCCAAGGAGGAAGGGGCAAGCCGGATCTGATGGTGAGGCCGTTGCGCACCCTTGTTTTGTGCCCTTCCTTATCTCTGGAGGGGTTGCTGACGGAGCAGTTAGGGCTGGGGACAGGCAGAGCCTCAGGGAGCAGGAGAGAGGAAGGAGCTGGGGGCCCTTAGTCTTACACCCCTAAGTCTTCCAACTACACCCCACTTTCTAAAGATTCCAAGTAGGGACACCCTAAGGACCAGGTCTGTGGGAACATCAAGGCCTGGACTGTTCTGGCTCCTCTGGCTGTCATTCGAGTGACATGTCCATGTGCGATAATGTCCCAGAACACAGAGCAAAGTCTCCCTCCTGGCATGGCAGGGCTGCCAGCCACCTGCTGACACCTCCTCTCCTTCTCCAAGCAGCAGTACTGGCATTTCACCACTGGGGGCTTCCTCTGAGGGTGCTGACGTCACCCAGCCAACCAGCCAGTGACCCACCATCCACCCACCCATCTATCTGTCCTTCCATCTTTCTGCCCATCCATCCATCCATTCATCCACTCATCCATCCACATTTTTACCATCCATTAGAGAAGTTGCTTGGTCTTCATCTACTTATCCTTTTATCCATCTGTCCACCCATCCATCTAATTGTCCATCCATTCATCTGTCCATCTGTTCATCCATCCCTCCATCTGTCTACCTGTCCATCTTTCTGTCCATCTATCCACCCACCCATACATCCATCCACCCATGCATCCATCCATCTATCCATTCATCTACCTGTTCATCCATCTCTCCATCTGTCTGCCCATCATTCATTCATCATCATCCATCCATCCATCCATTCCATCCATCCATCTCCCTGTCCATCCTCTGCCCATTCATCCATTCATCCATCTATCCAAAGTTCCCGGCCTTGGTCTGATGGCCATTTTGTCCCCATTGCCTCCCCTCAGATGCAAACAGATGAGATGCTGGTTGTCCAGACAGCGCGGGGTGGAAGCAGAAGCCCCTCCCGGCAAACGGGGCAGGCCCTCAGCCCGCAGAGGCGGGAGGGCGGGAGGGAGGGGCCCTCCCTGCAGACGAGGCTTGCAGTCCTGAGGCCCAGGCGCCAGGGGCCACGGCCACAGCTGGAGGGGAGGGGAGTCCAGGGAGGGGACTGGGCTGGGTGACCTGGGAGGGACCTAGGGGTACCGCGGCCTTAGAGGCGGGAGGGGCCTGCAATACCAATGCCTGCCGACGGGGGGCAGCAGAGGCCGCGGAACGCTCAGGCTCCGCCGTGAGGCTACGAGGGACTGAACCCAGGGTCTCGTTACACCACGCCCCTTCTCCCGCCTGCAGGCCACGCCCAAGCCGGGCCACGCCCACCGCAACCTGGGCCCAGGTGGAAGTTCTGGGCGCTAATTCAGTCCTTTTCTATGTCTGTCCCCGGCTGTCTGTCTGTCTCTTCTGTGTTTCTTTCTCTCCCCATCCTGTCACCTAGTGACAACATATTTTGTCTAAGATGTTGACAACTGTCTATGCCACAAACACCTGCTGATCCCGCCATGGGGACACACACATAACAGAATTGCCACAAACTTGTTGGAATAGACCTCGGAGTGCATCCTGACTGAGGGAAACGCAGAATGTGTTTGTGCTGCCCACGGGGCCCACCGTGGTTGTTTAACTCTGACCTTCCTAGTAGCCCTGGAGAAAAGGGAAATGAGATTAGGTATATTGGCTCCTGTCTGTTTGTCACTAGGCATCAAACCTACCAGGTGCTCAGAGAATGCAGAGCTTCTAAGCTCCTCACATCCCTGCTGGTTCTCTCCAGGGTTTTCTGGAGGACTTCATGGGCCCTCTCTGACATAGCTGCGCCACCCTGAGAGATGCAGCCCCGGAGACAGGGCTCAACAGGTTTTTTTGTTTGTTTCTTTTTTTCTTTAACTTAAAACAGGATGCCAGGCCCCAGTGGCTCACGCCTGTAATCCTAGCTATTCAGTAGGTTGAAATCTGAGGATCCAGGTTGGAAACCAGCTCAGGCAGGAAAGTCTGTGAGATGCTTACCTCTAGTGAATCACCAAAAAGTCAGAACTGAAGGTATGACTAACGTGGTAGAGCGCTGGTCTTGAAGCAAAAGAAGCTCAGGAACAGCCCCCTCCCGCCCCACCCCCTGCCCTGAATCCCAGCCCCAGGAACAAGAACAACAAACCCAATAAGCAAACAAACAAACAAACAAAAAACAGGCCCAAAGGCTCTCAGCTGCTCAGGAAGCAGAGACTGGTAAGGGCCACAGTGAGAGAACCCCCCCCCATCTTAATCAATAAGCTAGATGGTAGTGGTTCATGCCTGTAATCCCAGCCATATAGGAAGCCCTAGAGGTAGGAGGAGGGTCAAGGTCAAGGCCTGCCTTGACCAAAAAAATGAGACCTCATCTGAAAAATAACCTAAAGCGAAAAGGGGCTGGGCTCGTAGTGCGAATGGTAGAGCACCTGCAGTACTGTAAAAACAAAAACTCACACAAAACCACAAGTATCATTTCCATGCAGCAAATTTTTGTGGGTACAATGCTGAGGTTTTGGGGGGTGCTGAGGTTTTGGGGGGTTACTTGTGCCAGGCCTGGGGCCTGAGCCCCGGGAGCCTGGCCAGCTCCTGGGTTCTGGCAGACCCGCAGCAGGTCCTCCGTGGGCCCAGGCCCTTCCCTCGCGCCCATCGTCCCTGTCTTGTCCATCTGCAGTTTGGGGGTGCTGCTCTTTCTTTGTTACCGCGTTATCGATCCGGTGTGTCTTCGCTGCACACAAGGGCCATGCTTTTCACGCAGGCAGATAACTGATGTGTTTAAGTCTGCCCCCCCCCCCCAGCCCCTGCTGCCCTTCAGTTCACTTCCCTCTGGCTTTAGTCCCAGGGGGATGGTGGCCTCTCACCGCCAGGGAGGAGGTGGGGGACCGTCCCTACGGGCCACAGGGCCCAGCTGGGCCAGCGAGGCTGTGTGTCAACTCTCTTGTCTCTGGACCAGCTGGTGACTCTCAGCCCAGTCACCATCTGCCCATCATCCTGCCGGCCCCGCCCCTTCAATGGCAGTCTCCACCCCTCTGCTCCAGGCCCCGCCCCCTCATGCCTGGCTCTGCCCCTCTAGTTCAGGCTCCGCCCCTCAGCTCCTGGCCCCGCCCCATTCACTGCAGGCCCCGCCCCCTCATGCCTGGCTCTGCCCCCTCTAGTTCAGGCTCCGCCCCTCAGCTCCTGGCCCCGCCCCTCTAGTGCAATACCTCCCCCACCCCTGTATCCATTGCCTTTTCCCCTCCCTCCTTACCCCCTCCTACTAGTCCCTGCTGATTCATGGCTGCCCCTTATTATGCTGCCACTGATCAGGTAACACTTGCATGGCCCTCCTCCCTGCGGCGTCCTGCAGATACCAATTGCTGGAACATTCCAGCATGGTGCCAGGGCCCCACCACCAGGAGGCCCTCTCTCCCTCCCTTCTACTCTCTCTCTCTCTGGTGGTATTGAAGTTTGAACTCCACCTCCAACTTGCTAGATGGGCATTCTACCACTTAAGTTATACCCCATGCCTATTTATTTATTTATTGCAGAGGGCTGAACTTAAGGCCATGGCCTTGCACTTGCTTGGCAAGTGCTCTTCCACTGAGTGAAATCCCCAACTTCTTGTTTTCATTTGATTTATGAGACAGAGTCTTGCTCAAGACTTTGGGGCCTGCCTTGAGCTCGTAAGTAGCTGGGATTACAGGCATGTGCCACTGCACCCTTCTGGGTACAGCTTCTTGAGAGAACAGGCCCTTTCCTGATCTGAGGGTGCACAGTCCTCTGTGTGAGCTGCTTGTTTCTGGGGGTGGGGGGGTGGGGAGGGAGGGTCTCTGTTCACATGGATCTGGAAGAAGATTCAGGGCCCCACACTGGGGCTCTGGTGGAGGTGGGTCCCAGGGTGCTAAAAAGAGTAGGTAGAGTGTCAGCACTGTGGTTTGTGGTCATCCTCCTCCTCCCACCTCTTCTTCTGCCAGCCACTCCCCATGGTTCCTTCCACAGCTCCCAAAGGCTGCAGCCCTCCCCCCCCAGAGGTGGCTCTTTGGATACAGAGCAGCCTGGAGCCAAAAATACTCTCAGGAACCGTGACTTAAACTTGTTAAAGCCCATGAACCCTCCTGCACGGGGGACCCAGGCTGTGCGGCTCTTTTAATCTTGTTGGGTCTTCGGGTAATTTGTTTAGCTGTGCCAAACGGCACAAGGTTAATTCAATTGGACTCGGGTTGTTTATTTGTGCCTGGATTTGGTACGTGTCACTGGAGGTACATGAAGTCTTTATTATGGGGTGACATGGCTTCATTAGGGCGATGCTGGGCCTCTCCTCCTCCAGTCTGCACAAGGCCTTGGCGGCTGGACACAGGGCATGAGGTGCTGCCCACCTTGGAACAGCAGACTGGGGCCCATCGGGGTCCTGCCGTGACATGGCGATCTGCTCTGGGGGTTCTCCATGACAGCCCTGAGTGTGTGTGTGTGTGTGTGTGTGTGTGTGTGTGTGTCCTGGGGCTTAAACTCAGGGCTCAGGTGCTGTCCCTTAGCTTTTTTTCTTTTGGTCAGTTCCTGAGCTCTTCAGCTCAAGGCCTGCGCTCTACCATTTGAGCCACAGCACCACTTCCAGTTTTCTGGTGGTTCATTGGAAATAAGAGTCTCACGATCTTTCCTGCCCAGGCTGGCTTTGAACCTCCATCCTCAGATCTCAGCCTCCTGAGTAGGGAGGATTACAGGTGTGAGCCACCAGTGCCCGGTGGTCCCTTAGCTTTTCCCCTTAAGGCTAGCACTCTACCACTCGAGCCACAGCTCCACTTACTGCTTTTTGCTGGTTAATTGGAGATCAGAGTCTCCTGGACTTTCCTGCCCAGGATGGCTTCAAACTGTGATCCTCAGACCTCAGCCTCCTGAGTCGCTAGGACTATAGGTGTGAGTTACCAGTGCCTGGCTAGATCTCTGTGTTTGAACTCGGTCAGGAGAGCCCCAGCCCTGGGGCATGCGGGGATGGTTCTCAGGCTGCCCTGTGCCCCCACTTCCCGAGCCACACCCCTGCCTGTGGCATGCGGGCCGGGCTGCTGTGGAGCCGGCGGTGGCTGGGGTGCAGGCTCCTCACTGGAGGGGATAGTAAGTGAGGTCAAAGGGGTGAGACGCAGGTGTCAGGTGCTCCCCATCAGGCTCCCCACAGCTGGGCCGTGAAGGGCCTGAGTGCTGAGATTCCCCCAGTGTGAGCCATGCACCCCATCTCTGAGCAGATGTGGGGAGAAGGGCAGAGTCCACTCACAACTGTGTGTCAGGCAGGCCGTCCTTCCCTCAGCGAATACCCCGTATTGGCGTCTAAGAACTTGGGGGCCCTTGGCAGTCTAGGGTGATGGCTTTGCAAAATTATGGGAGAATTTGAGGCCCAGAGAGGGGGAGAAATGAGTCAGGGTCACACAGTCCCTCGGAACAGTGCCAGGCAGGGAGACACCGGTAATGACCAGTCAGCCGAGCCCTGCCTCTCACCATCCCATTGGGGTGGGTGACTCCGATCAGAGAGGCTGGGTGGCTCCTCTGGTGACACACAGCAGCTCTGATTGGAGCTGCAGTTTGCTGGGGGTTTTACTTTGGGGACTGTCAGCTGCCACCCCAGCCCAGAGCTCTCTGGGAAAGATGGGGTTCGGAGTGGTCTCTAAGAAGGCCCTGCGGGGAGAGGTGGGGCTGCAGGTCCTCCACCTGTGTGGCCAGGGCCCACTCACCCCACCGGCAGCGTTCTGCATGGCCCAGGTGCAACCCTGGGCCCAGAGGCCATGCCTCTGTCCAGAGCTGGACCGGGTACCCCACTCAGGGCCACTTAGACATTGTAGCTTCTTGCAAGGATGTGCTGGGGATGGAATCCGGACCTCACGGGTGCTCGCCAAGAACTCTGCCCCTGAGCAACACCCCAATTCCACAGGGTCCCGAGGATTCAGCAGATGCATATTTATTGCGCTGTGGACAAGAGGTAAAGGGGCGGAGTTGCTGCACACTCCAATCCCTGCCCCCACCGGCTAGCTGGCCCGGTCACTGCAAGGGCCTGAGGCTGTGGGGGCCACTTCCTGCCAGGTCACACCACATGCTCCCCATGCTTTGCACACAGGGCCCCCACATTTCCTGCTGCCAAGCCTGCCTTTCCCCCCACGCTAGCCAGAATCCGATTCCCCAGGGCTCTGCCTCATCAAATACCATCTTCTTCCTCATCACCATAATTTTGCATTTGTAGGTGAAGCTGCACCTGGGGCTTGCTCAGTGTCTGAGCTCATGGCGTGTCTCCAGTGCCGCCTCAGTCCTCCCTGCCTCTCCAGGAGGCTGAGGACAGCGTGTCCTGGGCCCCCCCCCAGACCAGGTGGGTGCCTCTGTGGTGTGTGTGTGTGTGTGTGTGGTGGGGGCAGAATAAAGGATTCTAGGCTCCCCAACTGAAGCCACAGGACTATCCATCTGTAAGTAAAGGCTGGAGGCTGCATCCCAGTTACAGAGAAGATTGTGTCACCCCATGATCCATGGTCCCATCTTTCTCCAATCAGCTCAGAGCTTTTCCTCTGGGGTGGGAAGATGGTGAGGGGGAAGGGGAGCAAAAGCAACCAATACCAACATCTTCTAGTACTTTCCACAGCTTCTGCAACATTTGCGTACTGCACCCCAACGCTTCCCGCACTGCTGTGATTCTTTTTTTTGGGGGGGGGTCCGGTCATGGGACCTGAACTCTGGGCTTGGGTGCTGTCCCTCAGCTCTTCAGCTCAAGGCTAGCGCTCTACCACTTGAGCCACAGCGCCACTTCCGGCTTTTTTCT
>NW_012267284.1:2289392-2291111 GCF_000151885.1 Dipodomys ordii
GCGCCCAGGCCCAGAGTTCAAGCCCCACGACCGACAAAAAAAAAGAAAGCATAAATTGAATAAATGTAGCTGGGAATGTGGCTTAGTGGCAAAGTGCTTGCCTAGCATGCATGAAGCCCTGGGTTTAATTCCTCAGTTCTACATACACAGAAAAAGCTGAAAGTGGTGCTGTGGCTGAAGTGGTAGAGTGTTAGCCTTGAGTAAAAGAAGCTCAGGGACAGCATCCAGGCCCTGAATTCAAACCTAGGACTGGAAAAAATAAAAAAAATAAATTGAATAAATGTAAGACTTTATGCAAAAATTAATGAAAGCCAAAAGGGCTGAAGAAACTCTACTGCAGAGCCATAATAACAAAAATAGCTTGGTATTGGCACAAAAATAAACCTGAAGATCAATGGAGCAGATTAGAAGATCCAAAAATCCAAAAAACACATACTTATAGTCATCTGATATTTGCAAACAAGCCAAAGATATACAGTGGAAAAAACATAGCCTCTTCAACTATTGCTGCTGGGAAAACTGGCAGCCATATGCAGAAAACTAAAAGTGGATACCTGCTTGTCACCATGCATTAACATGAATTCAAAGTGGACCAAATACCTCAACATCAGACCTGGAACTCTGACAATACTGCAAGAGAGAGTAGGAGAGACAGAACGTGCAGGTACACGTAGAAACTCCCTGACTAGAGTTCCAGGGACACAACAGATAGGAGAGAGACTTGACAAGTCCGACTACATTAAAATAAAGTTTCTATACAGCTAAGGACATAACTACTAAACTAGAATGACAGCCAACCAATTGGGAAAAGATCTTTACCATCAATACAACAGACAAAGGCCTAATAGCCAATGTATTACAAGGAGCTCAAGAAATTAACTCCTCCCAGGCTTAATACACCAATTACTAAATGGGTAAAGGAGTTAAGAAGAAACTTCTCAGAAGATTAAGAATGGCAAAGAAACACATGAAGAAATGCTCATCATCCCTGGCCATAAAGGATTTGCAAATCAAAACAACCCTGAGACACTGTCTTACTCCAGTCAGATTGGCTAACATTGTGAATTTTTTTGGGGGGGGGCTCTGGTCGTAGGGCCTGAACTCTGAGCCTCGGTGCTGTCCCTCAGCTCTTCAGCTCAAGGCTAGTGCTCTACCACTTGAGCCACAGCACCACTTCTGGCTTTTTCTGCTTATGTGGTGCTGAGGAATCAAATCCAGGGCTTCATGCATGCAAGGCAAGCACTCTACCACTGAACTTTATTCCCAGCCCAATGGGAAGTATTTCTGAAGTGCAGGTTCACATTAGGTTGAGTGACCCATGACTGTAATTCCAGCTCCTGACACAGCAGAGATCAGGACTGCAGTTTGAGGCCAGTCTGAACAAAAATCTTAGCAAGACCTCATTTTAATCAACAAGACAGGTAGCACGTGCCTATCAACTCAGCTATGTGGGAGACACAAATAGAAGAATCATAGTCTGAGACAGCCTAAGTATAAATGTGAGACTCTCTTTGAAAAAAGAACCAAACCAAACAGGGTTGAGGTATGATTCAAGTGGTAGAACGCCAAGGGCAAGGCCCTGAGTTCAAATTCCAGTACCAAGAAAAACAAAAAAGGGGCAGATTTAACTTGACTCAGAACCTTTCCAGCTCCCTGCTGAGCTCAGGATCATCCAGCTGTCTCAACATGAAAGCCCTCTGCCACCTGCCCCTCAGCATG
>NW_012267284.1:2304209-2331536 GCF_000151885.1 Dipodomys ordii
CTCTACCACTTGAGCCACAGCGCCACTTCCGGCTTTTTTCTGTTTGCTTATGTGGTGCTGAGGAATTGAACCCAGGGCCTCAGGCATGCAAGGCAAGCACTCTACCACTGAGCCACCTTCCCAGCCCCACTGCTGTGATTCTTAATTTGACCCTCCAGAAAACTAGAGCTCCCAGAAGGCCTGTGATAGCCCAGATTAGCACGCAGCAAGGGTAGAGGTAGGGTAATGAAAGCCTAGGTCTTGGAGTCCGCTTGATCTGGGACATGAGGACCGGAGGCCTAGAGAAGACAATTCTCCTAGGATTCCCAGTGGATCTGGGCATCAGGATGGACACTGCTCCCCGGCAGGAGACACAGACTGGGCAAAGATGGGAGGTAGACGACGCTGAGGAGAGGATCCATCACTGCATTCTTAGGATCTCAGCCAGTGCAGCTGATGGACTGGCCAGCCTTGTCTGCCTGGCCCCACCTGACCCAGGGCAGGCTGGATAAGGTTGACCAGACCAGAGGTTTCAAGACACCAGGGGGGAGGGTGTGTGAAGCCCTGTCAGCTGACTTGAAGGAAGGAGCCCTCAGGAGTTTGTGAGAAGCTGGAGCCATCCATCCAGCCTGGCATGCTGGAGTTAACCAATGAGCTGGCCCGGACCCCTCTGCTCTACTCTGATGGACGTGGGGTGTAGCCGGGGTGAGGTCTCTAGTGTTGGCAGTCCCATGCCCTCCAGCATTGAAGGTTTATGGCTGAGAGACCTCTTCGGGCCCTACAGCTCTAGGCATGCAGCTTAGAGGCTTGCTGTTCCAGGTTCTGCTTGCCAGCAGCCTGGCATTCAGCAACCGGAGAAACCCTTGAGTGTACGCAGTGGCCAGGGACAGCAGCGGTTGGCAGATGTCACCTGCTCCTGAGTTGTGGGGCGCTCAGCTCCTGCAGCTCCTGTGTTACAGCTCTCAGCCCTGGAGTGCTGGGAGGCCCTGGGCTCTCAGGCTCAGCAGCTCCCTGGGAGTCTTTCAGCAACCAGGGCCCTTGGTTTCTCATCTCTGGGTCTTTCGCCTCCTCTTTCTTCAGTTGCAGCGAATCCTGCTGTTCTTTATTGACTCCATCACCTCTGCTCCCCATCATTTCTTCTTTGGCCAGTTTCTATAACTCTCCATCACGCTCTCCCTGCTACAGCCATTGCTGCTCCTCTTCATGTTTCCAGCTTGCCTATATAGCCAGAAAGGGGAGGTGGCAAGGTCTTTGTACCAATCAGAATTCTTCATGCAAATGAAGGACTAGGGTTGCACCAATCATAGCACAGGCCTTCATGTAAAAGAATGACTGTTTATACCAAGCACAGGACAGCCATTCATGCAAAGGAAGAACTATGTTTGCACCAATCACAGCACAGCCTTTCATGCAAATAAAGATTTGTATTTTCACCAATCATTGGCTTTCTGCTGGGGCTCCAGGGGAAGTGCTCTTCCTCTGGCCTGGGTAAAAATGGCTGCTAGAGTTCACTGAGGGTGGTGATGGCAGAAAGTCTGGCACAAGCTATTTGAAAGCCCTGGCCAGGGCAGTGCCTTCTGCAGCTGGAGCTGTGCTTGGAGCAGCAGGCAGCTGGGTTTGCAGGGCTTTGTGTTCACAGCAGCTGAACTGCTATGAGGGCCACCAGCCAGCTGCTTGGGGGTGGGGGTGGGGACAGTCCTGTGCTCAGGGCAGCCGGGCAGCAGGGGAGGTCTGTCAATCAGAAGTCAAATTGCCTCAGTCCTCAACATCTTAGCTCATTGAGAGGAAAATAAACATTAAAAGGGGTGTTTACACGAAGGCCTATCATTAACATTAGCAGTGATTTAACAACAGTATTTAACAGTGCTCCACTCTTAGCCAAACTCCCCTGAGGAGGGTTGGCTCATTTTATGTGTCTGTCTAGGGCCTTGGGAATGTGTCGCCTGGAGGGGTGGTCAGGACCCCCACAAGGGGGAGAGAGATTGACAGGGGTTCCTGAGCTTAGAAGCATGCTTGCTGATTTTCCCAAGGTTCCCTGGTTTCCCGAGATTGTCCCACAGCCTATCTGCCCACCCACTCAAGTGTCAGAGACCCTGGCCAAGCATGCCACTCTTCCTGCCTGTGGGCTGGAGATAAGGGCGAGAAGGGGACCAGGCCATGCATTCTGCCTTTTTTTTTTTTTCCTCCGGTCCTGGGGCCTGAACTCTGGGCCTGGGCGCTGTTCCTCAGCTCTTCAGCTCAAGGCTAGCGTTCTACTGCTTGAGCCACAGTGCCATTTCCAGCTTTCTGGTGGTTTATTGGAGGTAAGAGTCTCACAGACTTTCCTTCCCTGGGCTGGCTTTGAACCACAATCCTCAGATCTCAGCCTCCTGAGTAGCTAGGATTACAAGTGTGAGCCACTGGTGCTGACATGCATTCTGAAACTCTTGAATACATAACTGTCTTAGTGTCTGGGCCCATGGGGTGCATGGGTGGGGTTCAGAATGTGCATTCCTCCCCACCCTGCCTCTTTTTGTTTTTGTTGGTCTTGGGTGCTGCCCTTGAGCTAAGGCTAGGGCATTACCATTTTGAGCCACAGTGCCATTTTGCTTTTCTGGTAGTTAATTGGAGGTAAGAGTCTCACCAACTTTCCTAACCCAGCTGGCTTCCAACTGCACAACCCTCAGTCCTGAGTAGCTAGAGCCCGGCCCCACTCCTATCCCACTTCTTCTTGAAGAACAAGGACCAGCCAAACCTGCAAGATCCCAGGGAGAAACTCAAACCAGGGAGACAGGTTCAAACAATCCAATCTCATTATTGGACTGAGAATTGTCTCTGTGGTTTCCTGGCAAGCCCTTGGGGACTGGGCATTACTTACCTAACTCTTCCCATTATCATTACTTCATTAGTGAGCTTGCACGGTGGGTACCGAGGGGCCTTTCCTCAGGAAAAGGCCTTGCAAACATCAATGACTAAGAGTTAATTAAATGCTTCTACCTCTCGATGCCTGGCGGCTGTAACATGCTTTAGTGCCAGCCAGAGGAGACCAGCCAAGTGTCTGCCGGCCCCTTCTCCCTGTTCAGGCTGCACCCCGAGTGCTCTGCAAGTGGGGATATTTTACAATGCAGCATGACAGAAATCAGATATTTGGGGAGATTGAATGATGGCTCAAATAGCGAAGTTCAGAATGTTCCCGGTTGGTGGTTCTAGCCCCAGAGCTCAGAAAACGATGAGAGGGGACACGGTCCATCAGAGCCAGGAGCTCATGATTCATAATTGAGCCACCCACATGCAGGGAGATAAGGCTAGGAAAAGCATTTTAACCAGAAATAACAGCAGGGGCAAAGGTCCTGTGGTAGAAAAGTGCTGAGTCCGTTAAGGACAAGGAAGGCAATGGACAAGGGAGGATCTTATCGCTGCTGTAATAAATGACCACAAGTGGGCTGGGAATGTGGCTCCACAGTAAAGTGCTCCCCTAGCAGGCATGAAGCCCTGGGTTTGACTCCTCAGTATCACATACACAGAAAAAGCTGGAAGTAGCGTATGGCTCAAGTGGTACAGTGCTAGCCTTGAGCAAAAGAAGCTCAGAGACAGTGCCCAGGCCCTGAGTGCAAGCCCAGGACTGCCAAAAAAAACCATAAAATAAATAAATAACCACAAGCTAGGACAGTCTGAAACAACAGAGAAGCTAAGATCTCAGCCGAGGAGGCTAGATGTCAGATGTGGGTTGGCGGATTCCTCTCAGAGGCTCTGAGAGAGCAGTGGTTTCAGGCCTCTCTCCAGTGGCTGGTGGCTCCAATGATCCGTGCTCATCAGATCGCAGCTGGGGATCCTTCCAGTCTCTGCCTCCACCTGCATGTGGCTATCTGTCCAGGCTCTTCCTTTTTCTTTTTTCTTTTCTTTTTGTCAGTCATGGGGCTTGAACTCTGGGCCCTCGCGCTGTCCCTCAGCTCTTCAGCTCAAGGCTAGCGCTCTACCACTTGAGCCACAGCACCACTTTTGATTTTCTGGTGGTTAATCAGAGATAAGAGTTTCATGGACTTTCCTGCCTGGGCTGGCTTTGAACTGTGATCCACAGGTCTCAGCCTCCTGAGTAGCTAGGATGACAGGTGTGAGCCACCAGCGCCCTCCTCTTCTTTTTATTTTCCTTTCTTTGGATTTGGGACTAGAACATATCCAGGGTGATCCTGAATTTCATCAGCACACATCTTTTCCCTAAATAAAGCTCTCGGTACCTTTCCAAAGGGGAGGACTCACTATATCTTTTTTTTTTTGGCGGGGTCCATATTCAACCCCCTCCCCCAGCCAGCATGTGCTTGCATGCGTATCAGGAGTGTGGGAATGTGTGAGTCGGTAGAGGTGGGCAGGCTGGGGGCTCTGCAGGGAGCTCGCCCCATTCCACAGCCCTTGGCTAGGCCAGGCAGTGGCATTTGCAGTGTGGAACCTACCTTGTACCTTTCTAGACACAGCGCTGACTGCAGGAGCAGGGATGAAGCGACAGGGCCACAGGGCAACAGGAACGGGGCTGGGGACCAGGGCAGGATGCTGGCAGCTCATATCGGGGTGGGGACCCTAGAGGAGAAACAGATTGGCTAGATTCTGGACTTATTTTGGAGGTTGCATCTATGAGGATCTGGTAAAGGCCTGGACCGGGGCTGAGGAAAAGAGGAAATATGGCCAGGGGCTGGTGGCTTGTCTAGTACTCCTTTAGCTACTCTGGAGGCTGAGATCTCGAGGATTGTAAGTTGAGGCCAGCCCAGCCAAAAAGTCTCTGAGACTCCATCTCCAAAATAACCAGCTAAAGCAAGGCTAGAGGTGTGGCTCAAGCAGTAAAGTGTCAGCTGAGCAAGCAAGTTGAGCAAGTGGAAAGCTTTGAGTTCAAATCACCACACTGGACCAAAACCAAAAAGCAAGGATCCTTCCTATGCCCACAGGGTCTGTGGAGCGTCAGGATCTCCCTCTACAGTTGGAAAACTGGAGGAACCTTTGGAAAAAGCAGAGCTATGACCGGAGAAGGAGCGAGAGGTCACAGGAGATCTGCGGGAAATACAGACCCCAGAAAATAACAAGCTTCAGTTCACCAAATGGACTTTGCCATAAAACACAGGGTCCCCTGCACCATCAACCCCCTCTCCCCCCTGAAAATCGGGGAGGAGCCTCTGTTTCATGGCCACAGCCAGAAGGCTGAGCATTTAGAGAGGGGCAGCCAAGCCTTCCTCAGGCCAGTCAGGCCATGCCGTGCTGAGTGGACATCTACGGTGTGTCTGAGGGGCCGGGAGAAGCTGAGACTTGTCCCACCAGGCTGGGGGAGCCCTCAGGGCCCTGGTGCTCAAGGCTAAGGAGGACAAGAGGATCCCGGAGCTGGTAGGCGGGGATGAAGAGGGGAAGAAGCGACCTTTTATATTTCAGATCACATGGAGTCGATTTGCTCTCCAAGTTCAAGAGAACTCCTGAGTAGGCAGCAATGTGATTTCCTGGTAACAGCTGTTACTGTGGGGGTTCAACGCGACAGACTCATTTTTAGACACAAAGAGGTGATGCACCCTTTCTCTTCCCGCAGCCGGCCCAGAGCCCAGCCCTCTGCACGGATTGGGCCCAGGGAGTTCGAGGGCCAGGCAGTGCTCAGGTGGCCCACAGCTATCCTTGAGCTGCTAGAATGCTCTGTGTGACAGGGGGCTTCCTACCTCCCACAGCAACCAGCCTCAACCTGGTGGCTGTGCACAGAGCAGACCTGTTTTGACTGATTCTTCTCTGTCAGCCAGGAACCAGGGGATCATGCCTGTAATCCAAGCTACTTAGGAGGCTGAGATCTGGAAGATGGCAGTGTGAGGCTGCCCAGAGGGGGGAAAAAGTTCATGAATCTCCATTTCCAAAAAAACCCAGCAAAACTCTAGGCAAGTGTCAGAGTACCAGCCTAGTAAGCAAGCTGTGCAAGTGCAAGGTCCTGGATTCAAATCCTGGTATGGGCACAAAAGACTGATTCTGTGCTATTCCCTGGAGAGAACCTGATTCCCTGTCTTGTGCTGTTGTCAGCTCTTTAAACTCTGGGTATGACTACCTCTGGGGTGTGTGTTTCTCTCTCTCTCTCTCTTTCTCTCTCTCTCTCTCTGTGTGTTACTGGGGTTTATAATATAACATTGACTTTGCTAGGCAGGTGCTCTAACACTTGAGCATACCTCCTGATCTTTGCTTTATATTCTGTTCTCAGAACTGTGAAGAAGGAAGAAAGGAAGAAAGGAAGGAAGGAGGAAGAAGAGAGAGAGAGAGAGAAAGAGAAGGAGGGAAGGAGGGAGGGAGGAAGGAAGGAAGGAAGGAAGGAAGAGGGAGGGAGGGAGGAAAAGAGAGTATGCTAGGTACCAGTGGCTCATGCTTGTAATGTTAGGCTACTCAAGAGGCTGAGATCTGAGGATGGTGGGTGGTTTGAAGCCAGCCCAGGCAGGAAATTCTGTGAGACTCTTATCCAGATTAACCACCAGAAAACCAGAAATGGAGCTGTGGTTCAAGTGGTAGAGCACTAGCCTTAAGCAAAAGAGCTCAGTAGCAGTACCCAGGCCCTGGGTTCAAGCCCCATGATTGCTGAGAGAGAGAGAGAGAGAGAAACAGCAGAGACAGAGACAGAGAGACACAGAGACAGAGACAGAGAGACAGAGACAGAGAGGGACAGAGACAGAGACACAGAGAGACAGAGACACAGAGAGACACAGAGACACAGAGACAGACAAAGAGAGAGACAGAGACAGAGACAGACAGAGACAGAGACAGACAGAGACAGAGACAGACAGACAGAGACAGAGACACACAGAGACAAGACAGAGGCAGAGAGTATTGTCCAAGACACATATGGTAGGGACAGGAGGGGGGAGAGCCGTGGGGAGGTGGCTGAGGGGTGCAGAGGGTTTTAGGTTGGTGAAAATGTTCTAGCATTAATCATGGTGACAGACGCGTGTGCAGGTGGCCACTGTGCGCCCTGCACTGTCTTTCAAGTGAGTGGATCGGGCGGTGGATGAATTATATCTTAATAAAGCTGTTAAGAAAGCTTACCATCATGGGGTGGTTAAGAGTATTGGTTATTTTCTGTAAAATATTTAAAAGAGCGCCTGGCACATGCTAAGGACTCGATAAATGTTGGCTATTTTTAGAAGAAGAAACTCCTGCCTGTAAATCCAGTCACTTAGGAGGCTGAGACCATAGCTTGGTGAGGCACAGGGGCTGGAGGCCAGCTGGAGAGCCCAGTGGGACTCCCACTCAAAAGTAACAGCCACAAAAAGAATGATTCCTTTTCAATCCTGGAAGTGCCACCTCCCCTAGGAAGATGGTTGGGGTGGGGCAGGCAGGGAGGGGGTCCACCGGTGGGAGCTCACGGTCCTGGGACTCGAACTCTTGCCTAGCTTTTCCATTCATGGCCGGCACTCTACCATCTGAGCCACACCTCCACTTCCATCTTTCTGCTGGTCAGTGTTTGGTGTCCCTGGGGGGAAAATGGCCCTTTTCCCACTCTTCTTCCTGGGTGCACACGGTGGCCCCTTCCCAGGAAGCCCCACCCAGCAATCTAAACTCAGGTACCTGGTGGCAGTCCCCTCCCCTTTCTCTGAGGCCACGCCCACATCCGTGGTGGCCACGCCCACATCTACTGTGGCCACTCCTCCCTGCCTCTCCCTATACTCATCCCAATCCCACCAGAAGTCTCCCTTTTTCCCTTCTTCCCTTCTCTTCCTCGCTCCGTACAACTCCATCTCATGTGGGCCAGCAGTATGCTCCCCCCCACCCCCCTTAAATTCTTGTCTGCCTGAACCAAGCAGAGGTTTCCTTTTGGCTAAACCTAACATAATGGTGCCAAGGAAGGCAGAGTCAGGAGCCGCTGGATCCCCTCCTCTTCTCTTTCTGAGGGTCAGTCCACCATCTGCCTCCTCCACCGCCCCTCATTGGACCAAGCTGCCAAAAGCCGGAGGAATCCCGCCTTGGACTTCCTGCCTCTGCCATGGCTGGCCTTGTATCCACGACACTGGGGTCCCACTACCCTCCGCTTCTGTGAGTGTCTACGAGCCCTCTACTCTGTCTGTCTAGACATGGCACCACACCAGAGGGTTCCTACACTTCCTTGGCCGGTCACTTCCCGTTTCAGGACACCTGAATCAGGAATTTGATACTCACTCTAAAAGAGGCACTACAGGTGGATATAGCAGTCTTCCCTCCATAACGTCTTACATTCACCAGGCTCCCCCTCCCTGCATTTCTTTTTTTGGTCAGTTGTGGGGCTTGAACTCTGGGCCTGGGCACTGTCCCTGCGCTCTACTGCTTGAGCGCCACTTCCGGTTTTCTAGTGGTTTATTGGAGATAAGAGTCTCACGGACTTTCTTGCCCGGGCTGGCTTTGAACCGCGATCCTCAGATCTCAGCCTCCTGAGTAGCTAGGATTATAGGCGTGAGCCACCAGCACCTGGCCCCTCCCAGCATTTCTTGTTCTCTTCCCAGTTGGGACACTCCTTTGGGGTTTCTCCTACACTGTCTAGATGTCCTTTTCAGTACAGGACTAAAAATACCTTACACTTTCTGCTAACACAATGGTAAATGGCCAGAAGATCTGTATGTTCAGACCCATCCTTCTCTGTGTCCATCTCTTGTCTCATAAGCCTTCCAGCCACCTCTAGAAACTTTACTTGTCTTGTAGGAGTTCAATCTCCTCTCTCTCTCTCTCTCCTCCCTCCCTCCTTCCCCCTCCCTTCTCTTTCTGCCTCTCTGTTTGTGCCCTAGAGGTGAGATTCAGGCAGGGTCCCAGGGATCCCGCTCTGGGTTCCCTCTTAAGGCTAGCTATCCTGGCTTAAATTCTTTTAGCTAACTCTGTCTGTCTGTCTGTCTGTCTGTCTGTCTGCCTGAGTCTATCTCTCCTCAAGAGCATCTTCACTGTGTGCCCTGCCTTTTTGCTTATCTGTCTGCTGCTTATCTGTTTGTCTGCTTGCTTACTTAATAAAGCAAGTTTTCTTAACATCCTGGCTTGTTTTTTGCCATCTTGGCCACGTGGTGGGTTTTCACATGACCTCACACTTATAGAAAGCAGTCAAAAGTCAATTTGTATGCTAACCCAGAAATTCACCATCTTGGCCACGTGGTGGAGTTTTCATGCACCCTTCCACATGCCTAGCAAGTATTCAAAGGTCAGTTTGTATGCTAATGTATCTCTCTTCCAAAATTGTTTTAAAGGTTTATTGGTAACTGGCTCTGCAGGCAGTTACCAATAGGGAAAAAATGGGCAGTTTTATAAGATAGAGCTTATGAGTAAAGTGAGTAGATAACTAAGTTGGCTGTGATTTTAAATAAGGTCAAGATTAATACACTGATGTAAAATCAGCATGCCATTCTTTATGTCCATCTAAGAAAGTAATTGTTAGTGCACTATTAAGTTTGTCAAGTTTTTAATATATGTTTCCCAAGTATATAAGCCACCTTGGATACAGAGCTGACAATGATTTCAATCTTAAGTAGTATCTTAAAGTGCTATATTCAGTTAAGCAGTTGCTATTTTAAAACTCCATGTCTACTGAGTTTTGTCATTGCAGATTTTACCCTCTGCAGCGTTGAGCCAGACCCACAAAGAGAAATAACTCTAGAAAGTAAGCTCTACTTATTATTTCTATTGATCTCCTTGTTGCTTCAATTGGGAATAAAAAAGGGTTTGTGGCAAAGGCTTGCTTGATCTGAGGACTGCAGTTCAAAGCCAGCCTGGGCAAAAAAAAAATCCCTCTGAGACTCTTATCTCCAATAAACTACTCAAAAAAAGGCCAGAAATGGAGCTGTGCCTCAAGTGGTAGAGCACTAGCCTTGAACAAAAGAGCTCAAGGACAGTACCTAGGATAATGAACAAAAATGTCAACTGGGACAAGCCATCCCAGCAATGGGCATCTAGATCCCTGGACAAAGCCAGTTCTGACAACAAGGGATGATGGAGAAAAGTAAGAGGGGATGGAGTCACATCCTCAACTGAGTCACTTTGTGCTGCCCTTTCAAAACTAACCAGAGCCAGGAGATCAAAAAAAAAAAAAAAGCTAATGAGCAGGCCTATCTAATATCCATACCTGTCTTCTAACTGGACAGGAACTTAACGTGAGTCTTAGACTCAGGACAGTTAACCTTGGCAGCTTCCTGGGTCTACCATACATAATCTAAAATCTGGACATCTTCCAAGTCCTCCTGTTGGGCCTTTAATCACTCCAATCCAGCCCCAGCTTCTTCTTTTTTTTTTTTTTTTTGGTTGGTTGTGGGTCTTGCACTCTGGGCCTGGGTGCTGTCCCTCACCTTTTCAGCTCAAGGCTAGTGCTCTACCATTTGGGCCACAGTACCACTTCCAGTTTTCTGGTAGTTAATTGGAGATAAGAGTTTCATGTACTTTCCTGCCCGGGCTGGCTTTGAACCTTGATCCTCAGATCTCAGCCTCCTGAGTAGCTAGGATTACAGGCGTGAGCCACCAGTGCCCAGCCTGCCCCAGCTTCTGACTGCTTACTCCTAACCAGTCCACCATGCTCTCCCCTACCCAGTCAGCAGATGTCAGAAGTAACTAGGGACATTTCCCGTCAACTCCAGGATCAGCTGGAATGCAGGAGATGGGAACTAGCCAAGTCATCCAATTTTTAATTTTCTGCCCTGAACCCTTCCTTCTGACATTTGTGTGCCCTCTAATATTTTTTCTTGTTACTCTGCCCCTGCCTTGTAAGATTTCTTTCAGATTTTATCCCAGGACACATACACATGTACAACACCAAGGAACAGTTGCTGCCTGATGTCTTCTCCTTCTGCCTTCTACCTGTAATGTTGCTCCTTGCCAGCAAGAAGTAGCCAAAGAGAATCGGTGCCCCCTTTATAACCATTAAACCTGGAATGTTAGGTGTACCTGGGAAAAATGGCCCTTTCCCTACTCTTCCTCCTGGGTGCACACATGGTCCCTTCCCAGGAAGCCCCGCCCAGTATTGTGTAACCCAGATAACTGGCACACAAGGCCACAGTCCCCTCCTCTTTCTCTGAGGTCACATCCACATCCACTGTGGCCACTCCTTCCCACCCTCTCAATCCCACTAGAAGTTGAAATAAGGAGGCCAGGTCTGACCAGTGCCATATTGGCCACATGGTGGATTGTAGGGTCTGACATCTTGTCTTCATGTTGGGGGGGCACCCCCCAACCAACTCCTCCCCCTCCCTCCCCTGCATCACCTGCCTCCTGGGTAATGGGCATGCCGGATCCTTGGAGGCATGGGCAGACACTTGGCTGATAGGTTACTGAATCTGTCAGTCCAGTGCCTGGGACTGAGAATTTCCTGAGGATCTGCCCCCTGTGCTGACCAATTTAGGCCCAGATCAGCCTAGCCGTTGGACTCCATGCCACGTGTGTCACTGTGATCCTGTCCTGTGTCCTGTCTCCTGGCTCCTCTCCAGTCATCATGGAGTCCCAATTCAGCTCTCCACTGGAGCTGAATTGGTTTGTTGGTATTGTTCTTGTTATTTCTTTCCTCTTTAGCATGTTTCCTAGCGGTGTTATGTGTATTTGCATGCTGCAGGCCTTGGTAACACCCGGCGTACTGCAGCCTGTTAACTGTATAATAAAGACTCCGATATTCTATATTTTAAAATGTGGCTTCTGGGATGATTAACCTTACAGCAAAGTCACCCCTTTTTCCTTCTTCACCCCTTTTTTCTCCCCTCACTTCCCTTCCCTTCCTTTCCCTTGTCTGCCTGCCTCCATCTCTTGCTGCATGCCTCCAGCCTCCATCTTGTGCAGGCCGACAGTATGCACTCCCCCCAGTAAACTCTTGTCTGCCTGAACTATGTGGTGGTTTCCTTTTGGCTAAACCTGACAGAGCTACAATAGATGCAACCAAACAGCTCACACATGCACATGCACACACATTCCCATATCTGCATACAACACACACACACACACACACATCTGCTGTGCTTGCTCCCTGTGGCTTGCTTCCTGCCAAGGGGGTGTGGCTGAATACCCAGCATCACCTGTGACCTTTGATATTAGCCAGGACTTTTGACCCTCCAATCCAGAGCCCATTCCCCCACCCCTGGCTGGGCTGCCAACACCGAGTGTGCTGATTTCTGCTCTGGAAGACAAGATGGCAAATCCATTGAGGGAAATTTGTAGATCACATTAACCTGACAGCATGGCTAATAATTTAGATGATATTAAAACTATCCAACTTCATCTGAGTAAATTAGAATGAAAGGAGATTTATTCCAAGCAAGGCCAGGATGATCTAACAAAAGAGAAAGAATCAGAAGAGAAAAGAATTTTGTGCTGGGCACTGGTGGTTCATGCCTGTATTCCTAGCTACTCAGGAGGCTGTGTTAGGTGTGTATGTGTGTGTGGGGTGGGGGGGGGAGTTCCCTTCCCCATAGTTTTTCTTGGACTCATGAGTAGTTCCTTCCCTAGAAACTCCCACCCAGCATTCATAACCCAGGTAACTAGTGCACCTGGGGGCAGTGGGAGGTTCCCAGACCCTGAGGTCATGTCAGATCCACTGTGGCCACTTCTCCCCACCCTCTCCCTTTATTAACCCCAATCCCACCAGAGACGCCCCTTCCCTGCTCTGCTTACCTTCCACTGGGCTGGCAGTTTGGATAATAAACTCTTTTCTACCTGAACTGCTTGGTAGTTCCTTTTGGCAAAAAGGAAAAAATCTGAAAATTGCAATTTGAAGCCAGCCCAGGCAGGAAAGTCTGTGAGATTCTTTTTTTTTTTTTTTTCAGTCTGTCATGGGGCCTGAACTCTGGGCCTGGGCGCTGTCCCTCAGCTCTTCAGCTCAAGGCTAGTGCTCTACCACTGGAGCCACAGTGCCACTTCCGGCTTTTTCTGCTTATGTGGTGCTATGGAATTGAACCCAGGGCCTCATGCATACAAGGCATGCACTCTACCACTGAGCCACCTTCCCAGCCCTGAAATTCTTATCTCCAGTGGACTATGTGAAAACCAGAAGTGGCACTGTAACTCAATAATAGAGCACTAACCTTGAGCAAAAGAGCTTAGGGACAGCGCCCATGCCTGCAGTTCAAGCCCCGTGGCTAGCAAAAAAAAGAAAAAAAAAAAGCAAGGTGGAGAATTTTGCTTTGGTGTGCTGAATTGGAGGTGCATCAGCACACTGGGGAAGAGGGTAGCACCCTCAAAAGAGGCTCAGGAACAGTGGACATGTGGTTCACAGGAGCAAGTACTTGCCTATCAACTGTAAGACCCTGAGTTCAAACTCCAGCAGCTGCCCAAAAGGACATCTGGGCAGGCAGGCATGGGGGTAGCCTTAGATGTGAGCTTGATGACGATTTCCTTGGGGGAACAGGTGATAAAGAATCTGGAGGGGCCCAGCATCCGTTGGCTGAGTCGAGGGGTTCACAGAGAATCAGAGGCCAACAGGGCTGGACAAGAAACAGAGTGGAGATGTGACCCCACAGAGCTGGAAGACAGAGGTTCGGGGTGGAAGAGGTATT
Organism: Dipodomys ordii; assembly: GCF_000151885.1. NCBI lineage: Eukaryota > Metazoa > Chordata > Mammalia > Rodentia > Heteromyidae > Dipodomys > Dipodomys ordii. Next base: position 2,317,640 of record NW_012267284.1, read on the forward strand.
TCATGCAGGGCTAAGGGTCCTGTGTCCCCTGCTGTCTCTGTTTTAGGGACATGATGGGGGAGTGGGGAGGAGAGGGGTGGGGAGGGTTTGGACTTGAGTTCACAGCTTAGGAGGACCCCAGAGAGGGTCCATATATTGCTTCCCCTGGGCTCCCAGCATGCCTTGCAAATCCCCCCCCCAGCTCTGGGTCTTCTATGCTGTGGCACCCCTGGGTTCAGTGTCCTGGTGGGTCACACAAGGAATCCTGCCCATTTGTGAGTCCCAAAGCAGGAAGCTAAGCTAACTATGGGGAGGTCCCCTAACCCCCATGCTTGGCTAGTCCCCATCCTAGACACTTAATGAGACCCCTTTATGGCTAAGGCTCAGGGAAATCCAGTAGAATGTTCAGCACCCCAAGATTTGTCTAGCCTCTCAGGTTAGGACATCTGTATGGGGAAAAATCTGAGGTTTCCCCCCCCCCCCAGGAGCCAGACAAAAAGAGCCACAATGGGAGGTAGGGTGGGTCTCTGAGCGAGAGGGAGGATGGAGGGGGCACTGCCCACCCCAGTACACAAATGACAGCTCTGTGTCAGAGCTGGCCCCATAGCTCGCACCCACACTGGCATTCCCAGCAGCGCTGTGCCAATTAAAGATGAGTTGAGCATATCTTTAGTTTCCAAATTGTCAAGAATCCAATTAGGAGCGTCTTAGATCCACTTGAGTGGCTGTGCCAATTGTTGGGTCAGGCACTGGAGAAGCAGGGCCGGGATGGGCTGGCGGCTGCACACTGACAAGCACCGATGGCCGGGCCAGGCAGGGGGCTGGGTTAAATTGGCACAGTCAGGGCAGATTCATGGATTGCACTGTGGTCTTGGGCAGAGGCTCTCGTGGGGGTGATGCGCTATCTTAGGTAGACATCCACCAGGGGACAGTTCCACGTACCACCTGGCCAGCAGACTTAGACATCTGATCTACCCTGAGTCTTGTAGTGGAGAAAGGGCTCCGTAAAGGGAGAAGGGTCTAGAGCTGTCAATCAAATCCAGCCCTAAAGCAGAGTGGAAGGTCTTCCACTTATCTTAATCATGGAACCACTTAGCTTGGTCCCTTTTAATGACAAAGGACTTTTTTTGGGGGAGGGTTGGTTGTGGGGCTTGAACTCTGGGCCTGGGCACTGTCCCTCAGCTCTTCAGCTCAAGGCTGGCGCTCTACCAATTGAGCCGAAGCACCACTTCGGGTTTTCTGGTGGTTAATCGGAGATAAGAGTGTCATAGACTTTCCTGCCCGGGCTGGCTTTGAACCAAGATCCTCAGATCTCAGCCTCCTGAATAGCTAGGATTACAGGCATGAACTACCAGCGCCCAGCTCATTTTTTTTTTTTTGAGCATTAGGATTTGAACTAGGGACCTTGTACTTGCTAAGCAGGAATTCTACCACTTGAGCCATATGTCCCAGCCTTTTTCTTTTTTGCTTTACTTTTAGATAAGGTTTCGGCTTTATGTCTGGGACCAGCCTGAATTGTGATCCTTCTGTTTACGCTTCCCACCTAGCTGGGATGACAGGCATGGGCCACCACTCCTGGCTTATTTGTGGAGATGAAGGTTTCTGCTAACTATTATGCCTAGTCTGGCTTTGAACCCTCATCATCCTAGCCTCCTGAGTGACTAGGATTACAGATTGAGCTGTTGTGCCCAGCTTTACTGAGGTGCTAGCGTGTGCTGTCTTCCCACCACCTGTAGCAGCCACCCCCACACAGACTCTCCAGGAACCCACTTGGCTGTTTCTGTCCATTCCCACTGTGCACCCCTCTGGGCTGTTCATTTCTCTCTTTCTCTTTTTAAAAAATTAATTGGTGGGAGTTTTCCATAGATCTCCAGTATTCATCTTGGTTGATGGTGTGTTACAGACATCCTGTCTGTGTCTGAAGAATCGACCTTCCCTGGTCTAGAGGATCTCGTTTGCCTTTCTGTGCAGCCTGGCTAGGGAATATTGGTCAGCCCAATACTTCTTCCCAATTAATAAAAAAGAAAAGAGGGCCTGGACGCGGGTGGTTCACGACTGTAATTCTAGCTACTCAGGAGGTTGGGATCTGAGGATCACAGTTCAAAGCCAGCCCGGGCAGGAAAGTCCATGAGACTCTTATCTCCAGTAAACCACTAGAAAACTGGAAGTGCACTGTGGCTCAAGTGGTAGAATGCTAGACTTGAGCTGAAGAGCTGAGGGACAGCGCCCAGGCCCAAAGTTCAAACCCCAGAACCACCACCACCACCAACAACAAAGAGGGAGTGGGTAATCAATGGTGGTGGCTCACACCTGTAATCCAAGCTACTCAGGAGGCTGAGATTTGAGGATCCTGGTTTAAAGCCAGCCTGAGCAGACAAATCCAAGAGACTCTTATTTCCAATTAACCAGAAAAAAAGTTAGAAGTGGAAGAATGGGTTCAAGGGGTAGAGTAACCAACCTTGAGCATAAAAGCTAAGCAAGGGTAACAAGTCCTGAGTTCCATCCCCAGTATTTCCCTCCAGATGGTGATTTGAGACTTGAAGACTCCAATTGGAGTGGGCCCAGGAATTGTAGAAGCAGAGGGGAGTGAAGGGGGGCTTGGAGGGAGGAGTGAGGCCACATGTAGGCAGCTGAATCCTGAAGAAGAAGTGACGGGTGCCAGCGTGCACATAAACCACAGTGACAAAGAACTAAAGCACCTGCCAGGCAGGTGAGCACACTGGTACTCTCAGCTCAGGACTGGTTTAGGCAAGAGAAGATCTGAAATGATAAAGAAAAAAGCCAAAAAGATGGAGGCTGAGGCTCACATGGTAGAATTCAAATCCTGGTAGGGCTCTAAGCTCAAATCCTGGTACTGGTGGGTGCTGGTGGTTCACACTTGTAATCCTAGCTACTCAGGAGGCTGAGATCTGAGGACCAAGATTCATAGCCAATCCAGGTAGGAAAAGTCCGTGAGACCCCAAAAAACACCAGAAAACCAGAAGTGGAGCTATGCCTCAAAATGGTAGAGTGTGAGCCTTGAGCAAAAGAGCTCAGAGATAGTACCCAGGCCCTGAGTTCAAACTCCATAACTGATAAATAAAAAACCATAATAATAATAAATCAATTAGTAAATAAACAAATATTTCCTTATTTATTTATTGCTGGTTGTGGGGCTTGAACTGATTGCCTGGGAGCTGTCCTTGAGCTTTTTTGCTCAAGTTTAACACTCTACCACTTTGAGACACAGTGCCGCTTCTGGTTTTCTTGTGGTTAATTAGAGATAAGAGTTTCACTAGTCAGGCATCAGTGGCTCACGCCTGTAATCCTAGCTACTTAGGAGGCTGAAATTGGAGGATCACTGTTCAAAACCAACCCAGGCAGGAAAGTCTGTGAGATTCTTATTGCCAATTAACCACCAGAAAACTGGAAGTGGTGCTGTGACTCAAGTGGTAGAGCACTAGCCTTGAGGCTAAGGGATAGCGCCCAGGCCCTGAGTTCAAGCCCGACGACCGACCAAAAAAAAAAGAGAGTCTCGCTGATTTTCCTAACCAAGCTGGTTTCGAACTAAGATCCACATATCTCAGCCTCTTGAGTAGCTAGAATTACATGCTTGGGCCACCAGCATCTGGTAATAATAATTAAAAATAATGAACACAGGAGACACATGGAAGGGATGAGGATGAACTTTAGTTTTCAATGTCTATGTGATCTAGAACATTTATTCTTTTTGCCCCTAAATCTCCCATGTGTGCATTAATCTATTGTGAGCATGAAGACCGCTGAAGGGTGAGCTACATCTCTACAACTAAAACAAGCCCACACAACTGAGCCCCGCCCATGACAGCCGAGCCACGCCCCTACAGCGTGTTTGGCACCTTTGTTCCCTTTTTATGGGTTCTTTGTTCTTGGCTAGTTCCTTGCTTTATGCTTGGGCTGTGATTTTCCCACCTGTCCTTTCTCAAGTCACTGGGGTTGACAGGTGCACTCCACCACACCCGTCATTGGTTGAGATGGAGTATTCAAATTCCCTTTTTCCCAGGGTGACCTGGAACACTGATCCTCCAAACCCCACCCACCTCCCCGTGGAGCCAGGATTATAGGCTTGAGTCTCTGTGGCTGATTAGGCCCACTTTTTAGGGAGTAGAGAAGACAGCCCAGACTGACTGAGACCACACTTCCTTGCCTTTGAGAGAGGCAGCCCTCTCTGCATTCCAGAGAGCTCCAGGCCCTTCTCCTCCTGTAAACTTGGGCGTGGCAAAGCCTACCTTGCCAAGAGCTCTTTCCTCACTCTTCTGACTGAGTCATCAGGGAAGCCCCCTCCACATGTCAGGAGACCCTGCAACTCACCGCTGTTAGGTCCTGGTGCCCAGGCAGAGAAGGAGTCCCTAAAATCCTCATCTGTCTGCCTGTGGTGAGCTCAAAGCTCCAGAGCTACAGCCTGGCCAGTGGAGAGGGATAATAGGATCTTCAGCTCTGGGGCTCTGGGGTTAAGTCTTGGGCAGGGAGGGGAGCTGCAGCCTCCGTGTCCAGCAGCTGGTGTGGATGCAGGCAGCGAGACCCCTCATGAGGCCCTGGCTCAGTGGCCTTCCCCGGCCTTGCCCTGTGCCTGGCCCCTTGCAGGCCCTGGGCATCCCCTCCCCAGCTCCAAGTGGGCCCGGGCCACCTGTCCTCCTGCTCCAGGGATTAGCGTGAGGGCAGTCCTGCTGTCTAAGGCAGGCTGAGCCCCTGGGCATTAGGTGCCTCCTGGTGACCTTCACAGGGTCCACACAGGGGTGACCTGGGGGGAGGCAGAGGGGATGGCTGCTTAACTAGGGGGAGGGGAGTAGCAGGCAGGGTGGCGGGAGCCATGCTTTCTCATCCTTGCTCTCTTTCTCCAATCAGTTATGATGTCACCTCTGAGCAAGCCTGCCCTCCCCCTCCATTCCTCTTCCCTCCACCCCCTCTCTCTTCCTCCCTTTCTCACTCTTTTCCTCTCTTCTCTACTGTGTGTGTGTGTGTGTGTGTGTGTGTGCGCGCGTGCGCCCCAGTACTGGAGCTTGAACTCAGGGCCTGGGCTCTGCCCTTTAGCTTTTTCACTCAAGGTTGGCACTCTACTGCTTGAGCCACAGCTCCACTTCTGGCTTTTTGGTAATTAAGCAGGGCTAAAAGTCTCATGGACTTTTCTGTCCAGGCTACCTTCAAAACCTTAGATCTCAAGCCTCCTGAGTAGCTAAGATCACAGGTAAAGGAAAATCTTTTGGTGCTTATCATATTATTTTGCCAGTCCTGGGGCTTGGACTCAGGGCCTAGGCACGGTCCTTGTGTTTCTTTTTGTTCAAGGCTAACACTCTACCACTTGAGCCACAGTGTCAATTCTGGCTTTATCTGTGTATGTGCTACTGAGGGCTTCATGCACGCCAGGCAAGCACTAAGCCACATTCCCAGCCCAGGTGAAGAACATTTGAAGTCCCCCGCCCACACCTCTGACTGCAGCCACCCCTTCCCTATGGGGTACCCTGGCTCCTGCCCTCTCTGCTTGGTGACACAGCTGGCTGAGTAGGCCTGTGTCCCTCACAGGTTTCGTTACTGTGAGTCCGGAGCTGGGTGATAGCGACTCAGGGAGTCCAATGCTCAGGGTCCCTCTGTGCCTGGTCCCCTGCTAGATATTGTGGGGTTGAGCCAGGCAGTGTTTGGGGACCTTTTCTAAGAGAAAGGATATAAAATGGCATGCATTTTTACATGTTTACAATATATTTCAATCAATTTCACTTAAATATACTTCTTTATTGATAGTTTCTTTCCCTCCCTCCCCCCACTCTCTCTTCTTGCAAGTACTAGAACTCAGGGCCTCACGCTAATCAACTTGGTTGTTCAGCAGAAACTCGATCACCCCGCCTTTTGCTAATTCTTTTGAGGTGATCTCATAAACTTTTCTGCCTGGGCCGGCTTTAAACTTTGATCCTCAGGATCTCAGCCTCCTGAATAGCTGGGACTATGGGCAGGAGCCACCTGCATCTGGTTTAAAGACATTTCTTACCGTGGGGTTTCCAGGCCTTATCTTGAAGAGGATTCTTAGAGTGAGCAGATACAGCTTATGTAGTACTCTGTTTCTAGATACACTTAGAAAAAGATGGTCTTACAGATTTTACTAGTTTAAACACTCAAATACAGATACGCCTGTGTTAGCCTGCTTTCTGTCACTGTAACAAAAAGCCTGAGATAAACAACTTGATAAAAGAACAGGTTTATTTTGGCTCATAGCTTATTTTAGCTCAGAGGCTTTCGTCTACAATCTCTTGGCCCTATGGCTCTGGGCCTGTGAGGCTCAGTACCTCGTGGCAAGTGTGTGTGTTGGAGGAGGCCTGCACACTTCATGTACACCTGTCATCCAGGTATGTAAGAGGCATAGATGGGAGAATCCTGGGTAAGGAAGAGAGTGAAGAAGGGACTGGGCTCCCAACATTCCCTTACCAAGCCCACACCCCCAATGACCTAACTTCCCCTCAATAGGCCCTGCCCCCGGAAGGTTCCCAATATCCCATCAAGACCAAGCTCCAATGACCTAACTTCCCCTTACTAGGCTCCGCCCCCCTAAGGGTCACAATACTCCATCGAGGCCACACCCCAATGGCCTCACTTCCCCTCAATAGGCTCCACCTCCTAAGGTTCTGCCATTTCCCATTAGTGCCACAGTCTGGGGACTCTCAGCACATGTGCCTCTGGGGGACACTTCCACATCCGAATAGCAACACTTCCTCACAGAGACAAGACCCAGCTGCCAGCCTGTCCCAGTCACAAATGTTATGCGACGCCCGCCCCCACATAACAGCTTGAACAGTGTTGGCTCCTGTAACTCAGTGGGGCTCGGTGCAGTAGGCTTGTCGCCTCCCCATGTAGCATCTGCCACACAGGCTGCGATCCACTTTCAAGCTGACGACCGTGCCACTGCCTGTCAGCTCGGGCCACAGCAGGACCTCGGTGCCTCCGCCCAAACCAGCATGGCCCTGGTTCCAAGGATGGACATCCCCAGAGAGCAAGGGCCATGCATGGCACTTTCATGACCTAGCTTTAGGAGTCCAGTGTGTGTCTGCTCCATAGTGTGAGGGACAGAGTCCCGGGCAAGGAACTGAGGGATATAGGAAGAGAAAGTGGGGGGAGATGGTTGTCGCCATCTCTGGAATATACAACTGTGCCAGTCCTCTCAGAGAAGTTGGCTCATATGAGTGACAGGCCCACCCAAGGGCTCAACATGCACCCGGGGCCCCTGAACTTGACAACAGAGCCCAGAGTGGCTGCTGTGGCCCTGCAGGTCTATCCCGTCATTCCCAAAGGGCTCTGTTTCCACTCTGGGCAGTGTTAGCTTTGCCCTCAGCAGACAAAGCATGCTGAGAAAAAGCTTTAAGTATGATAAAGTGCCTTCTCCTTGACAAGTTTAGTTGCTTTGCTATTTTATTTTGGTTCAGAAGGTGAACAGTTTATGGCTTAGTGTGGCTGCACAGCAAAAGGTCCTGAAATTTAGCAAGTTAAATCAATGAGCACTCTGGGTACTGGTGGTTCATGCCTGTAATCCCAGCTTCTCAGGAAGCTGAAATCTGAGGATCAGCAGGAAAGTCCGTGAGACTCTTGTCTCCGATGAGTCAGAAAAAGTTGGAAATAGAGTTGTGGCTCAAGTGGTAGAGTGAAAAAGCTAAAGGACGATGCTCAGGCCCTGAGTTCAAGCCTTAGTAATTGTACACACATGAACATGCATGTGAACACACACCCCCACACAGAGCCAAGTGTTTACTCATTAAGGAAATGCACTACTATGATATAAAAGTACCTCTTTATACCATTAGAATGGCTAAGTAAGCCCTGACAACAGCAAGTGCTGACAAGGATGTGGGCAGCTAAAATTCCCACACGCTGACTGCTAATAGGAAAACACAACGATGTGACCAGGCTGGGGACAGTTGATGATTTCCCCTCAAATTAAAGGTACTCCTATGAACCAGCCACCGACTCCTAGGCACTCATTGAGAGAGAAGAAAGCACTGGTCCACACAGACTTGAACATGTATATTATGAGGTCTCATTTGCAAATGGGGGTGGACAGGAAGACCCACCTCTGGGTTGTTGGGAGGGTTGATTTACTTGATGCACATTCTGGCACGCTATGCCATATTTTAATTTTTTTTTTTGGTGCCAGTCCTGGGGCTTGAACTCAGGGCCTGGGTGCTGTGGTTTTTTGTTTGTTTTTGCTAAAGGCCAGTACTCTACCACTTGAGCCACAGTTCCACTTCTAGCTTTTTGCTGCTTAATTGGAGATAAGAGTCTCATAGACTTTCCTGCTGGGGCTGGGTTCGAACTGTGATCCTCAGAGCTCAGCTTCCTGAGTTGCTAGGATTCCAGGAGTGAGCCACTGGCTCCTGGTGCACATAATTGTTTTTATATCTCGCAGCATTGCCTTCATCCCACTTGGGCTGGGAAATGGACGGGGAGAACAGCAGGATACTCAGGAAGACTGGGCTGGGTACCCATCTCGACTGGCTTGCATGTATCAAGCTCCCCTCCCTTGCTGGGGCTATCTCCATCTGGGGAGAAGCTGTCTCCACGCTCCCCCTGGAGCTGGCTGAGGGCAGCCTTAATTGGGCAGAGTCGGGAGCCAATTCCACTCCCCGAACCACCCAGCTAATAAGCACACCATTAAGCTCAAGTAGGAGGCTGCGAGCGCCCTGGCTGGTTGGGCTAAATTGATGTGGAGAGTCAGCGATACTGAGCCAAGCCAGGGCTCTTCAGCAGACTTGACGGTGGGAGAGGAGGGAGGGCCAGGGAGTTTCCCAGTGGGCACAATCAGGAATCAGCCTCCCCCAAACAGCAGCTGGTAGAGGAGGCCCAAACCAACCCTGCCCTCACCTCCTGCCAGAGCTGCTCAGGCCTGGGGCTGGGAGAGGTGAGAATGAGACAGGGCGTGGGCGTGGCTTGACAGAGAGGTGGGCGTGGCTGTGGCAGGGGGTGTGGGCATGGCTGCTGCAGTGAGATGGGCAGGGCTGGTGTGGGCGGGGCCGAGGCAGGGGAGGTGGGCGGGGCTATGCAAAGAAGTGGGTGGCGCCTCGCAGGTAGGACCAACTCCAGCAGTTCTGCTGTCTGAATGGGATTTGACAAAACAGACTAAACTCAGTGTCTTCAATGAACTTCAGCCATACACTGCTTGAGGATCTGCTTTTGGGGTGGGGAGGGTCTTTCTCTTTTTTTCTTTGCGGGCCTTGAACTCAGGGCCTGAGCCTCCCTCTGCTCAAGGCGAGTGCTCTACCGCTTGAGCCACAGCGCCACTTTGGGTTTTTGAATGGTTTGTTGGAGATAAGAGTCTCACGGGAACTTTCCTGCCTGGGCTGGCTTCGAACCGCGATCCTCGGGTCTCAGCCTCCTGAGTAGCTAGGATTACAGGCGTGAGCCACTGGCACCCGGCTGAGCCTTCTGTTTTTTGGAGAAGGGGATCTCACTATGTCTGTGTCTTCCTCCCACCGGCATTGCAGGTGTGACCCTCACCCCAGCTTCTGGGTCCCCCTGTGTGAGCAGCAGCCTCTCCCCACAGGGATGAAGGGCCTTCCTTCAGCACAGCACTGCCCTGGCTGGAGGCTGGCTATGGGCTCTTTGTGTGGCCTGGGGGTCCTTGGGGCAGGAGTCCTGGGAGAGAGCCAGGTGGCCCTCAGGGGCGTCCGTGACCTAACCTGGCCTGGCATCACCCACAAACATACCCGTCTAGGATGTCACAAACACCTCATCAGGTACAGGCTCCAGGGAAGTGACCTGCTTCTTCTGCAGGGAATTGTGGATTGGAAATAATGGCCATTTTTAGGTCACCAAGAGCCACATGCATAGACCAGATAGCATAGGTAGAAGGGACAGGGGCTGGTGTAGCCCAGAACTCCCTGAGGGCTGAGGCAGAAATCAGCCTCAAGAGCCAGATCTTTATCAAAGGCTGCAGGATTTTCGGACTATAGAAAAGTTTTTCTTTCATCTTAGCAAACTCCCTGCCTCTCACCTGTTGTCATTCTTTTCTTCATGGCTAGGAGTCTAGGCTGGATGATGCCAGGGACCCTGAACTATGACAGCCAGTCTCTAAACAATAGATTTCCCAAAGAGGGACCCTAAATGTAGCTCTCAGCTTGAGTCAACAGGATGCTCCGCCCCCCCTTCCCTGGTCCTGACTTAGGGTTCTCCTTGAACTGCAAGGGTGCTACTGGGAACCTACCACCCACATATAACTTGAGAAAGGACTTCACATTCTACAGAGGAGACCTCAAGGCTCAGAGGGGGAACAGAGATTTGCCCATGACAGTAGCAAGGCCCCAAAACATGTCACTTTAACTTTTGTCCAACACAATTTTCCCCATTGGTACAAATCTCAGGCCAGAGGCAGTGGTCCCTCTCCACCTGGGAGACACAACCCAGGTATGAGGACTGGAGGTAGAGCTTCCTGTACCTATAGCCTTGAGGGACAGGATGCGCTCAGCCCTGGGCCCTTGAACACTGTAGGAGGAGGCTGGGCTCGCCTCCACCCATAGAGTCAGCTCAGGGCAGAAGCCCTCCTGTGGACAGCCTCCTTGTATAAAAGACATGCACCTGAGTCAGGCACTGGTGGCTCATGCCTATCATCATAGCTAACTGAGGAGGCTGAGATCTGAGGATCGCATTTCAAAGCCAGCCTGGGCAGGAAAGTCTGTGAGACTCTTATCTCCAGTGAACCACCAGGAAACCAGAAGTGGTGCTGTGGCTCAAAGTGGTAGAGAACCAGCCTTGAATAAAAAGAGCTCAGGGAGAGCAGCCAAGTTCAAGCCCCACAACTGACAAAAATAGATTAATAAATAAAATAAAAAAGACATGCACTTGTATAAAGAGGACTGAGGGGAGAGGATCTGGAGGAAGGGTTGGAGGAAGGGCAAATATGAGGCCCCAAGTTCAAATCCTAGTTACACACACACACACACACACACACACACACACACACAGAGCAGATATTGAGTTTTACACTTAGATAGCCCTAGTGGAGGATCTTAATGGGGGTCCCCGAGCTGTCTCCTAAGAATAAAAAAGGGGTCTCTATGTCCTTCTGTGGAATTCCCCCCACCCAGTCTCAGACTGGCCCAGCCCCCTGTCAGATTCTCTAAGTTAACAAGTTTGAGGCCTGATGATTAACAAGACTCACAAAGCTGATGAAAAACTGGAGATATAAATAAATATTCCTGGAGCGATTCCACCTCCTGCAGGCATGAACTTTGAATAATTGGGGAGAATTATGCTGAGAACTAATCAAAACTTTTTTTTTTCGTTTGCTAATTACCTCTGGGCTTCATCAGTGTCAAAGCCTAATCAACTCCAGACATCTTAATTGACCCTTGGGAAATGCTAGGACTGGGGAGGGCTCTAGTGTCATTCTGAGGGGGGCTGGGAGCAGGGAAGTTGGGGTCCTGGGGCTGGAGCCTACTTGGCTTGGGGAGGGGGCTGGCAGTGGACAAAGCACGTTTCTGCTTTTGACCAAGAGGGATAATGCCCTTCTCCAGCCTGCAGGTCCTCAGCTCCCCATCGGCTGGCTGAATTCACCTGGCTAGGAGGATGGGACTCAGGTGGGGTCTGGCACTGGACCAGACCCTAAGCTGGGGTGCTGGGGTAGCTCAGAGTGCTCGGCTGGCGAAGTGGGTGTGGTTTCCTCCGTGGCTGCAGGTGGAACAAGGATGTGGATTTCCGTTCTTTCTCCTGAAATGAAATGAGATAATTTGCACAGGATGAAACATATCCTCTTCCAAGAATGGAATTCCAGCCTGGGAAGAGGCCGTAGAGGTAGGGACTTGGGAAAGGGGCAGCTTTGGGGAGGTGGAATGAAGGGGTCATAATAAGTAAAGGCCCCTAGGAGGCAAAATGGGGGGGTCCTAAAATGGGGGCAGTGGAGTGCTAGGGATGAGAAGCTTCAGGGAGTCTCTAACTCACTCATTATCAATAGGTGTCTTTTCTCTGGGTCCTCTCATTTTCTTTTTTCGTGTGTGTGTGTGTGTGTGTGTGTGTGTGTGTATGTGCACATGCACCAATATTGGGACTTGAACTCAGGCTCTGAGTGCTGTCCCTGAGTTTTTTTGCTCAGGGCTGGTGCTCTACCACTTGAGCCACAGCTCCACTTCCAGCTTTTTTTTTGGTGGTTAATTGGAGGTAAGAGTCTCACAGACTTTCCTGCCTGAGATGGCTTTAAATCGTGATCCTCAGATCTCAGCCTCCTGAGTAGCTAGGATTACGGGCATGAGATAGAGGCACCCAGCCTCTCTCTCTGGTTCTTGCTTGTTTCTCCACCTCTCATTTTTTACTCTCTCTGTCTGTCCCATTAGGGCTCTCAGGGAGCAGCTGGGCCCCCGTGGACATACAGCTGGGCTGTATGGAGGTTGCTGGTGGGGGCTGTGGGGGCCGAGGCTAAGCTGGGTCTAGCTGGGCAGGCTCCCTAAGCCCCCATGGGGTGTGAGGTAGTCCACTCAATACTTCACTCTATGGGAACCTGACATTCCATAAAGGTTCCAGAAGGTTCCATCACTCAGGGGAGCTCCTTGTAGGGCCTCCAGGCTCCAAATGTAGGCCACCTGGGTTTTTCTGGCCACTTATCCAACCCCAGCCACACCATTGATTTCAGCACTGAAAGAGCTCAAAGGATTCTTGGATTTTTTTCTGTCTTGATTAAATTAATTCCCCTTCCCCGTTGCCCTGTATTAGAGTTTGAACTCAGGACTGCACATTAGCTAGACAAGTACTTAACCGCTTGAGCTATGACTCCAGCTTTATTATTTTTAATATTTTAGTTATTTTTCAGACAGGGTCTTGTGCTTTTGCCCAGGCTGACTTGAACTGTAACCTTCCTAGTTATACCTGTAAGAGGCTGGGATTACAGGTATAATCACCTTCCCTCTCATATTATTTGTGGACAAGGCGTCCTGATACTTTTATGTCCAAGCGGCCTTGAACTTTGACCCTGCCGGTCTCTGCTTCCTGAATGAATAGCTGGGATTACAGGTATGAGCCAGCTGCCTTGCCCAAGCTATGACCCTAGGCCCCCGTGTGACTAGGAACAAATTCTACATGGTGGCACCTACCTGGGTCAGGATGGGAGGGGCTACTGAGTCCCAGACACAGACGTCTTCTACTCCGGGAAAGATCACAGAGGTGGGGATAAGAGACCTGCTTCCCAAACCGAGCCCCAGCCCCTCACCCTGGGAGGGTGGGGGTCCATGGGTGGGGCACCTCTGGGGTGTAGACATACGTAACTCTAGCTGGGCAGGGGCCCCCAGAGGTAGCCAGGCCTCCAGCACAGAGCCCATCTACCTCCGGGCGCCCATGCTGCCACCTGGGCCGGTCCAGCCTCCTTGGCCGAGGCAGGAGTTATCCATCACTGGGCTATGATGAATGCCCCATCCCTTCTCCTACCGGCAGCGCTTGCTATTTTGGTGGTAGAAAAAATGTTTATTACCTCACAACCACAGCAACACCCTCCCTCCCGTCCTCCCTCCCTCTCCCCTCCCTCCCGTCCTCCCTCCCTCCCTCCCTCCCTCCCTCGCCCCTCCTCTCTCCCCCCACCCTGTGACTCCTAGCAGATTCTAGGAGGGTTGCTTGGGTTATTTTCACGATCTTAATTTTCCATTTCCCATTTCCTCACTTTTTCTTTATTACATTTTGGGCTCTTTTTTTGGGGGGGCGGGGAGGGAGCCTCTGGAATGAGCATGCATTTTCCTGGTGATATGTTTTTAATAAAAACCATCATTTATGATTATTTTTCCTCCCCACGAACTGTCAGCTTCCTTGTTTGAGTTCTTTCCATGCAACTTCTCTTCCATCTTGTCCTCATTGCAGATGCGGAAGCCTGGACATAGACAGGCCTGCTGGGGTTGGGGGGCCTGGACACAGACAGGACTGCTGGGGGGTGGGGGGCCTGAACACAGACAGG
>NW_012267284.1:2331703-2341879 GCF_000151885.1 Dipodomys ordii
GGGGGGTCTGGACACAGACAGGCCTGCTGGGGGGTGGGGTGGGAGCCTGGACATAGATGGGGCTGGAGTAGAGTTGGGGGCTCTGCTTGAAGAGTTGCCCCAGAATTCAGGATCCTTCTGACCTTAGGACCCTCTTGGACCTCTCCATGCCAGCTCCCAACCCAGCTGCCTTCTGTTTAGAAGGATCGAGGACTGGGCTGCGAATGTGGCCTAGTGGTAGAGTGCTTGTCTAACATGCATTAAGCCCTGGGTTCCATTCCTCAGTACCATATATACAGAAAAGGCCAGAAGTGGCGCTGTGGCTCAAGTGGTAGAGTGCTAGCCTTGAGCAAGAGAAGCTCAGGGACAGTGCTCAGGCCCTGAGTTCAAGCCCCAGGACTGGCAAAAGAAGAAGAAGAAGGAGAAGGCAAAGAAGAAGGCAAAGAAGCAGAAGCAGAAACAGAAGAAGAGGAGGAAGAGGAGGAGGAGGAGGAGGAGCAAGAAGAAGAAGAAGAAGAAGAAGAAGAAGGATGATGATGATGATGATGATGATGATCTAGGACTTCCAGATACTTTTTCCATCTCTCAAGCTCACCTTTCCTCATACATCCCACCTTCTGGCCAGGGCCAGGCCCCTTTCTTCTCTGAGCCTCAGTTTCACCATCTTTAAACAGAAACAAACAGGGCTATATAGCATACAGTCATTCAACAAATACTTCCTGAAAACTTTCTTTTTTCTCTTTCTTTCTTCCTTCCTTCCTTCCTTCCTTCCTTCCTTTCTTTATTTTCTTTTCTTTTTTTGCCAGTCCTGGGGCTTGAACTCAGGGCTCAGGGTCTAGGCCCTTTCCCTGGCTTCATTTTTTGCTCAAGGCTAGCACTCTAGCACTTGAGCCACAGTGCTACTTCCAGCTTTTTCTATTTATGTGGTACTGAGGAATCGAACCCAGGGCTTCATGCATGCTAGACAAGCACTCTACCACTAAGACACATTCTCCCAACCCCTTCCTGAATACTTTCTGTGCATGGAAAGTAGCCACCCCCTGTCCTAAAATGGGAACCCCTGGGATGTACCCCTACTTTCCTGCATACCAACCCCGCCCCACCTCAGAGAGTAGAGCCCTGGGCTTCCTTGTGGTCTTGCTGTGTGGCCTTGGGCCTGTTGCTAGCCCTCTCTCTTTCCATGTCTGTGGAAGAAGGATCTTTAGTGCCAGGCACGTCACTCCTGGCTGTGCATTTCCTGTCCTCATTGGCCTGCAGGTGACACTGGTTCTGAGCAGCTGCAGCCTGGCCCAGCTCCTTCATGGCTCCCTGCCAGTCACCAAGGAAGCCAGGCCTGTCTGGGGCTCTTTCTCAGTTGGCTATGTCCAGATGTCTGGCCATCTGGGCCCTGGAGCTGTGGTTCAGGGTAGGGAAGGCTGCCCTGCTTGGGCCTGGCCCTTGCCAGCTCTTGGTCCTGGGTGATCCTCAGCAGGCAGGGTTCTGCTGGCCTCCTGGGTGGCCCCTGAGCCCAGGACCTTGTGAATCTGGTCTTGAGAATGGCTCAGGACTGAACGATCCATCACCCAGACCCGGCCTTATGGGTGGTGGAAGAGGTTATATGAATATTCATCACTTCTCATGAATATTCGCAGCAATAACCACCCTTTCTATCCTCTTGCCCTTGGGTATCTCCGTTGCTGGTTTGCCAGCTGCCTGCGGAATCCCCTCCATGGAAGAAGACCATGGAAGGCCTCTGGTTTATGACTCTAAAGGCCCCAGGTTGTATTTCAGCTCAGAGATATTTTCTGTGCAAAGGGTTGGCACTTCCTTGGGCCTCAGTTTCCCTCCTGATCCCCATGGACTCTTGTGGCCCTGAGAGAGGGCTCCTGAGATAGATCCATCCTCTCTGATTCCAGCTTTCCAGGGCCCCATTGTGCCGGGACAAAGCCAAGAGGCTCAGGTTCCCCTGGGGAGCGGAGTCTGGCTGGCCTCAGGTTATCGGGGATGGGTAACCAGAGAGGCCACGGTCGGGTGTTCTTGCTGCCCGCCAGTGCCAGCCAGGATTTTCCAGCCAGTGTCTCTTGGATGGCTTGACTGGGGTGGTCTGAGGATCATGGGAGGCCTGGGGTCCAGGGGGTGCTTCATAGGGCTTGAACTCTGGGCCTGGGCACTGTCCCTCAGCTCTTCAGCTCAAGGCTAACACTCTACCACGTGAGCCACAGCACCACTTTTGTTTTTCTGAGTGGTTTATTGGAGATAAGAGTCTCACAGGCTTTCCTGCCCAGGCTGGCTTTGAACCCTGAGCCTCAGATCTCAGCTAGGATTATAGGTGTGAGGCACTGGCACCCGGCTTATTCAGCTTACCTTGTGTGTAG
The DNA here is from genome assembly GCF_000151885.1 of Dipodomys ordii. Lineage (NCBI taxonomy): Eukaryota > Metazoa > Chordata > Mammalia > Rodentia > Heteromyidae > Dipodomys > Dipodomys ordii. The sequence continues at coordinate 2,334,037 of NW_012267284.1, forward strand.
TTAGGGAGAAGTTTGAACTTGGGGCCTTTTTGCTCAAGGCTGGTGCTCTACCACATGATCCACAGCTCTACTTCTGGCTTTTTGCTAAGAGATAAGAATCTCAAGGTCTTTCCTGCTTTGAACCACAATCCTCAGCTCTCAGCCTCCTGAGTAGCTAGGATTACAGGCGTGAGCTGAACAGCTGGCTTGGGCTGCAGGTTTACTCCAGGGAATATGATTGCAGGGGGTGGTGGAGAGGGAGGGGCAGGGCGGGGTGCCTGTGGCCTGGAGACCAGGATAAGCTGGGACCAGTGTATGCAGGGGTGGGGTGGGTGGGTGGTAGATCAAGCTCTACCCAGGATGGAGGGTGATCCTGGCCAGGACCCTCAGTTCTGTGCCCACAGGCCTATTTATCCTCAGCTCTGTGCCCCTGGCCCTCAGGTGGCTGGCCTTGTCCAGGGGTTTCCAGTTAGGTATCTGGATTCATCAAGGAGAGCCAACCATGCTCAAGTGTCTGGAAAGTTCCAAGATACCTGGGAATGTGCTTTCCCCCAATGTCTTTCCCACCCAATTGGCACCATGTGCTAAAGCTTTGCCAGCTCCTGTGACCTAGGGGGTCTTCATGTGAACTAGCCTCCCCCAACTCTGCTCTCCAGGGGACCAAGGCTCTGATAAGTCCTGTATGTCATCTTCCAAGCAGAGCTTCTCTCTCCTTGGATGCTTGGCTCTTAGCTCCCCAGTGTAGACTCAGAGGCTCAGAGTGGTTTTGCATTTGCCCAAGGTCACACAGCAATAAAGATGGCAGTGGGGGGGGGTGGCAGGCCCATCTCACTCAACCCGTGCTGAGAGCTACCGTCTGGGGTAGAGGACGGATGGAGGTGGCCTGCATTTCGGGGTCTTCTAAACAGACACGGGCGTTTGCTCGGTGCTATTTGCTTAGATGCGTTCAACCTTGTGGTCCCACGGGGCCGGCGTGGCCATGGCTGGCATCTGTGGGGACAACGGCCCTGGAATGCTTAATGAGGGCTCGGCGTGGCCCTGCCACTGAGCGCGGGCCGGGACAGATGGTGCATCATTAGCCATTTTTATTAATTACCGGCTCCCGTGCAGCGATTGGCTTCCACGGCAGCCTTGTCGGACGGGCGAGGTCCCCACCACTCTGGAAGGTGGAGAGAGTCCTTCATCTTCCTCTGGCTGCCTTTGAGGCCAGATGGTTTTGGCTCAGAGAGGTCCCTGGGGTGCTGGCCGAGGTGAGGAGAGGGGTGTCTGGGCCATGCGGCTGGTGTGGGGCGAGCCCAGACCCCAACACACCTGGGCCTGGGGCAGCCCCGCACACTGCGACCCTGCTCTGACTCAGCCCTTCCCCCAGCCCTCCGTCCTCCTGCATCCTGAAGGCTGGGCTCTGCCCCTGGGGTGGGGGACGGACGAGGGGGCGGAGACCCTGATGCCTTGCTCATGCGGCGGCACTTGTCCATGGCCAGGCTCACAGCCCGTGGGGGTGCTCAGGACCCATACTCTTAGGTCCTGGGGTGCCCTGAGGCTTTGAGGGTCTATAGACCCTGGGTCTCAAGCCCAGGGTAGCCCCCAGTCTTTAAGAGGCCTGGGTCAGTCACCTCCTATCCCTAGCTTCATAGTTGTATCAAAATGGGGGACACAAGGACTGCCCCCTTTAGACAGTCTAGAGTAAGAATACCCCCCCCACACCCTCCGGAACCCACACACACATACACACACACACCCCTCCGGAACCCAGCCTGCAGGCACTGGTGCTCCAAATCCAGTTTGTGTTAGTGTCCTGGGGTGCCTGGTTCCATACCAAGGAGGTAGTTGTGTTCTTCCTGCTCTCCAGGAAGGGAACAGAACCATGTCAGGCATGGGTCCATGCCTAGAGCCCCAGCTACTTAGGAGGTGGCGGTACGAGGATCATGGTCCAAGGTCAGTGTGGGAAAAAGCACAAGATCTGCCTCCTCTTTAAAAGCATAAAGGAGGGCTGGGAAGGTGGCTCAGTGGTAGAGCGCTTGCCTTGCATGCCTGAGGCCCTGGGTTCGATTCCTCAGCACCACATAAGCAAAAAGAAAAAAGCCGGAAGTGGCGCTGTGGCCTCACTCTCAAGTGGTAGAGCGCTAGCCTTGAGCTGAAGAGCTGAGGGACAGCGCCCAGGCCCAGAGTTCAGGCCCCATGACTGGACGCCCCCCCCCAAAATAAATAAAAGCATAAAGGGCCAGTGTGGTGGCTCACATGGTCGAGCACCTAGCAACACAAGGCCCTGAGTTCAAACCCACCATAGCCCAGTACTGCAAAAACAAACACAAATGGAGATAGATGTGCAATTAGGTGAAGGAATGCATGTGGTCAGGCGGCCGCAGTCGGGGCCATGCGGGAAGGGAGAATCAAGGTGTCCACAGGCTGGTATGGACCCGGGGCCTCGTGAGCCTTGCCAGCCGGGACACATGTCTCCCAGCTCCGGGGAGCAGCTCGTCAGCTGAGGAGATAACAGTGCGCGCGCACAGGAATGCCAGTCAATGAAAACCACCTCCGAGGCTGTTTTAGATCTGGCGCCTGCCACACGCGCTAGCTTTTATCTGCTGCCCGCTTGACAACTTCTCATAAAGTCGGTCCCTGTTGGAGCCAGCCGGGGCCAGCTGTGACGGAGCTTTCCAGAACGAGCCAGCCTCCACACGGGCTGTGCCCCGTACAGGGCTAGGCTCGCTTGCTGTGTCCACATCAGGACAACCCCGAGGCACAATGCCAGCTGCAGGGGGGTGGGGGAGACAGGCTGGATGCCCCAGGTCAGGGTGGGCACAGATGGCTTCTGGAGACCACCTTCCTTGGCGTGTGTCCTTGTGGGGGGCCCCCTCTGTGTGTGTGTGTGTGTGTGTCCAATTCTCCTTACCCATTTTTTTTGGAGGGGGTTAGGGAGGATTTGAACTCAAGGCCTTATATTGGCTAAGCCACTGCTCTACTGCTCAGCCCTGCCTCTGGTTCATTTTCGTACTAGTTATTTTTGAGAGAGGGTCTTGCTCCCTACCAGGTGTGCATGCCTGGACCTCCATCCTCCTGATTCACATTTCCCACCATAGCTGAGGTAATAGGTACTCCCTGCAGTGCCCAGCTTCTTCCATCAAGTTGGGGTGTAATAAACTTTTCTTCCTTTGGGCTAGCCAAAAACCACAATCCTCCAGATCTCAGCCTTCCCCCGTAACTGGGACGGCAGGCGTAAGCCACTATGCCTGGCTGCACGATGGCTGCAATTTCATCTTTGTCACCTAGAAAGAGCTTGTCTCCAAACACTGAGGGGCTGGGGCTTTAACACAAGAAGCTGGGGGCACCGCTTGATCTCCGTAACCCTGTCATCCTCCCAAATCACCCCAGTGTTTGTCCGCTTTCTCTTCCTTCTCCTACTTCTGATACTGGATACTTGAACTCAGAGCCTCAAGCTTGCTAGGGAAGTGCTTTTCACTTGAACCATACCTCTAGCCCATTATGTTGGCCTTTTATTTACAGTGCTGCCCCCCTAATTTGAGCCCCATGACCTCCAAGGACAGTCTGAGCTTGCAAAGGGATTCCTCCTGCCAGTCCAGCACACAGGAGGCATGAACAGGTGGATGGAAGTCTGCACCAGGCCCAGATAAAAGTGTGAGATCCTATCTGAAAAGTAAAGAAAAAAACCATACTGGAGACCTGTCTCAAGTGGTAGAACACCTGCTTACCAAGTGCAGATGTCTGAGTTCACACCCCAGGACCACTACAAAACAAACAAACTCAAAACCTGTGGAAATTTGGAATGCTCCCTTCTAGTCACAGAATGGAAATTGGATCAGCACACAGAGGAGCAGAGACCCAGAACATCTTCCACACACTGGCCACCTCCACCTCCTCTTTGTTCTTTGGAGGTTCTCTAGAACCTGTCTCCGGGATGGCTGCCTGTAGGTGTCCTGTGTCTCCAAGGTGGGTGGGGTTGGACACCCGAGGACCAATCTCGTGTGGCATCCAGGCTCTGCATTGGGTGCCTAGAGATTTGGGTGTGTGCAGGGACTCACGCTTAGTAAATCTCAATTTCCAAATACCAAATGTCTTTCCTCCTCCTCTTCATCTTCTTCCTCCTCCTCCCTCCCCCTCCCCCCTCTTCTTCTTCTTGCATTTTCTATGCAACCTAGTTGTTCTGGAACTCATAATCTTGCTGCCTCTGCCTCTCAAGTGCTGGGATTGCAGGTGTGCACTGCCAGACCTGACAGCCATCTGGAGGGGGATTTTTAGTCTTGTCCTCAGGTGGGGCAGGATGGTGGTGCCACAGATAGAGGAGGTGGCAGGGTAGGGACACATGCTTGCTGTGTGAACAGAGCTCTGCCCCCTTGGTCGCCAAGGTTGACGGGGAGCCCTTGATGAGCTGCGTGGCTCAATGGCAGAATGCTTGCTTAGCAGGTGCAAGGCTCTGTGCTCCATCCCAAAAGAAACACATAAGCAAACACAGCACAAAATAAACAACAAACAATACATGCCAGTAACTGGTGGCTCACGTCTGTAACCTTAGCTACTTAGGAGGCTGAGATCCAGAGATCTGTGGTTCAAATCCAGCCTGGACAAAACAGTTATGAGACTTCATTTCCATCTCCACTCCAATTAACAGGCAAAAAGCCAGTCCAGTGGCATGGCTGAAGTGGTAGAGTGCCAGCTGTGAGCAAGAGAGCTGAGCAGGGCGTGAGGCCCTAAGTTCAAGGCCTGGTACCAGCAAGTAAAGGAAAAGAACAGAACATGTGGATACCCACAAGCTGAAGTGAGTGTTAGATAGCAAATAGTTTGTGGGTCCTACAAAAATGCTAAGCCACTGGGTGCCGGTGGCTCATGCCCATAATCTTAGCTACTCTGGAGGCTGAGATCTGAGGATTAAAGTTCAAAGCCAGCCCAGGCAGGAAAAGTCCGTGAGAGCCTTATCTCTAATAAATCATTAGAAAACTGGAAGTGGCGCTGTGGCTCAAGTGGTAGAGCACTCACCTGGAGTTGAATAGCTCAGGGACAGCACCCAGACCCAGAGTTCAAACTCTACAACTGCCAAAAAAATAAATAAATAAATAAAAAGCTAAGCAGAAAGCTTGTCTGGGACTTAACAATGCTGGACCCATTACTGATTCCAAAGAAATGAGAGCACATGTACACACATTATGTATGAGAACATTCTTCAAGGTAGATATGATGGTTTTTGCCTGCAATTCCAGCCCTGCAGGGGAGGCACACATCAACAGGATCATAGTTTGAGGCCAGGTCGATGAACAATTTAGCAGAGATCCCATCTCAGTCTACAGGGTGGGTAATGCTGGTGCACATCTATAATCCCAGCTATGGAGGAAGTCAAGGTAGAAAGAGCAGAATTTGGGGCCAGCCCCAGGTAAAAAAAACAAACATCAGAACCTTCCTAGATCACCACTAAAGCAAAAAAGGACAGAAGTATAGCAAGGCCTTGAGTGCAAACTCCCCAGAGTGGAAACAACTCAAATAATTGTCAGCTGACCAGATACAGATGGTGTAGCCACACACGGAATATTATTTGGCAATACAAAAGAACAAAGTAGCTGGGTGCTGGTGGCTCACACCTGTTATCCTAGCTACTCGGAAGGCCGAGTTCTGAGGGTAGCCATTCAAAGCCAGCCGGGGCAGGAAAGTCCATGAGACTCTTATCTCCAATGAACCACCAGAAAACCAGAAGTGGAACTGTGGCTCTAAGTGGTAGAATGCTACTAGCCTTGAGCTCTAGTGCTAGAACTCACATCTGAGTTCAGGCCCCACAGATGACCAAAAAAAAAAGTAATGGAAGTAAAATGGGCTGGGGGTGCGTGGTTGACATGATAGAGCACCTCCCGAATCTGTCGGCAATTAGGACCCACGGAGTCTGCTGCTGTGACAGGATAGGGGACTCCTGTGCTTTGCACAATTGTGACAAGTGTTTGAAGGCCGTCCGCCAAGGCGGGACCAGTGGGCGGGCGAAGGTGGAAGGTCCGCGCTGGCTCTGGCTTCCCCGAGTATCAACTTCTGACACTGTAATCAAAGTATTAAGAGTGTGTTATAAAACTCTTTGGTGTCTGAGGATCCACAGGTCCTCTGCACAGCTTTCGTTTGCATTGCTGTTGGTGGGGGTGGTCACCTCCATTTATTTCACAGACCCTCTTGTCCCATTTTCTTTTTGTCATCTCTGCTCATTTTGGGGGGGTGTTCCTATTGACTTCCTGGAGCTCTTTACATATGGGGGACCCTAGCTCTTTCTCTGGTGGGATATAACTTGGGTGCAGTGCTTTGATGGCTTGTGGATTTTGTGTGTATGTGTTTCTGGGACGTTTAGGGTCTAGAAAAAGATGGTCCTTGCTTTTGTTGGGGGACCATTTCCTTTGGGAGGGGTGGGCATCGTGTTACCCTCCGCTGTTTCTCCTCTTGGGGCATAAACACTCACTACTGTCACACCTGTCAGCCTGCAGTGGTGGGGGACCTCTAGGCAGCAGAGCGGGCCGGTGAGTCCTTGCTTACCCTGACAGTGGGTGCAGGCACTCTGTCTGTCCATCTGGAGTGGACACTGGGACTCGGGACCTATCCTTTAGGGCCTCTCAGGGCACTGACATAGACAATAGATGGGGTGCTAGTATCAAAGAGAGAGGCTTGAGTGGTGGGCTCAAACCATTGATGGTTTCCTTTAAAACCCAAACCTCACTCATCCAGCACTCCCCCTCCCACTGTGGGGTTCTCTGCTAGGCCAGTGGATTTCTGTGACAGGGGCTTTCAAGAAGGGTGAGCTTCACCTGGGTGGTCCCAAGGAACCCACTCATCATTTCAGAAAGGACAGCTGTCACCTGGACCCTCCAAAAGGAGGTGTGCATGCGTGTGTGTGTGTGTGTGAATGTGTGTGCATGTGCGTAAGACCATCCTAAGTGTGAATACCAAATGCAGTGATTTTGGAGTTTGACCCTCAGGATTTAAATCTTAGCTTTGGAGGGTGCTGGGGTGTGGTGGCTCACGCCTGTAATCCCAGCAATTTGGGAGGCTGAGGCAGGAGGATCAGGTGTTTGAGGCCACCTTGGGGGGTATGTAGTTAGGTTCTGTCTGCAGAACCTAACTACACTTCATGGTGACCCTGGCCAAGCTCCCGAATCCTGAGCTTCACCCTCTGTGGAGCTGGAGGGTTTGATTCATGGGGTGTTGTGAGCCCTGGATTAGCCTGACCTGGCTGCAGGTCTCAATGCACGGAGGCACTTTGACCACCCCAGTGTGTGAGTACGTGTGTGTACGTGTGTGTACATGTGTGTGTGTGTGTGTACGAGTGTGTGCTGGATGGGGTGGGATAGGGAGAGAAGGAGGTAGCAGGAAATAGGGAAAGAGAGAGGGAGGAGGGAGAAAATACGGGCTGGCTAGGAGAAAGCCAAGAGAAAAATTCCTCTCTTCCTTCCAGCCCAGGCTTGGGCCATCCTTTTCCGGAGCAGGCCATACTGGGGAGGAGGGAACTGAGGAAAACAGGGTTCTAGCAGCCACCGAGGCGCCCGGTAAGGGAGACCCCAAAGGCCCGGCCTGGCCGTGGGGCCTGCGCTCCGGCCGGCCGGGCTTGGACAAGCAGGGAGCTCTTCACGCTTCGCCTTTCCTGGAGTCCAAAGGAGAGAAGACCCTCCGCCCCGCCACCCCAGCGGGGGTCTCCTCGCCGCCTCCCAGGCAGCTCCAGTGCGGAGCGTGTGGGACTCGGATGCGCACCAGGAATCTGATGGGCTGCGGAGGGCCTGGCACTGAAGCCTGGCTGCGCCCAGGCCGGCCGTGCGGCCGAGCTGCTGGAGCCGCCCCCGGGGCCTCCTCCACCGGCGACACCCAGCGGGCCAAGCCCCTTCGCGCTGCCTCC
>NW_012267284.1:2341934-2342933 GCF_000151885.1 Dipodomys ordii
TCCGGGAGGGTCGCAGCCTGCGCTGCTGGGCGTCCCCGGCTTCGCAGCTCCGCTCGCGGAGGCTCAGGAGCGACGCGCAAGCCATGGCCTGGCGAGGGCGCCCTTGAGCTGGATTTGGAATTTTTCCCCCCCTCAATGCAAAAATCTGTGAGCTAGGGAAGGGGCTCTGGGGAGTGGGAGGCGCCCCGGGGAGACGAGGGGGCCTCTGGGCGAGTGCTCGGGGGCGATCGGAGGGAGGAAAATGCCAGGGGCACCTCGGCTTGAAGAGACTTCGGAGCCCCGGAGAAAGGGGGAGGGGGTGGAGGTAGGAGGAGAATCCGCTAAGCGGAGCCTTCCGGGATGGGAAGGTGCCAGGCTGATCTCACGCCCCCACTTTCTAGCAGCTTGGGGGGCGGGGACGAGCGTAGGGAGGGGGGGCTGTGATGTGTTTGGGGAGCGGAGGGGTCAGCGGCCTCGCGGCAGGGCAGGTGTTCGAGGACCGTGAGCCCCACCGGGCCTGGCCACGCCGTTCCCCCACCTCCCCACACACACCCCCCGCACGCACGCAGCGCCCACCCCGCCGGGGCCCGCGCGCCCTCGCGGGGTCTGACTTCAGGTCAACTTCATGCGGCCGCCCTGTGCGCGCGTGTGTGTGAGCTCGCGCGTGTGTGTGCGCTCGCGCGTGTGTGTGCGCTCGCGCGCGCGCGTGTGCACCGTCGTGTCCTCACGCGCGTGCACAAGCCCGCCGCACGTACCCACCTCCCTTCGCCACTAAGGGTCCCTCCCCCTAGACATCCCGGGGCTCCGGCCGCAGAGCAGATCGAGGGGCCCGGGGGCGGAGGGGGGGCGGAGCAGGGGGCGGGGGCGACGCCGACCCTCCCCCGCCCGCGGGCCCCTCTTCACCTTCCCCGTCCGACCTCCGGTCACCCTCCTCCCCCGGGTCCCTCGACGCCCAGACCGCGGCTCCCGCCCCTCCGGCCCCCGCCCCTCCTCCGGGCAGCCCTCCCCGCGCGGGCTCCC
>NW_012267284.1:2343283-2346894 GCF_000151885.1 Dipodomys ordii
GCGGGCGGGGAACGAGGCTCTCCGAAGGCTTCGGGGGACGGTGCGGGGCTCCCCGCGGCTCGCGAAGCCCTGCCCCGGGCGTCGGTGCCCGGGCTGAGTCGCCGACACCCCGGTGCCCCCCACTCGGTTCCCAGCCGCCGACTCCGGCTGGACAAACTTCCCTCCCGGACGCTGGGGCTCGGACCAGCGGGGGTTTGGGACCCCCTACCCTTGGGTTGGGAGGCGCTACGGCGACCCCAAAACTTTACGGAGCGTTTAGAGCGAAAGGCGGGCTGGCAGCGAGCGGGGGGGGGGGGAGAGGGTGCTTTCGCCTCGCGTGCCCCGGAGTAGCCGCGGCACCCCAAGTTGGCCCAGAGGCTCCCCCCCAATACACCTGAAAACAGGTTTGGTAATCGATGGGAGGGGACTGTGGGGTCTTCGCACAGCGGGCGTGGGAGGCGCGGGACCCGCACCCCGAGTCCAGCCAGGTCGCCAGGGCTCTGCCGGCCTCTGCCCGGCTCCTGGCTATTAATAGGCGCCGGTGACCCGAGCCTCCCGGGGTGGGAAAGCCGGCGTGGCTGGGCTCGGCTGCGCACAGCTTCGGGACCCCAGCCCAAGCGGACCCCAGTCCCCATTCAGCCGATTCTTTCTCCTCTTGCCCTTTCTGGGCCTCGGGGTGTCACCCCCTCCCCAAACTTTTTCTTTGCCTAAGCTGCACAGTCTGGGCAGTGGACACCCCCGTCAGGGGCCCGGCCGAGACTTGCACCGTCTGAGCACCATTCCCGCTCGAGATCGAGTCCTTCGCCGATGGGTGTGAGGTTCCTGGAGCCAGCCTGCCGGGGATGAGCGGGAATCTCCCGCAAACACCAGCCTGGGGTCCTCCCTCCCTCCCCCTCCCCGTCCCCCGCGCGTAGCGCGTACACGCGCTCCTGCGACCCCATCTATGGAGCATGGGGGGGCGGCCTAGGGGCTTTCGAAGAGCGGGGGGAGGGGGGACAGAAACTCCTGGTCGGGTTTGGGGGTGCAGCTAGGTTGCTTGTGCTAGAAGGAAGCGCCGTACGGTGTCCCCCCCCCTTTCCAACCTCGCCTTCGCGCCCCGGGGCCCTGGAGGAGCTCGCTGCCCCGCCCCCACCCCGCCCGGCTGCTCGGTTCAGAGCTGGAGCCGGGAAGGGGAGAACAGGGCACGCTAACGCGGATCAGGGTCTGCGAAACACAGCTCCCAGATAGCTTGGGGAATCTCTGTCCCCAGGGCCCGCCCCCTCCGGTTAACTCCCGGACCCCGTCGCCCTCGGGCGCTCGCGTGCCGGCTCCACGATCGTAGAGCTGGGCGCGCGCCCTGGTGCAGCCTCGCCGCCTCTCTGGCCGGGGGTGGGGCAGGGGGCGTGGAGCGAGCGGTCACGTCCGGGGGGGGGGACGGGGGCCTGGAGTGCGCGAGCGGGGAGGGGACAGGTGGCGTGGCGCGCGACATCGGGTCCGTGGGGAGGGCAGGGGACGGCGGAGCGCGCGATCGTGGCCATCGGGTCCCTGACTGATGTTCTCTCGTGGCGCCGGCGTCTGAGATGGAATTGATGACTTATCTGTAGGCCGCCTACCGGCGCATCCGAGGAGGAGGGGCGATCCGGCAGGGCCCCGGAGACTGGGTCGCGGTCGCCGAGGGTGGTGCAGCCTCGGTAGGAGTTAGTGGAGGCACAATTGGGGGGGAGGGGCGGCCCATCCCTTGCTGGTAGACCCCGCCCCCCAGGTTTGGAACGGGATTCGCTAAGAGGCCCCTATCCACCCTTCTAAGTGACCTCTAGCCTCCCCCTCTGACCTCCTGACCCAGAGTAGCCACATTCTCCCCTCGGGGTGGGACAGTGCTTTTCAAAGGCTTAGGCTGTTGGACCTCGGCCTCTGCTAGCTTGCACTCAACGTTAAGGGGTTCCAGTCCCGGCTTCTGGGAAGCAGGTCCAGGCTCGCTCAGCACAGTGCCTGGCACACAGGTGACACCCACCAAAGCCTAGGACTCCTTTCAGAACCCCCAACTGGCTTTGCCAGCGCTCAGGCCTGCCCCTCACGCCCCCCCCCCCGCAGTCCCCGCGGGCCTGATCGAGAGGCAGCCACCTCTTCAAAAGGTTTAGCCTTTGGCAGGCGGATGGTGAGGGCTGGGCCCTCGGGTCCCTTCCTGTTCAGCTCTGGCTAGAGCAGATGACCCTCCAGGAGGGACCAGGGGCCAGGGCTGACTCCCCGCGCCCCAGGTGGGATTGCCACAGCTGGGGGAAGGAAAGGGCACCATGCCCCTCACCTCCCGCGCCTCGTCCTGGCCTCAGGCCTGGCCGGGTCCAGGCTGAAAAGAGATGGCATCCACCATGTCTTGGGTAGATGAAGCAAGGGCCTGCCCTTGGCCTGGGGCCTGGCTGGGACAAGAGTCCAGGATGGGGCAGAGGAAGGAGAGGCTTCTCAGATGCTCCAAAGTCAGAGGCCTTGCTCCTGCGTCTATCACCGGGCCAAGGAACGGTGACAGAGTTCCATTACACAAGTCTTCAGTTCTTGCACACCCTTTTGGTGCGGTGGTCTGTGTGTGTGTGTGAGGGGGTCACACTGGCTTTTATCCCAGCACCTCCCCCCTACAGCTGGCAAGAAGAGGCCACACAACCTCGAAACCCTAAATTCATCCAGTGGTCTGAAGTGCCTGTCAGGGTTACCCCCTTCCCACTTCGGGCGGACCCTCGGCGCCCAGGCCGGGCCGGGGGCTGGGCCGGGCCCTACCCGCTCGCTCGCTCGCTGGTGCTGTGGGCGTTCATTCACAGTCTCTCGCCCGTCCCCGCACACTATAGGATTTATCTTGATTTGCTGCCTTTGAATTGAGTCAACTCTTTTGTATGCTCTGTGAATTGCCCAGCTGCTGGCGAAGAGAGCTCCGAGCGTGCCGGGGGTACTGAGGCCGGGAATTGGGTGCGGGCGGGGGACAGGAAGCGGGGAGGGGGCGCCTGCCGCGGGGACCGGCTGGGCGGCTCGGGGACCAGAGCTGCCTGAGAGGCGTGGGTCGGGAGACCAGCCGGACTTGTCCAGGGCACTGCCAGGCTCCGCCAGCCAGCGACGAGAAGTCCGGAGGGCTCGGGCTTGAGGCTCCGGGGTCCCTTGGGCTCCATTTCGAATGGGCTGTGTGAGCTGGGGCAAGTCTGGGGGCGTCTCCTGACTCAGTTTCCCTCGCTTGTGCCACGCGGGGTGGGGGCTGCCGCACCCGCAGGTTGTGAATGCCAGGAGTGTGGGGAGAGCCCCCCACCCCGAAGCCATCCCAGAGATTGGGGTGAGTGATGGAGGGCTGGAAGAAGGGGGGGCAGCCCCTCCTCGCCACAGCCCTCCAGGATCTGGGCCCCGCTGGCTGGGTGGGAAAGACCTGGGTCCTGCCCAAGGTTTTGGTGGTGGTGGTGATGGGTCTTGGTCGTGCGGGGCGCATTCGGGCACCAGCTGTCCCCTCTCAACTGCGACGTGGCGCGGAAGGGGCTGCAAGGGTCCCCCCTTTCCCCAGCGCACCCCCAGCTCGGATCGGGCCCCGGCGGAGAGAAGGAGCGCGCCAGCTCGGAGAGGCGTGGGGGGGGGGCGGAGAAGGGAGGGCGCGCGGCTCGGGCCGGACGGAGCGGAGGAAGAGGGGG
>NW_012267284.1:2347270-2358298 GCF_000151885.1 Dipodomys ordii
GGGCCCCGCGCGCCGTACCCGCGCAGCGGGCAAAGTTGGAGGAAGTTGGCAGCCGCGGCGGAGCCGGTGCTGCTCCGGCCGGGCAGAGCCAGGCGGGGTGGAGGTCCCCGATGGCAGCCGCCCCTACGACCGCGCCTCTCCCCTCCCCGGAGACGCCCCTTCCGCCGGCACCCTGAGCCGCCCCGCGCTGCCGTCCACCCTGAACCCCGGCTCTTTCCGACCCCTGGTCCGGAGCCCCATCTCTGCCCACCAGCCCTCCTCTGCACCGCCTCGCCGGGTCTGGGGGCCCGACCATGCGCACCCCGTCCTCCTGGGGATCAGGGGCTCCAGCCCCATGCACGGGGCCCGAGCCATCCTCTCCCCACTCGGCCCGGTCCTCGCAGTCATCTCTCCGCCAGGAACGGAGGCGTTCGGAACCTGCTTCCCCTATCCGGAATTTAAAGGCCAGGGGTCCCCATTCTCGTTTCTGCTTAGAAGAGGGGGGCGGGTGGGAGGGTGCCCTGGAGTTTGGCCCTCCTCACCCCTCACAACAAAATCTGGCGCTGGCCGGCAGGTATGGGCTGTGTGACCTTGGGAAAAGTGACATTTCTGAGCCTCAGTGTCCACATCTGTAAAATGGGGACGTGGTGCTGACAGCTCTTCAGGAAGTGACAACTAGCTGGAAGTCCCAGAGGCCTCCTTTCCTCGAGGCTTGGGCTGGGGCAGCCTGGGTGGGCGAGTCCCAGGGATGGGGCAGGTGCAAGCCCGAGCCCAGCCGCACCTACCCCCCACCTGTCCTCTGTGTCAAGGAATGCAGAATGCATTCCCAGGGGAGTCCTTGGGGACAGGAGCTTGGGAAGGGCCCAGAGCTGGAAGCAGGTATAAAGGATAAACCTCTTCATTTTGTCCTCCTCAGGGGTCCCCTCTTTGAAGTGCCCCCCCTCTCCAGCCTCCAAAAAGCTTCCCAGTTTCAACCCCAGTCCGAGAGCCAGCAGGGTTGATGTCACTTTAAAGCTATGACCAATGTTGTGTTTTCTTGCCTGCCCAGGCCCCCTTTTGGCCTCCTGGGTCCCACGGTCCTGATGCTTAATTGAGCAAGCGTTCAGGAGACAGACTGGAAAGTTCCACCTTGGCTGTGTGACTCGGTTTACCCAAAATGGAGGGACATACTCCGCGGCACCTGGTGGATGATGGAGGGTACAATCTTCACCCTCAGAGTCTGGCTCAGACTGCTGTGGTCGCCTCTCCCAGTGTCCCCTCCCCACACACACTGGAAACAAACTGGGGATGGTGATAAGGTGTCTTGATGGGGAAGGTCGGGGCCTGCCCTCCTCTCCTGCTCCCAGACACTGGGCAGCCCCTGGCCGGCCATGGCTGGTCTGCCGTGGGAACCTTAGCATGATGCAGCAGGTCCAACACGGGCAGTTTGTGACTCAGAAAAGGCAGGGAGCCCCAGTCCTCACAGACCTGGGGTGTGGGGTGGGAGAAAGGGGATATGAGAGAGAGAGAGAGAGAGAGAGAGAGAGAGAGAGAGAGAGAGAGAGAGAGAGAGAGAGAGAGAGAGCCCACCCATCCCTTCCCCTCAGAACGCCCTTTGGAAAGCACAGAAAATTTCCAAAGTGCCTTGAGTCCCAGCTTAGGCTGAGAGGAGACTGCGCTCTTCTCTATCTGCCCCCCCCCAAAAAAAACCCACAGGTGACTGGGAGATGGGGGGAGAGGCCTGGGGAAATCTAGAGGCAGATCTTGGAGTTGCATCTCTCTTGGATTGTGACTTTTGAATCCTCGGCTGGAAATCGGTGGACTCCAGATCTTTGGACCCTCATCTTAGAGAGGAAAATGAGTAGGACCTGAATTCTCGGATAGATGGAGTGCAGTCAAAAACCTCTGCACTGTGGGCTTTCTGTTGGTCTGTTAGTCTGTCTGCCTCCAGCACAGCGGCTCGGCACTCTGGCAGGAGAGATTTCTGAGCAGCAAGCGGTGCGTGGGCCTGGGGCATCCATATTTCTCTGTTGGAACAAACAGGCCACCCCCGAGCAGGATATGGTGGGTAGGGTATGTAAATATGTCCCGGAGAGGGTGGCAGGATGGAAGATGCAACAGAGTGACAGGCAGGAGACTGATCTCCAGGGCTGGGTGACGGGGCCATAAATTTCCGGGCGTGAACTTGGAGCCGATGGTGGTGTCGGGGCGGACATCGGATCCATTTGTCATCTGCCCCCTTTGCCTGTGACACTGCCCTGCCTCTTTTGTGTGCTGTCCTAGATTCAATTTCCTCCACCGGAGCCTTGGTGTCAGTTGGCCTTGGGTGGGTCTTGGTTGACCCCACAGGGGGCTTCGACATCGTCCCTCCCAAGGCTTGATAGGGGAACAGTGTCTCATGCTAGGCAAGGTGTGGTTCAAGACTCCCCAGTGAGCAGGGTCTGAGATGCTGGTGGAGGACTTGGGTTCTACTGTGCATGCAGGCAGGGCCCCTTGGCTTCTGGGGACACTGGTTCCCCCTGCACTGTGCACTGGTGGGTGGCCCCAGGGGTGAGTCCAAAATGGAGTGGGATCAGGCATTGGCAGCTCACGCCTGTAGTCCTAGCTACTCACGAGACCGAGATCTGAGGTTCACGGTTCAAAGGCAGCCTGGGCAGAGGAATCAGGGAGACTCTTATGTCCAGTTAACCAGAAAACAGCCAGAAATAGAGCTGTGTGGCTCAAGTGGTAGAGCACTGGTCTTGAATAAAAAATGCAAATGAGAGTGTGAGGCTCTGAGTCCAAGCCTCAGTACCAGCACAGGCTTACACGCACATGCGCGTGCACGCGCGCGCACACACACACACACACACACACACACACACACACACGGGATGGCAGCCACAGCAGCGTGTCATCTCTCCACAGTCCTGTCTGAGCATCTGGCTCCATAGATCTCTTTCTTCCTCCTGAAGCTCCGGGCTGGGGAGGCTGGAGGAAGAGTTGGGGGCCAGCTTACGCATCCCGGCCAATTGCGATGGGAGCGTGAGTTGGGGCTGGGGGGCCTGCAAGCTCTATCCTCCACGGAGGGTGGTGAGGGCCACCCAGAGCTGGGGACAGAACAGACATGTGGGCTCAGAGGCCCTTTTCCTGTGGACATCAGCCGATTCTGCCCCTTTTTCCAGAAAGATCTTGAGCCTCCTGGAGTCACGGCAAAGTGGCTGGTATGGGAGAACTGTGGCTTCCTGGTGGCCAAGACCAGGCCTCCCACTTGCACGGCTGTTTCGGGTTGAGGGAGGGGCTCGGCCAGCCGCTAAGTGGAACCCCTCATGAGTGTGGAGTGTGGCTATCACTGTCCGCCAGCTCAGTTGACCAGCCCCTGGCCACAGGAAGAGACAGATGGGGGGGGGGAGGCAAGGACTGAATCTGTCTTCTTTACCAAAAAAATCCTAGTCCCCCCAAATGGAGCTGGGAGTGGGGAGACTGGGAGGCCCAGTGCAGCGGCTCTGACTGAAACTTGAGATTCATAGAGCTTCTGATCATCCATTTGACCAGAGGGGAAACTGAGGCCTGGAGGACACAGCTGCCACAAGCCAGCTGGGAGCTGGAAGAGCATCCTGCCACATTCCCCCCCTGCACCCCGTTCTCGCCTCACAGAGCAGGCTGCCAAGGCTGGTTGTTGCTCTCAGTGCTCTGGTCTGTGCTCCCCCCAGAACCCATTTCTGTGGTCTGCGTCTCCTGTCCGGTCTCCTTGCTTCATCTCTGGAGTGCCTGCCCACAAACGGAGCGCCTTTGGCAGCGGGGGTGGGGGTGGGAGCCAGGCTGGAGGGGGGCTCACCCCACCAGCGCCACCCCCCCACTCTGGAGACACCCTGGCCAGGAACCCCGGAAGATGACTGACGGCCGGAGGCTGCCTCATGTTTACCCACAGATCCAAGTTTTATTTTGAGCAGGATCAAACTCAGGCGCTCTTAGTCATTAACTTCCGCCAGTTGAATAAACACAGAGACGAGGGCAGGCAGCGACGTACCCACCTCCCACATGGAAATGGGGACACTCCAGGCTGGCCCTGGGGGGACTGAGAACGGCTTCTAAAAGCCACTCCCCCCCAGGGCTGTCCCGAGTCTTCACAGACGCCCAGTGGGCTCTGCAGAAGCCAGCAGCCCCGCGTGTGTCCACAGCCCAGTGGCTGGGGAAGGGCCTAAGGCCAGCACCCCACACGTGGCTACCCAACTAGAGATAGGGTCTCGCCTATGTCTCCTGCTGTGCGGGCCAGGCCCTGTCTGGGAAGAGGGGGCATTGGAACTGAGCAAGCGAGGCCGGGAAGAGAGGGAATGGCTCCTGACTCCCTGCGCGAAGCTGGTAGGTCCTAGGGACCAGTCCTCTGCCAGGGGCCATTCAGAGAGGGGGGAATGTGACTCCCTAGAAGCATCTGACCTTGGCTTTCTGTGGGGGCCCCCTCACCCCAGTCCCTGGGCTCCTCCTGAGCCAGGGCTACTTCTGTCCTCCACCATCCAGGGCCTGTAGAAGGGCCCAGCTGCAGGCTGGGGGCGTTGGCACCCTGACTTCATTGCCTCTCACCAGCCATGTGACCCCAGCAAAGGGCTCTGATCCCATCTCTAAGTTACATGGGTCCCAGGCAAGGAGGAGCAGAGCGGGGTCTCAGGCCTGCCCGGGGTGGGAGGGGGCGGGGGGGAAGGAAAGCCTGTGATGTGGGACCCCCCAGTGTGGGCCCCCTTCCATCCTGTGAGGGCTGGGGTGGACAGGCGGAGCACAAGTTGTCAGACCAAGCCGGGGAAAGGCAGAGTCGCCGTGCCGCTTGCCCGGCTCCTGGCATGGCTGATTATGCCCTGTGGGGCTGCCACTCAGGCCGGCAGCAGCTCTGGCATCCGGGCTGTGGAGGCAGGAAAAGAGGATGGGGGGGGCAGGCAAAGCAGGTAGAAAGGCCCTGAAGTGCTGGCCAGCTCTCTGTGTTGGGGAAAGGGAACCTGCCCCTGCCCTCCCCGCCCCCCCCCGCCCCCAGGGGCTGGCTGTAGCTGAAGAAGCTGTGAGCAGGAATGAATCTGTGTGTTGCAAGACTCGGCTGGTAGCTTGAACTGGGGTCACTACACCGGTGATGGAAAGATGGAGAGGCACCAAACCTGCTTTTGACATCGCTTAGTAAACAGGAGCTGTGTGTTCCGACGGAGAAAAACGTCTATCCTGTAAAGCAAAACCCATTTTCTCATTTGTGTCCATTAGGGACGTGGCCCGGCGGAGGGCCGACTCTCTAAAGCAAATCTCATTTCTCTTCTGACACCCATTGACAGTTTCGAGGTGTATCTGTAGAGTGACAACCCTGCTTCCCCCCCCCCCAGCCCCTGAAAGAGAAGCTTAAGGCCAACGTCAAATCTTGGCTGTGTGGGAATGAGCACAGGACATGCACACACGTGTGGTGTTCACAGGTATGTGTATGTGTGTGTGCATGTACACGCCCTCCTGAATCACCAGCCAGAGACTTGAACTGGTAGGTGATGTAGGGCCTGAGTGAGATTGCATGCTTCAATTTCTGAGTTGGAGGAGGAAAATCCTGTAGAGACTCAGGTTATAAAATAAAGGCACAGGGAAGTTGCCCAGGGTCCTGGCAGCTGTATACAGGTTGGTGTGGGTTGGGATCCTCTGTTCTGGGGGCCTTGGGGAAAAGAAGGGGGTTGAAAGCCTAGTGCCAGGCATGCCAGCTCCCTTTGGGTCTCTTACCAAGTTTCCTCAGAGCAAGAATAGATCTGAGGCTGTGCTTTTCAGGCACTGTTGGTTTTTTTGTTTTTTTTAGAAAAACCCTTCAGGCTGGGAGTCCGTGGCTCACGCCAGCCTGGGCAGGAAAGTCTGTGAGACATTTCTAATTAACCAGCAGAAAGCTGGAAGTGGATCCGTGTCTCAAGTGGTAGAGCACTAGCCTTGAGCAAACCAAACAAACTCAGAGACATCACCCAGGCCCTGAGTTCAAGCCCCAGGACTATCACCAAAACACAAAAACCAAAAAGAATAAAAGAAAGAAAAAAAACCTATTCCAAATCAAGGGTGTTCACTGACCCAATCCATACAAGTCTGGGGAGGGGGTGTTAAAGGATCAAAGGACCCCCCACACACAGCCGCTCCCCTGGGATGGATGTCCTCCTGCGCCGTGGCACAGCCCTTGGGGATATACACACATCATCCTTGGCCAGCCCCTGCCCAGACAGGACCCGCTACCCTGAGTTCCTTGTACTGTGGGGTAGCCTGCCCCACCATGAGCCTTCATGAGGCCTAGGGGCGTAGAGGGGAGAGGGTTTCTACACCCCCAGCTTTGCCTCCTCTGAACCCCAGCTCTGTCCACAAAGAGAGCTGGGTAAGGAATGAGAAGGAGCAACTGTTTTTGGTGTCCCAGAAAACAGAGCTGCTGGGCTGGGGAAAGCACGGTGGGCACTGTGTCCCCAGCACCCAGGGATGCCCCAGCGGGCAGGCCTGGAGGGGACAGAGGGTACACCAGCCTCCTCCCTCCCTCCCTTCGTGCCATTCCTAGGCCTTGAACTCAGGGCTTCGTGCTCTTACTTGTTTTTTTGTTTTTGTTTTTTCCTTAAGGCTGGTGCTTATCCATCACTGGAGCCATACCCCTGGTTAACTGGAGATAAGAGTCTCACAGACTTTCCTGGTCAGGCTAGCTTTGAACCTCAACCCTCAGATCTCAGCCCTCTGAGTGGCTAGGATGACAGGCAAAAGCTGCCAGCGCCCTGCTAAACCCTGCTTCTTAAATACCTGGGATACAGGTGCGCACTTCCACGCCTGGCTTGGTGGTAGAGATTGCCTCTCACTAGCATTTTGCCTAGGCTAATCTTGAACCCAATGGTCTTCCCATCTCTTTGACTCCTGAGTAGATGGGATTACAGGCATGAGCTACCCTGCCTGGCCAAGGGGCAGCATTCTGAGTTTGATTTGGGGAAGGGACTTCCCAATTATCTTATTCTGAGTGAAAACAGTCATGTGCCAGGATGGCCCTGGGCTTGTGCCATGATCTTGGGAAATGCTTGGAGTGAAACACGGTCCCTGGCTGCCCATGAGCCGAGGCCTGCGGAAGGCTGGCCTGGCCCAGTGTGTTCTTCTGTTAAGTACGTATGATTTAAGGAGCAGGAGGCTGTGGGTGTGCACACTCCTTGTAAGTGTGCAATGCAGCAGGTTTTGTGGAAGTGTAAAGCTGGGTACTCAGGGTTTGCAACCAGTTTTTGAGCACTCCGAAGGTTCCTTGGGGCTGCTTGTGGTTTCCCACCTCCTGACATCTATCTGTATCCAATGCCCATGGCCTTTCCTCTTCTGAACATTGCACATAAACAAGACCACATATAGAGACCATGTATATGACCATGAAGAGTGCAGGTTTTTTAATTGCCTGGTTTTTTTGGGGGGGCGCTCAGTAGTGGGGTTTGAACTGTCCCTCAGCTCTTCAGCTCAAGGCTAGCACTCTACCACTTGGGCTACAGTGCTACTTCCAGCCCTTTCTGCTTATGTGGTGCTGAGGAATCGAACCCAGGGCCTCATACATGCATACATGCAAGGCAAGCACTCTATCACTGAGCCACATTTCCCAGCTCCTTGAATTGCCTTTCTATTGCATTTATAGCACGTTTTTTTTTTTTTTTGTGGATGTATAGTATTCCACTGTATGGGTATCCCACATTGTATTTATCCCAGTGCCAGAATGGGAGGGTGGGCATCGGAATCCTTTCCAGGTTGGGCATTCTGACGCACGCAAGACACAAGTGCTCCAGAATTTGTGCGGATGGGCACGGGCCTTCCTTCCTCTTGAGCAGATTTTCGTTAGAGTGGTTTGCGAAGCACGGGCTAAGTTTATCTTTGTGTTTTACCACAAACTGTCCAATTGCTAGGGCTTGCAAATTGGCCAGGCGATGTCCCACACTGCCCATGAACCATCCCCGGGGTTCTAGTGTCACCCCCCGCCCCAGCCCCAGCTCTTCCAGCCTTTGCTATGGCTGTGCTTATGATGATAGATTTCTGAGCTCCTGTGCACTGGTATGGCTTGGGGGAGGTCGGTTAATGCGTATATTCTAAGCAACCAATGAGGTGGAAGATGTTTTTAGTTGGTAGAAAAATGTATTGTTCCATTGATGCATTGTCCACGCAGACCCTCTACCCATTTCTCATGGGTTTGTCTTGCTATTTGGGTTTCAAAACTATTCAGAATTACTGTGAGAATTTGATGTAGATTCTGGATCTGAGTCAGCATCTGGCCTTCCATTGTGTGTGTGTGTGTGTGTGTGTGTGTGTGTGTGTGTGTGCGTGTGCACGTGCATGCGCACGCAGGCACCAGAGCTTGAATTGTCAGGGCCTCACATTTGTTGGGCTTCCTTGCTCATGGCTGGTGCTCTGCCACTTGAGTCATGACTCCAGCCCAACTTTTTGCTGGTTAATTGGAAATGGAGTCTTACAGACTCTTCTGCACAGGTTGCCCTTGAACTATGATCCTCTAGTTCTCAGCCTCTTGAGTATCTAAAATTATAGGTGTGAGTCACGCCAGCTTGATTTTTTTTTTGGTGGGAAGGTGGTGCAGTTCGGACCCAGGGCCTGGGTGCTGTCCTTGAGTCTTTTTGTGCTCAAGGCGAGCACTCTATCACTTGAGCCATAGCACCACTTCCAGTTTTTCAGTGGTTAATTGGAGATAACAATCTCACGGAGTTTTCTTCCCAGGCCGGCTTCAAACCACAGTCCTCAGATCTCAGCCTCCTTAGCATTACAGGCATGAGCCACCAGAGCCTGGCTTGGATCTTTTTTTGTTTTTGTTTTTTCTTCTAATCCAAAGTCACAAAGATTTTCCTGCTTTCTTCCAGGAGTTTTAAAATTCTACTCTTAGATTTATTGGCCAGTTTTAGTTAATATGATTACATTGTATATGAATCTAAGTGAATTTTTCTGTATACATTTATCTTTCCTGCATTGAATTTTCTTGGAGCCATAACAAGCATTTATTTCCTGGAGTCTTGCTTCTAGTCCATTAAGGTCTTTTTTCCCCTTCAACATAGGGGCTTAACTCAGGGCCTCACACTGGCCCAGCTTGCTCACAGCTATGGCGCGCGACCACTCGAGTCATATCCTAAGTCTAACTTTTTGCTGATTATTCTGGAAGGTGGAGTCTTATGCATGTTTTTTTATGTCCAAGCTGGCCTCCAACCACGATCCTCCAGACCTCAGTCTCCCTGAGTAGCTGGGATTATAGGCAGGACCCACTAGTGCTGGCTCCATTGTCTATTTTTATGCTAGTACTATATCCTCTTGACTACTGTGGCTCTGAAATTAGGTAGTGTAATTCCCCCTAGTCTGTTTTTTTAAAAAAAATTTTATTGTTATTACAAAGAGGACTGATACACAGAGATCTGTTTTTCTTTTTCAGATAATTTTGCCTCTTCTTTGCGATCAGATTTGAGGACCAGCTTGTCCATGTCTACAGAAATGCCTGTGGAGATTTTGATAGACTTGTGATTAATTTCTAAGCCAGTTCTGGGATCTCAGGTCTTTAACCCATGAACCTGAATGTCTTTTTTTTTTAATTTACATCTTTAATTTCTCTTGGCAATGTGTCATTCTCCGTGTACACGTCTTTGCTCACTGGATGTCTCTAGTGAAATTTGTTCCTAAATATTACAGTTTCTGAAATGCTACTGTGAATGGAATTATTTCCTTAACGTCACTTTTCAGATTATGTGTTGCCAGTACATAGGAATAAAATTGAGTTTTACATATTGAACCTTTTCTTATGATTTTTAAATTTAATATATATGTATATGTATGTACTTATACATATTTTTTTCAGTAATGAGCATTGAGCACAGGGCTTCATGCTTGCCGGGCAGGCTTGGACCAAACCCCCTACAGTTTGAGCCATAACCCTCTGAACTTGACCCTCACTCCAGCTCTTTTTGCCACATTTCCTTACCCACCATGCTCTTGGCTGTGGGGTTCCATCTCTATGGGCTGAGGAGCTCTTGGCTCTTTTCTAGTTTTTTGGGAGGTTTTTCTGTCTTTAGTTTGTGGCTGTCAGAGGTGTGTGTGTGTGTGTGTGTGTGTGTGTGTGTGTGTGTGTGTTCTGGGACTTGAACTCTGGGCCTAGGTGCTGTCCCTGAACTTTTTGTGCTCAAGGCTGGCCTTTTACCACTTGAGCCACAGCTCCACTTCTGGCTTTATTTGTTAGCTAAATGGAGATAAGTCTTACAGACTTTACTGCCTGGACTGGATTTGAACCGTGATCTTCAGATCTCAGCCTCCTGAGTAGCTGGCTGCAGTTAGTTTTATAGATGGTTTTTGGAGCAAAGATGTCATGACTGAAACGGACGTCTTACTTCCAGGGTATTGACTTTTAAAAACTTGAGAAAAGTAACATACACAGTTCTGTGAAGTGTGCATCACAAGGTGAAATCCATGTAAGAAACATTTTGGTGAATGTGGCTCAAGTGGTAGATTGCCTGCCTAGGAAGCTCAAGTTGTGACTAAACCCCAATTCTATTAAAAAAAAATAAGTTGGGTATAGTGGCTTATACCTGTAGTCCAGTTACTTTGGAGGCTGAGATTGGGGGACATATGTTCGAGACCCATCTAGGCAAAAACGTTCAGGGGGTCTCACCAGGTAATAAGCTAGGTATGATAGTATACACTGTTATTCCAGCTTTACCGGAATCATAAACAGTAGGATCACATCTTAAGCATAAACACAAGACTATTTGAACAATAACTAAAGCAAAATGGGCGGGAGACCTGGCTCAAGTAGTAGAGCATCTTCCAGCAAGTGCAAGAATTCAAGCCCCACTACTGGCAAACCCCTCTCCCCAAAAAACCTAGCCTGCTTTTGTTCAGCTGAATAAGTGAGATCCCTCAATGCTGGTGCTGTAGATACAGCTTATTTTCAGTGCTATATAGTATTTCCTTTACTTCTTTGCTGTTGGTGCATATTTGGGGATCTATGCACATTTATTTATTTATTTATCTATCTATTTATTTATTTATTTTTGTCGGTTGTGGGGCCTGAACTCTGGGCCTGGGTGATGTCCCTCAGCTCTTCAGCTTAAGGCTAGC
>NW_012267284.1:2359670-2371516 GCF_000151885.1 Dipodomys ordii
AGGTAGGGGTGAGGGGGGGCGGGCGCCAGCATGGGATGAGAGCTGGGGGGGTAGGGGTGAGGGGGGGCGGGCGCCAGCATGGGATGAGAGCAGCACCAGAGCTCATGGCCACCGTGCTCTGAGCCCAGAGAAGTGCATGGCATCAACACCTGGTCTTCGCCCCCACACGTGCATGCCCCCCCCCAGCTGCAGCTGCCTCTGGAGGGTGGGGATAGAGGCTGAGGAGCCTCCACTGTCTGGGTGCTGGGGGGTTCCCTCCCCTCAGCCCTCACCAGTGCCTGTGGCCCTGGGCCAGCTCCCTTTGTGGTCTGAGCTGGTTGTCTTCATTGGAAAATGGAACCCTTTCCTGGGTCTAACCAGGGAGGGCTGGAGCCCCCCGCTGGACCCTCGGGGGCGGTGAGGCCCCACGGCCTGCGCGCCTCATCTGTGCCATGGGCGTGCGGGCTCTCCTGCCCCACACAGGCCCTGTGCGCCTTGCGGGGTGGGGGATCCGAGAAGGGACCGCCACGTGGGCCCCACGCAGGAGCTGGCTTGAACACCTGTGGCTTCTTCTGAGTGTTTTCTGTCAGGTTCTTGTGTGTAGGTGGTGTGTGTGGTGTGTGTGGTGTATGGGGTGGGTGTGTAGTGTGTGGTGTACGTGTGGCATGTGTGAGTGGTGTGTGTGTGTGTGGTGTGTGTGTGAGTGGTGTGTGTGTGAGTGGTGTGTGTGTGTGAGTGGTGTGTGTGAGAGTGGTGTGTGTGTGAGTGGTGTGTGTGTGAGTGGTGTGTGTGTGTGTGGTGTGTGTCAGCACTGGGGCTTGCCGTCAGGGTCTGAGTACTCTCCCTTGGTTTTCTTGCTCAAGGCTAGCATTCCACCACTTGAGCAATAGCTCCTTTTCTAGTTTTCTTTTCACTTGGTTCAGTGGAGGTAAGCGTCTCATGAACTTTCCTGCCCAGGCTGGCTTTGAACCACGATTCTCGGGTCTCAGCCTCCTTCCTGCATGGCTGGGACGACAGGCATAAACCACCCCTTTCTGGTAGGTTCTGAGGTCTGGACGGCTGAGGTGCAGGGCGTTTACGTGTCTGGCTTCCTGCAGACCCCGGATGCCCGGGGTGGGAGGGAATGAGGGGGTCACCGGGTCTCCAGCAGGGTGGGTGTGCGTACCCTCACCCCACAGCCACACTGTCCAGTGCCGGAGGCGTCAGGGATTGCTGCAGGGCTGGGGGGGGGGCAGGATGCAGGGCCCTGTCCAGCACAGGGCTCTCACAGCAGTTCCAAGCGGGGCACCGTGTCCTGGAACCCCCACGTGGCTATGATTCTGGGGGGCTGAGGTGACAGGGGAGGACAGGCGTGGGGTGTGTATGTGGCCAGTGCTGGCCAGCCCTGGGGATGGGCCAGCATGGCTCCCTCCCTGCCTCCAAGGGGAAACCAAGGCGTGAAGCCACTGGTCCTGGGGGAAGGGCAGACATGGGTTCCACCCTGACCCAGAGGGAGGCCGGGGCCCTCACCTCGGGGGTCCCGACCTTCCATTCCCACCCAGGGCCAGCCCCTCTCCCAGCTCCCTGTGAAGTCACCTGCGCCCTCTCCTGGGCTGGCTGCGTTCCCATGGTAACGCAGTGACGTCACCCAGGGCTGGAGGAGGACGGCGGAGGCAGGAGGGGGGAGACTGGGGGACTCCTGGCTGCTGCCGGGCTTTCAGGGAAAGATTCCTAGTGTGACCCTAGAAATCACCCCAACCCCTGAGATGAGACACCCTCCCCCACCCAGCTCTGGACCCAGCTCCCTGGGGGCCCCGGCACCCCCTGCTGCACCGGCCAGTGAGGATGTGGGAGTGGGGGGGGGCGCCAGCCTCCAGCCCCGGTTGCCTGGCTGTGCTGAACTGACTTTGAGTCCATCACCTGGCGGATTGGCTGTCACCTGTCAGCTGTCCCCCTGGGGGACATCCAAGCCCCTGTTGGAGTTTCATGGTCTGGTTTTAACCGGCTTGAGAGTTAATTCTAGATTAGAATTAATCTAGAAGAGGGAAGAAGAGGACTCCCATCAGACTCGGTCAGAGACCAGGGGGTCTCTGTCCTGGTGCCTGAGCAGCATGGGCCCCGGGGGCCTCACCGCCTCCCTGCTCTGCACAAGGCGGTGCCATGAAAGCATGCTCTGCACGTGGCTCCTTTTGCACACAGTCCCTTTGCACACGGCTCCTTTGCACAGGGCCTCCTCCATTCTCATTCCACTGTGAGATGATTGGAGACCACTGGGCAGGGTCCAGGCCCGGCGACGGTGCTCACGCCTGTCATCCTGGCTGCTCAGGAGGCAGAGATCTGAAGATCACAGTTTGAAGCCAGCCCGGGCAGGAAGATCCGTGAGACTTTATCTTCACTGAACCAACAAAAAGCCAGAAGTGGAGCTGTGGACAGCGCCCAGACCCTGAGTTCAAGCCCCAGGATAGGGTGGCCTGGGTGTATGGGGAGGGAGATTTGGGGTCTAGCTGCTGTCTGGGCCAGGGATTTCTGGGAGGGCAGCTTGATGGGTGCTAGCAAGTGGGGTGAGGGACAGGTCCTCACGTCTCCTGCTATTTTGGGGAGACTCAGTGCTCAGCCTTGGCCAGGTGCCCCGCCTTGCCTACGGGGGTCTCTTCCTCCACAGTCTCCAATTTGTAAGCCCATTAGAGACCAGGGAATCTCAGCCTTCATTTCAGGCAAACAAGCCAATTTCCACCATCATTTCCCTATTTCTAATAAGCGCCAGTCACATTCACAGCACGCGCGGCTGGGTTCCGGAGTTCCCCATGTCTCCCTCCCGCAATTCATCCAGGGAGGGAGTCTGCGGCTGTACCCGCGGGGTCCTGCGTCACACATAGCACCCCGCCACCCCAGACGCAGGGGCAAATTAATTAGCACAAATATTTCATATATATATATATATATGTGTGTGTGTGTGTGTGTGTAGTCTTAAAAATACTTTATTTCTCTCTTTGTGTGTGGGAGAGAAAGAAAAAAAAGGTTTCAACCCTCCTTCCTCAGCCTTCCAAGTGCTGGGATTTGCTGTGTGTGTGTGTGTGTGTGTGTGTGTGTGTGTGTGTGTGTATGCATGCGCACGTGCATGTGAACACATGTACCAGTACTGGGGTTTGAACTCTGGGCCAGAGCACTGTCCCTGAGCTTTTTTCCTTAAGACTGGCACTCTACAACTTGAGCTACAGCTCCACTCAGGCTTTCTGGTGGTTAATTGGAGATAAGAATCTCAGACTTTCCTGCCAGGACTGGCTTCTAACCTCGATCCTCAGCTCTCAGCCTCCTGAGAAGCTAGGATGACAGGCGTGAGCCAGCTCTGCATGGTTTCTGATCGAAGCGGAGGGAGGATTCCACTTGTTTTTGTTTTGTTTTGGTTCATCACACCAAGTAAACAGAGTCACATTTTTGCACGGCCCTCGTGTCTGGCAACTCTTGCAGGTCTGTCTCACTTGTGAGATTCAGCTGCCCCATCCCGTTGAATATACTGTTCCTCCGTCTTCACTGGTGTATAGTACTCCTCTGAGGAAGAATGCTCTGAGTCCCTGTGGGGTGAGGCCTTGCACTACCCAGCACATCCTTGCGTGCATGCTGTGTAGGGGTGCGTGTTCCTCTCTGCCCCGCCTGGGATGGACTCATCGGCTCAGCTCTTCCTGGTCTTAAACAGCTTCTGGGTTTCAAAACATTCCCTAGTGCTGTTAGCATTTTGGCCCATTTGGCCATTCTTCCCCCTCCCCCATCTTTTCTTTTGTGAGATCGAACCCAGGACCTTGCCTTTGCTAGGTAAGCACTCTGTCCCTGAGCTACATCCCAGCCCCATTTAGCCATTCTTGTCCAGCTTTGAACTCAAGGCCTTATGCTCTTACTTGGCTCATTTGCTCATAGTTGGCAAGTCTACCATCTGAGCCAGGCCTCCAGCCTGGTTTTTTTTCCTGCTTTATTGGAGATGGAGTCTCTCAGACTTTCTAACCTGGGCTGGTATTGAACTATGATCCTCCAGATCTCAGCCTCCCGAGTAGCTGGGATTACAGGCACAAGCTAGGGGTGGTGGACTTGATTTAGCCATTCTTTTGTGGAACTCAGTGGTGCTTTTGCTTTTGCTTTTGCTGTTCTACCCCAAGTGCTGATGGAGCTCTTCGCTTTGGGATTATTTCCTGTGGGTTGATTCTCAGGAGCAGGACTGTTGGATAGAGGACAAAGCCTGAGGTTTTTCAGGCTGAGAGCTCTAAGGGGCGTCGACATGAGCGGGTAAGATGGGGAAGGGTAGTCACATGACTGCGGTGGAGGTGGGACAACCCCAGGGCCTTTAATTATGATTTTTTTCAGGTAGCCTTAGCTTTTCTGGCCTAGCCAGCCCGTGGACTATGAGCCTCCTTCCTATGCCTGGCATCTGCGATGTGTGTCACTACACTCTGCTTTTTTTGGGGGGGGGTCCGGTTGTAGGGCCTGAACTCTGGGCCTGGGCGCTGTCCCTCAGCTCTTCAGCTCAAGGCTAGCGCTCTACCACTTGAGCCATAGCACCACTTCCGGCTTCTTTCTTTTTGCTTATGTGGTGCTGAGGAATCGAACCCAGGGCCTCATGCGTGCAAGGCAAGCGCTCTACCACTGAGCCACCTTCCCAGCCCCTACACTCTGCTTTTTGTTGCTGTATTGATGAGGGTCTCACTAACTTGTTTGCTTTGAACTAACACCTCTCCCGATCTCCATCTCCGGAGTAAGAGATTACAGGCCTGCATGCCCTCTCCCCCCCACCCCGCCGCTGGAATCTTGTCATATTCCTATGCATTTTTCTTCCTTATTGTGGTGGCTGTGGGTCAGTAGTCAGGGGTGGCCACTGTCTTGGAGCTCTTACTGTCCCAGCAAAGCCTTTCCGTGTTGCCACCTCCCTCCCCAGCTTCTGATCTGCAGGTTCTTATCTCCAGTTAACCACCAGGAAACCAGAAGTGGCGCTGTGGCCATAGTACCAGTGTGGTAGAGCCCTAGCCTTGAGCAAAAGAGCTCAGGAAAGTGCACAGAACGTGAGTTCAAGCCCCACGACTGACCCCCCCTCCAAAAAAAAAGTCTCGGACTTTCCTGCCCAGGCTGGCTTTGAACCACAGTCCTCAGATCTCAGCCCCCTGAGTAGCTAGCGCTACAGCTGTGAGCTACTGGCTCCCAGCTTCTATCTTCTCTTTGTGCGTTTCTTTGCCCATTTTCTGGTTGTCATTGCTGGTGTCTCCCTAATCAGTTGAAAGGGTTCTTTGCCTTCCTCCTGCCTTTCTAGGCCAAGTCGTAGCTTTTCATTCTGTTTTTTTCCCCCTCACATTCCTTTTCCTGATTTTTCCTTGATCCAACCTGCTTCTCTCTCTCTCTCTCTTCTGAGCTCTCCTGAGGCCTGGTAACTTGGATTTTTTCACTTTGCCTTTTTTTAATGGCCTACTATTTTGCATTTAGCTGTTGACTCCATCTAGAATGGGGGGGGGCTGTGGGGTGTGAAGCAAGGGGTCCATTGCTGCTTGCACGGTCCTAGAAGAAGGGGTCTCATTCATACTCTCGGTTCTCTGGGCCTGTGTTGAACTGGGTGAGATTAAAGGCAGGAGGTATGGGTATGGTGTGGTTGTGATATGCTGCCAGGCTGAGGTGCCCCAGTTACCCCGGGGCAACAGGCTCAGTACCACCGGTGTCTGGGTCTAAATCGGAAATGCTGTGTGCACAGTCCAGCTTGGTGCCATCCCATGTCGACACACAGGACACAGACACACTGGCTGTCACCCAGGGCAGTCAAGACCTATTTTCTCACTGGGAAATGGGGTTTAGGAATGGCTCCCAGGTGGCTGAGCACAACCCCCCACCCCCAGCAAGGGGCCAGGCAGGCTGGTGGCTGTCAGGCAGTGTGCACAGCATGTGCAAAGGCCCTAAGGGTGGAGGGACTGGGCAAGGGCAAGGGGTGCTGGGGGGCACGGAGGAAAGAGCCTGGGTGAGCCAGGGCCTGGCTGGGGGTGGGGCAAGTTTGGGGGTGCTCAGCACCTGGACCCCAAGGCCAGCCTGGGACAAGGCGGGGCCCAGCAGGTGGGGGCCAGGCGAGGCCTGGAGGAAGGGCTGCTGAGGCGCTAGGTGCCTCTTGAGGCTGCCATTTCAATTACCTTTTCCCAAGCAGGTTCGGCCTTATTAGCATATTCAAATACAGTCCATTATTATTTGAATTAGCTGTTAAGCAATTAGCTCTAATTGATGAGCACCCCCCCCCACACTTCCCCACATTTTTTTTTTTTTGGTTATTTACATGGATCCTAACCACCAATTTTAGGTAATTATATGCCACTCACTGTCTCTGTCTGTTTGAACACACACACACACACACACACACACACACACAGACACGTGCATGCACACACAGGCTTTTTCCAATGACAAGTTCCTTCTTGCCTGGACTCCTGCCAGGCTAGAATTGGAGCGAGCTCACCCAGGGCCTTTGCTTGGCCAGCCCAGCCCCCTCGTCATGGAGATCCAAGGTGTGTGTGTGTGTGTGGAGGGGGCATTGAGGGCCGTCCTGAGACTTGAACTCTGGGCCTGGGCGCTGACCCTGAGCTTTTGTGTTCAAGGCTAGCGCTCTACCACTTCTGGCTTTTGGGTGGTTAACCGGAGGTAAGATTCTCATGGACTCTCCTGCCCTGGCTGGCTTCAAATTGCGATCCTCCAACCTCAGCCTCCAGAGTAGCTGGGATAGCAGGTGTGAGCCTGCCGCTGCTCTGAGCCTTGAGTGTCTGCGCAGAGCCTCGGGGCAGAGCGGGGACCGCAGGCCTGCAGTCAGAAGGATGAGGCGTTTGGGAATTTGTGCGATATCCCTCCCAGGCCCAGTCAGCAGGTTCCAGGACCTCGCACACCTGGGGAAACTGTGGCCCAGAGGGGCCACCTAAAGGAGCAGCATCTATCCAGGGCTTGCTCCCCATGTGGCCTCAGGATGGCAGGCCACCGCAGAACGTGACAAGGTCCTGCGTCCCCGTGTGCCAGCCAGCCTGCTCTTCCAGCACCATGGTTCCGCTCCTGGCAGCCAGGGAGGCGCGGGGCCTCTGCGGGTGGAGAGGAGCCCACTGTATGCTATCCCCAGTGGGGTGGGGGGACCCCATCCTGTGAGCAGCGAGGTGACAGGGTCTGAGCTTCGCACTGAGCATCTGTGCCAGGCCTGGAGTGCTGGGGAGAAGGAGATGCTCAAGAAACTCTAGTGACACTGGTAGTGCACGCCTGTAATCCCATCCACTGCGGGGGCAGAAAGAGGAGGATTGCTGTCCAAGTCAGAGGATAGCTGTGGCGAAGGCGGGTCAGGCTGGGCTGCCCTCCGAGGGCCTCGGTTTCCCTGTCTGACACATGGGGGCAGGGCCTTTGCAGCTAGGCAGAGAGCCTGGGACAGAGCTGCCCACCCCATCCGGGTGATGGTCCCACGGCCACTCAGCAAGCCCTGGGGCCTGCTCTTCCCTACCCGCCCTGCCCCACACCACACAGTCATTTGCCTGCGCTCAGGGGGACAGCAGGCCTGCTGAGCTGACAGTCCGAGATCAGCTGGTGAGGGCAGAGAGAAAAGCCCGGATCATTAGGGAAAGGTCAGGTCATGAGGGACCCCCACCTTAGACATCCCCCCCCTCATACAGGAACAGGAGTCAGAGAGGTGACAGGGACTTGGCTGGCCCAGCCCACGCCCCCCGCCCCCCCCCGTGGGCCTGCCCCTGGCGGCCCCTCGCTCCCAGGGAACCCCCACCCCTCCCTCTACCTGTTTCCTGCCCCCCCAATCAATCTACTTTGTAAAAACTTAAATACATTAATTTAAAAGGGGAGCTTTATTGCGCCACACAAATGGAAAACAAGTCTCCCTTGCCATAAATAGAATTCATAATCATAAAAATAAATTCAGTGGAAAGCAAACAATGTTATTAAATTCTACTTGGATGCCAGAGGCCCCGGGAGGCTTGGAGCCCAAAGCTCACTATTGCTTTATTAAAAAGGAGAGAGAAAGTGTGTGTGTGTGTGTGTGTGTGTGTGTGTATGTGTGTGTATTTGGAGGTGTTCAAGACCTACCGACCCCTATGTGGGTCTTGCTATTTGGTGTAATCAGAAGCACTGAAAAGATGAAATTGAGAATAACTTTCTCACCCGATGATTTGGCATTACTTTATGCTGTATGAAGTAGGGATTGGATCTGACTTTCTAGCTGCTGCCATGTTTCGACTTTTCTCCTGGGTGGAAGGAATGCTGACGACAGGGCAGGGACAGTTCCAGGACGCCTGGAGTCCCTTTCTATTTTGTCACCATTAGCATGCGTGTCCTCCTTGTCTCAAGATAGCTGCCACGCTTCCAGAGGTTGCATCTGTGTCTCAGGCAGGAAAGAAGTCAAGCAGGGAAGAGGCAGAGGAAGAAAGGCAAAGTGCCAGCAGAATCTGCTTGTTCTCAGGAAGGAAGTAACGGGCTCCAAAGTTCATTTCCTGCCCACCAGCCCACTCTACTATGGACTTGTGGTTGGTGCTCACCTAATAGTGTATCCATTCAGACGCCTATTGACTACTTATATGCTTGGTGTCTGATATAAGCACACACGCCTGCTGCTTGACAGAGCCGGGGGGACCGAGGGCACATTTATTGAGCACTTGCTGTATACAGGCCCTTTCTGCCCTAGCCAGTCTAACCTGTAACCGCAGTGATGTCAATGCAAAGAGGGGCTGGGTCCACCCAGGCCCCACCCCCCTGGCCTTGCAACTCTGCAACTCCTTCACTGCCCACCCCAAAATGCCTTCAGTTCCAGGCCTGCTGAAACCCAGCCCTCCCCCAATACAGTATTTAAATCAAGGGGAAGTTTCCTTCTTCTCTTATTTACAAAACAGCCCCTAAAGGGCTGCAACCTAGAACTGAGCAGGCAGCTCAGAACCCATTGCAGTAGCTTCTGTGTCTAAGACCAAAAGTGGCTGTTGCAGCTCCTACCACCACATCTGCATCCCAAGAGGACAAGGGGCAGGCATGCCCATTCTCTTTAAGGGAGTGATTGAACAGTAGAAGTCTTCAACTCTATTCACATCTTTGGGGCTGCTGGGCCACGCCTGTGAGAGGCTTGGGCTCTGGGGTTTGAGATGCATTATATGTATATTTCTATGTCGGTTGCTGGGGCTGGCACCCTGTCCAGCGCTGCCAGGGGAATAGACATTGGGGGTCTACGGAAGGTCTTGGTAACTCGCTCTCCGTGGGTGTCCTGGGCCTCAGGACCTGGAGAGTCTTGAACAGTGCCAGGACCTGGCGGGTGATGAGAAAGGGGCCCCAGCGGCCGGGCCCAGGAGTCCCCGTGGAGACCCTGATTCCATAGAAGAAAAACATCAGCAAGACAGGCTGCATAGACAACTCGGGGTGTCTCTCAGTAAAAAGGGACACCATGGATTACCTGGAGTCACAGTGTGCTCTGGGCTTGTGTGGACACCCAGAACATTCTGTCCACATTCTGACTGGGAGCAGCCCCCCGGGACCCCACCCCTCCCGCCAGGACAGCTCTGACTGTTCCTCCTGGATGTCCGGCCCTCGCGCCCATCTCTTGTCACCTGCCCTGGACTGAGGGGCCTCCACAACCTGCCCTCGCGTCTCCCCAAGCCACATGGAGGCCCTGGGGCGCTGTCTAGGGTCCTGACCATGCGCATGGGCCAGGCAGCCCTGACACAGCCAGGGTGGAGCCTCCTTCCCCAGCCCCCACCTCCAGGCCCCCCAGCTGGTCTTCATGGGGCCCCCAGCAACCACCCCTTATGCACCCACATCCTGATCCCCACGTCTCCCCCCAGAAATCCGACTTGGTGGCATCATGGAGGCAAGCTCTCCCAGCCTGAGGCCCACCCTACCTTTGCCCATCCGGGTCCCGCAGCCAGTCCGAGGGGGACAGAGCTGCGCCCTGTGACCCCTGACACACCTCAAGGGAAGAGGAAGATCGGCCCAGCCACGGACCAAAGCCAGCAGCCTGGCCTACCAGGCTTCCTCTGGACCAAAGCCAGCAGCCTGGCCTACCAGGCTTCCTCTGCCTGCCTCAGTTTCCCCACAGGCCTCCTGGAGTCTTGAAAGCCCCCTTGCTAGTGCCGCAGGAGGCCCGTGCAGCCTCCAGAAAGGGGTCACAGCCCACACCCCAAACACTTTGGAGATGGGGACCCTGCTGGCTTTATTTCCCAAGGCCCTGCAGAGAGGTGCCTGGGCTGGATGCAAGGAGGGGGTGCTGGGTTGGGGGGGTCACTGCTGCAGTACCTGCAGGGCTGTGGGGGTCTCAGGACAGCCCAGGCTGTATCCCAGTCCTGAACTCACCCATCTCAGTACTCAGCCTTCCTCCTTCCCTCCACTCCCTTCCCTCTCCTCCAGCCCTCCTCCCTTCCTCCACTCCATCCCTCCTTTTTTGTTTTGTCCTGGGGTTTGAACTCAGGGCCTCACTTGCTAGGCAGGTGCTCCACCACTTGCGCTATACCTCCAGTCCTTTTATTTATTTTTGGAACAGAGCCTCACACTTTTACCCTGGGCCGACCTGGACCTCCATTCTCCTATTTCCGTGGAGGCGTGGCTCAAGTGCTAGAGCACCAGCCAAGAGCAAGAAAGCTGAGCAAGAGCAGGAGGCCCTGAGTTCAAGCCCCAGTACTGACAAAAACCAATACCTAAACACAAGCCATCCCTCCCCAGTGTCTGGGGTGGCTGCTCTGATTGCTTTTTTTGGTCGGTCCTGGGGCTTGAACTCAAGGCCTGGGCACTGTCCCGGAGCTCTTTTTGCTCAAGGCTAGCACTCTACCACTTTGAGCCACAGCGCCACTTCTGGTTTTCTGGTGGTTAATTTCCTGCCCAGGGCTGCTTTGAACTGTGATCCTCAGATCTCAGACTCCTGAGTAGCGAGGATGACAGGCTGGACCAGCCTGCTCTGATTTAGGAGCCAGGGCTTTGTTTCCTCTCCCTCCTGAACTCCCGGGCTCCTGGGACTCCCTGGTGCCCGGTCTCTGATTGCATGTCTCCTCCAATGGAGGGGGGGTAAGGCTTACACAGCAGTTCCTTCCTTTCCAGAAACACTCTAAAATATATTATAAAATATTCAAGACATCTCAAATATTTAAGAAATCCCTAATAAATATTTCATTAATTATAAAATATGTAATACAACCAAAGGTTTGTGGGGTTGATATTATATACACCTACCTCCCCTCCCCCCCCCATTAAAGTAAATTTCCAAATGCTGGACACTTCCTGGGGACTGTCAAAATTGCTGTTTCCCTCCCTGATTTTCTTGTGTTTTTTTTGTTGTTGTTGTTATGTTTTTTGTTTTTTGTCTTTTGTTGTTTGTGGGGCTTGAACTCAGGACCTGGGTGCTGTCCCTCAGCTCTTCAGCTCAAGGCTAGTGCTCTACCACTTGAGCCACAGCGCCACTACCAGTTTCCCGGTGGTTTAGTGGAGATCAGAGTCTCAGAGACTTTACTGCCTGGGCTGTCTTTGAACCATGATCCTCAGATCTTAGCCTCCTGAGTAACTAGGATTACAGGTGTGAGCCACCAGTGCCCAGCCTGATTTTCTTTAAATAATAGTTGTGGTAAAGTGTACATAGCATGAAATTTACCTCTCTCTCTCTCTCTCTCTCTCTCTGTGTGTGTTACTGGAGTTTCAACTCAGGGCCTTGTGATGGCTAGGCAGACACTCTACCAGTCAGATATGCCCGGCCCTTTTCACTTCAGTGATTTTGCTTTTGGGTATTTGAATAAGGTCCCAAGCTTTTGCCCAGCTATCCTGGAGCTTGATCCAGGTTCTGCTGGGATTCCAGGGGTGAGCCCCTACACCTGACCCGTTGTTTCTTTTGGATCTTGTGCTCTGGAGTAGCTGGGATTCCAGGGGTGAGCCCCTAC
>NW_012267284.1:2374683-2384556 GCF_000151885.1 Dipodomys ordii
AGGAGATGACCTGGGGATACTGGGGCGGTGGGGGGGGGCTCTGTGGGGGGAGGGGAGGTCGGGGTGTCACCAATCTAGCAGAGCAAATGGATTGTTCGATACGGAGTGTCAGGACGATTTGTCGCCTGCGTGGTGGGGGGGGGCGGGAGGAAATCAATTTTAATCCTTCTCTAAGCTGGAGAAAAACCTTCTGGGCGTCCGGCAGCACAGAACGTTAAATGCTACAATTCAAACCCGAAAGGTGGCGTGAGGAGAGCGAGCCGGGGTGGGCACCCAGATGGCCCCTGCCTTGTCCCCAGCTGCACTGAGGCCAAAGCCATGGGGCTGTGGGGGACGTGGGACATCTTGGGATCCGCACCAGGAGCCACCGGTGCCACAGCAGCACCACTGAGAGCACGCTGTAAGGAAGAGAAAGTTACTGTCAGCGCTAACGCCAGCCCCACGAGAGGGTTCTTTCTCCTGTTTATTTTCTTTTAATTAATAAATATTTGGGGTCTGGGAAGGTGGCTCAGTGGCAGAGCGCTTGCCTTGCATGCATGAAGCCCTGGGTTCGATTCCTCCGTACCACATAAGCAGAAAAAGCTGGAAGTGGTGCTGTGGCTCAAGTGGTAGAGCGCTAGCCTTGAGCTGAAGAGCTGAGGGACAGCGCCTCAGAGTTCAGGCCCATGACTAGCAAAAAAAAAAAAAAAACCCAAAAAACAAAATAAATAAATATTTAATTATTTGGGGTGGGGGCCTCTTAAGGCTTGAGCTCGGCCTGTGTGCTGTCCATGAGCTTTTTCCTCAAGGCCAGGGTCCTACCATTTGAGCCATACCTCCAGTCTGGCTGTATTTTTTATTGGTTAATTGGAAATAGGATTTCATGGACTTTTCTCCCCAGTCTGCCTTTGAACTGCTATCCTCTAGATCTCAGCCTCCCAAGTAGCTAGGGTGACAGGCACAAGCCACCATGCCTGGCTCTTTCGTTTGAAATAGAATCTATACAGCTCAGGCTGTCCTGGAAATGGTGTTCCTCCTATCTCTATCTCCTGAGTGCTAAGGTTATGAGCCAGGGCCAGGACTTAGCGCCAATGAGGTTCCTTGGTAGACAAAGGCCAGCCTCTCGGCACAGCTGCTCAGAACATGGGTCTCTGCGTGGGGACACCGTGTGGCCTCTATGGGAGGCTGGTGGCTGAGCCTCCTTGGGGACTGGATCTGATCACTTGGGAGGCAGCTATTTGGAGGATCAAGGTCCAAGGCCAGCAAAAAAAAGATCACATCTCAGTGAACAAATCTGGTGCAGTAATGCCCAGCTGCAATTCCAGCTCAATAGGAGGCAGAGCTGTAAGAAAATCAAGGTAGGAAGCCAACCCCGGGCAAAAACTTGGGACCTTAACCTAAAGCAAAAAATAGCTGGGGATGTGACTCAAGTGGTAGGGTACCAAGCCTAGTGCAGGGCCCCCCGAGATTAAGCCAAAAATAAAAAAGGGGGAAAGAGAAGCAGAAAGGATCTGCAAGCACAGGATCTTCAGAAAGGGCTTCCCGGAACCGGGGAGCTCCGGGAGGTGAAGGTGGGGTTCGGAGGAGAACAGCAGATCTCAACATTCAGCCCCCCACATCCCCAAAGAACTAGAAAGACTCAGATCAGACTAAAGATAGAACTTCCCGGATGCCAGCCTTACGGATAGTACAAGCGCTAGACTCATGCTGGCTCCAGTGACGTTGTCTGATGGCAGTGGGGGTGGGGTGGGGGTGTTCCTCTGGAGGGGGGTCACGTGTCACCCCGCATCTTAAGGACTAGCCCCCCCACCCCACCGGGGCCTGGGCAGGAAGCCGTGGCAGAGTGATTTCCCCCTCCACCGGTGCTGTACATCATGTTTTTTAATTTAAAAAAGATGCCCAGCGGAAGGATAACAGACCATTAAATGTTTGGGTCCCTAATTAACTTCA
This sequence comes from Dipodomys ordii, assembly GCF_000151885.1. NCBI lineage: Eukaryota > Metazoa > Chordata > Mammalia > Rodentia > Heteromyidae > Dipodomys > Dipodomys ordii. The sequence goes on from NW_012267284.1 coordinate 2,376,613, forward strand.
GAGCAGCCTGGAGCCAAAGGACCATGGGCAGACAGAGGCTTAGAGCCCCATGGGGGCGGGCCTCCTGGGGGAGGGGGGAAGTGGGGCCCACACTGCTGGAAATTTAGGGTGAGGCAGCAGAGATCTTTTTTTTTTTTTTTTTGAGTTAGGATCTCAACTTTCCAGCCTCCTGCTTCAGCCTCCCAACTGCTGGGATATAAAACAGACTGACTGGTGGTTAGACCTCTCTGGGCTTCTCTGAGCCGGTGTCTTCTTCTCCTCTATCCTCTGTCAGGGAGTAGTTGACTCCGGCCTCTCACCAGACGGGGGCCGGTGGTATCCAGTAGGCACTCAATAAATGCCTGCTGTGGAGGAAGCGCCAGATCCCTCTGCTTCACACTCAAGAGACAGAGACCACAGGACCCTCAAGGTCATACCCAAGGTCATCTGGCACCCAACTCTGAGCACAGGCTGACTCACTGTGTCATCTTGGATAGGGCCTCAGTTTCCCCATCTGTAAAATGAGCTCCTTGTAGCCCAGCCAGCTGGAGGACAGGGTCAGGGCCAGCTAAGGCCCCTGGCCTGCCACTGGTGACCTATGGCCAAGTCCAAGGTGCCAGGCCTGCTGACTCAGCAGCCCTGGACTCTCGGGCAGCCCCAGCGGGGGCGGGGCACTGCTGTCCTCCATGGGCCCCTGGCAGATGGCCAGGAGGGTCCCTGGGTCCCGTGTGGCCGATGTGTGTGGCTGCCCATGCCTTCCCTCCCACCCACTGTTGGTGGAGCAGGAACACATGTCCACAGAAAATCCCCCAACACCAGGCCGAGTTCATGGACTGGAAGCAACGAGGCCGCCATCCCTGGCACCAGGCTGGCACAGACAGGCCCAGCACCCTTCTGCCTTGGATGGATGAGGAAGCCGAGCTCAGAGAAGGTGAGGAACTTGCCCAAGATCACACAGCCAGAACCCAGCCGAGTCCATTGCTCCTCCACATCCTGGCCTTGACATGGCAGGGGACAGGCAGGACCCTGCCTGAGCCTGGGTGGTGGGGGTCTGACGGGAGCCCCCAAGCCTCCCGGACCTGCCTTCACAGCCGTGTGCTTCCACACCAGAGATGGGCAGACGCTAGCAATAAACGTGATCTAGCAGCCAAACATCAGGGCGGTGATAAAGGTATCGATCTAGAACTTTCCACCCATCCCCCTGCCCTCCCTCCACCTCCCCCACCAGTGGAAAGGGAGTCCAAGCCATCAGCACAATCCTGCAGCCCTGGCCCAGGCCCCAGCCCCGGCCTCCCTCTCCTCTCCCAAGCCACCAGGGAGAGAAACAATATTTTTTCCCAGATGCCCTGCGTCCCAGCCGCGCTGCCGTGATTATGCAAACCAGTCATCAGAAGTTTAAAAGCCTGGAACCGCCATATTTCTTTATTTCGTTAGCGGCGCCAGGCACCGGGCTGCAGAGTGGATATGACCAAGGGAGCTTGGCGCCAGCCTCGTGTGAATGGTCCCCATTGTTGCCTGGGTGAGAGGAGGGGTGTGTGTGTGTGTGTGTGTGTGTGTGTGGTCTGGAGACCTTGGGGCGTGTGCAAGTATGAGTCACCCACTGGGTATGTTCACATATGAGTCTGTGTTTGCAGATGTATGTGTGTAAGATATATCATGAAAGCTGGGTGCAGTGGCACAAGCCTGTAATCCCAGCACTTAGGAGGCCAAGGTGGGAGGATTGAGTTTTGAGGCAGTCTGGATTCCAAAGCTTTGTCTTTTGGAAAGAAAGAGGGGAGGAGGAAAGGAGGGAGGGAGAAAGGAGGGCTGTGAACTGTTGAGTTTTAAAGCCAGCCTGGGCAGCGAAGCCTGAGAAATTCCATCTCCCAGCAGCCAGCAAAAAGTCAGACTGAAGGTGTGCTTCAAGTGGTGGAGAACCAGCTGGGAATGAAAAAGCTGAATGAGAGCTCAAGGCCCTGAGTTCAAACCCCGGGTCTGGGAAAAAAAGAAGGGAAGGAAGGAAGGGAGGAGAAATCATAAGGGCTCAGCCAGGCAGACACAGGGTGTTTGAACCTCTCATCTGGAGTTCAGTAGTCTCCAGGAAGAAAACAGGAGGGGAAACTGAGGCCAGGGATGCCCTCCCCAACTTGGGTCCCTGGCCTCTGCCCCTGTGAAGGAGAGAAGGACTCAAGTCCTGGCTCCTCTCCTGGCACTCGGGGCCTCCCGCCCCGGCCCGGGCAGGCCCTGCAGGCTGGGGTCCTATGTGGCATTGCTGGCTTCACCCTGAACCCAGAGTGGGCAGTCTCTCCTTGCCTGTCCTGGCCCTGTACCCCGCTTCTCACTGCCTAGCAAACTCCTCCTTGGCTGCTAGAACCCTTCAGCTGAAATCCTGCCTGCCAGCCCACGGCCCTGGGGGGCCCCTAGCTTTGCTCAGCCTCCTCTTTGCGGCCGTCAGAGCTCTGTCCAGCAGTCTGTCTGCGGTGCCTGTGGGACGTCCAGTCAGCAAGGCGGGCACTGGCCCCCCCGCCCCGCCCCGTCCAGGCCCGGGGAGTCCTGGCTGGTACGGCTGTCATCAGCCTGCCCTGGCTGCTGAGCCCACATGAGCAACAGTCCCCCCGCCCCGTCCCCCGCCAGCGCCCACAGAAGGTCGACTTCACCTCATCCATTTCCCCCAGGCTTTCAGCGTGGCCCTGGGTATACAGAGTGTTCTCGAATGCCCATCCACCCTAGGACGGGCAGCCTGTGCTGACCCATGGAGGCCAGTGACCCCCCCATCCTTACACTCCATCTGTGAGGCGTGAGTATGAGAGTTGTGCACAGAGATGGGGGGTGTCAGCCATATGGAGCAAGGCCACGGGGGGGTGATGTAGTTGGGAGGGGCAAGGCCATGCTGGTCCAGCGAGGACCTGGGCTGGGCCAGGCAATGCTGGGGGGGGGGAGCAGTGGGAGGCGTGGGCTCCGCGCGGCTTGTGGGATGGAGCTAACCTTCCGGGTCGGGAGCCAGGGCTGGGGGTTACGGGAGGCCCCCAGAGAGCCAAAGGAAGCCAAGAGATGGTGGAGAGTGCTCCTTCTTAGTTTGAGAAAATTTACCGTTGAGCCGAAAGGATTGGTGGATGGCCAAGTTTTGGCTGGTAGTTTCGTGGAAGGTTCTAGAAGTATGTGGTTCACCAAAATGGCCACTAGTTTTATGTGTGGCACTCAGTAGCCACATGGGGCAGGGGCAGGGCGCACTGAGCTAGTTGGCACGTCAGGATGTCTGGTCCAATGGTAGCATATCAAGACTGGACAGAGGTGTGGATGGGGGTTGTGGGGACTCAGCAGAGAAGAAAAGGTGGCGAGGACTTGGGGTGGCCTCCATGTCTCTCAAGGCGAGAAGCCCAGGGGCTGGGGCATCTCCCTGGGGTGCGTCAGACCCCTGCCCCAAGTCTGGAGAGGCTGGAGCAGGAGAGTAGGGGCTTCCAACACCGAGGTTTGATGAGTGAAAAACCGACCACAGAGCAGGGGCTAGTGTGACTGGGGAGGGGGAGGGGAGGTGGGGGAGGCAGGGTCTGGGTGAAGGATGGGGCCTGGGCTGTCCTAGACCTGCCCAGTGATTCCCCTGGTAGTTCCCCCTCCCTCCCTCCCACCCTTCCACCCCCGCCCCCCCCCATGACTGGGACCCTTGAAGGACACTTGTCCTTAGCCTGGCTCAGCACCTGGTGCCTGGCAGTGAGGCAGGGCTGGGTGGCATGCTCTAGGCAGGTGCAGGGCACTAGTCAAGGCTGGAATGTGGAACCCCCGGTCCCCAGAGCCAGCAGCACCCGGCTGGATGTACAGGGGGGCTGAGATTGTTTTTGGCTTCATGAACCAGAGCACAAATCCCTAGACCTCTGCGGGTGGGGGATGGGACAGTGAGCAGTGCTGGGCTGCGCCTGCTGGATCTGGAGCGCCCACAGTGCCATTCACACACAGGGTCCCACGTGTGTGCAAACGTGTGTGTAAGTGGGTAGGTACATGGTCAGCCAGCACGTGTGTGTAAATGCATGCTCCCCGTGTGCAGCTCCAGCCCTGGGAGCCGGGCAGGTGGCAGGCACCTGGGTGGAGCTTTTTAATCCTCCTTAACTTGGAGTTATTTTGAGCTAGAGATTAACGCTGATTTCAAGCATGCCAAGTGGCCACACCTCCCAGGAGTGGGGCTGGGCTCGGGCACCCCCTTCCGGAGGCTGGAATCCCAGGGCCGGATGGGCCATCTCCACGGTGTGAGCAATGATAGGGGCAGTGGAGACAGAGGCAGCCCGCCAGACCTTACCAGGCCCCTCTCAAATGTGGCTTTCATTATGTGATCCAGAACACCCCATTCTTACGCTGGCCCGAGTTTGGGATGCAGGCCCGAGTTTGCCCCATCCACAGGGCCCTGTAGCTGGCAGGCGCGGCTGCAGCCTCTCTCTCCCCCTGGCTCTGGTCTCTCCCCTCTCTTTAAATCAGAAGCAGTCTTCCCCGGGAGCCAGATCAGAATTGTTCTTTATGAAGTTTCCAAAGGAGGGAAAATCCATTCCCCATCATTATATTTTTTCTCCTAATTTGAGCCGTCTCAGTGCGGACTAGTTACAGACGTCAATATGGTGAAATACACCCGGCTGGCTGCCAGCCAGGCCGGGGAGCAGTCAGTGGCGGAGGCCGCAGTAAATCCAGATATTAACAAGCAAGCCCACCCGCCCTTCATCCTGCTGGCTACCTATGCCAGGACTGGAGAGGAGCCGAGCCCAGGCATGGAGCGCTGCCAGGCTCTGGGCAGCCCCTGTAGCTGATCCTCCCCAGGAGGGCAGCCTGGGTCCATGCAGGGGCGCAGATGAGACTCCATGGCCCCTTCCCTCGTTGGCTGAGTGGCTTTAGGTCTCTCAGTTTCCTAGTTGGTTCAGGGCTGTGTTTCGCAGCCGTGACTCCATGCTGTGGCAGGACTCGGCCATGCGGGGATATCATGTCCACCCTGCGAGCTAGGACGTGGACACGGGTACCTGGGGCTCCTTGGGTCATCTCAGCCCACCCCCACCCACCCTGTGCCATGCTCCGAGGTCTCTGTTCCAGTTTCCGCTGTTTTACAGCCACTTTTCCCCGGGCGAAGGATGTAGCCTCCGTGGCTGCCGCCACGGTGTGTGTGACCTGTGGTCGTGGTCTCTGTGGGCGTGGCCTGGCTGGGTGTGGTAGTGGTGGGTGTGGTCTTGACGGTGCGGCTCCAATGGACGAGGGCTCACTGGGTATGGGTTCAGTGGGTGTGGCTCCCGATGGGCGCGGCTTCGTGGCCTTGGTGGGCGTGGCTATGGTGGGTGTGGTTTCTGTGGATGAGCTCACTGGGTCTGGCTCTGGTGGGCGTGGTCTGGCTGGGTATGGTGGTGGTGGGTGTGGTCTTGACGGCGTGGCTCCAATGGACGAGGGCTCACTGGGTATGGGTTCAGTGGGTGTGGCCCCCATGGGCGCGGCTTCGTGGCCTTGGTGGGCGTGGCTATGGTGGGTGTGGTTTCTGTGGATGAGCTCTCACTGAGTCTGGCTCCGGTGGGCGTGGTTTCGGTGGGCGTGGCTTCACGACCTGCTTTTTTTCTCTTTTGTCTTGCAGCAGGGACCCTCCAGAGCCGCCCCATCGCGGAGCAGAGCCACCAGGGCCCCCAGGCCCATGGGGCGGGAAGCCGAGGTCCCCACAGCACCGGGGCAGAAGATGACGGGCTGCGCGCTGTGAGGGAGCCGCCCTCCCTCCTTGCGCCTGCGGCCATGCGGCTTGGGACAGGACACCCCTGAGAGTTGGGGCAGCTCCCCGTCCCGCCTCTCCGGCCCCTCCCGACCCCTCATCCTCCCCCTCCCCCTTGAGCAGGGCGGTCCCCATGGCCGGGTGCGGGTGGAGCGTGCTGTGGGCGTGCGTGGCGGCCGCCACGCTGCTGCACGCGGGGGGCCTGGCGCGGGGCGACTGCTGGCTGATTGAGGGCGACAAGGGCTTCGTGTGGCTGGCCATCTGCAGTCAGAACCAGCCTCCGTACGAGGCCATCCCGCAGCAGATCAACCACACCATCGTGGACCTGCGGCTGAACGAGAACCGGATTCGCAGCGTGCAGTTCGCGTCGCTGAGCCGCTTCGGGAACCTGACTTACCTCAACCTCACCAAGAACGAGATCGGCTACGTGGAGGACGGCGCCTTCTCGGGCCAGTTCAACCTGCAGGTGCTGCAGCTGGGCTACAACCGGCTGCGCAACCTCACGGAGGGTATGCTGCGCGGCCTCAGCAAGCTGGAGTACCTGTACCTGCAGGCCAACCTCATCGAGGTGGTCATGGCCAGTGCCTTCTGGGAATGCCCCAACCTCGTCAACATCGACCTCTCCATGAACCGCATCCAGCAGCTGGGCAGCGGCACCTTCGCCGGCCTGGCCAAGCTGTCTGTGTGCGAGCTGTACAGCAACCCCTTCTACTGCTCCTGCGAGCTGCTGGGCTTCCTGCGCTGGCTGGCCGCCTTCACCAACGCCACCCACACACACGATCGGGTGCAGTGTGAGTCGCCGCCCGTCTATGCCGGCTACTTCCTGCTGGGCCAGGGTCGGCACGGCCACCGCAGCATCCTCAGCAAGCTGCAGTCTGTCTGTACTGATGACTCCTATGTGGCCGAGGTGGCCGTACCCCGCCTGAGCCTCGGGGGGCGCCCCCAGCCTGGACACTCTCCACCTCCACCGCCGCCACCGCCACCAGAGCCCAGTGAGGAGCCCTGCCCGGAGGAGGAGTGCTTCTCCGGGGATGGCACCACACCGCTGGTGGCCCTGCCCACCCTGGCCACCCAGGCGGAGGCCCGGCCCCTCATCAAAGTGAAGCAGTTGACCCAGAACTCGGCCACCATCACCGTGCAGCTGCCCAGCCCGTTCAACCGCATGTACACCCTGGAACATTTTAACAACAGCAAGTCGTCCACCGTGTCCAAGCTGACGCAGGCGCAGGAGGAGATCCGCCTCACCAACCTGTACACGCTCACCAACTACACCTACTGTGTGGTGTCCACCAGCTCCGGTACTCACCACAACCACACCTGCCTCACCATCTGCCTGCCCAAGCCTCCCAGCCCGCCCGGGCCCGTGCCCAGCCCCTCCACGGCCACGCATTACATCATGACCACACTGGGCTGCCTGTTCGGCATGCTGCTGGTCTTGGGGGTGGTCTACTACTGCCTGAGGAAGAGGAGGCGGCGCGAGGAGAAGCACAAGAAGGCTGCTGCGGCTGCCGCCGCCGGGAGCCTCAAGAAGAGCATCATCGAGCTCAAGTATGGGCCAGAGATGGAGGCACCCGGCCTGGCCCCGCTGGCTCAGGGCCCGCTGCTGGGCCCCGAGGCTGTGACCCGCATCCCCTACCTGCCCACGCCGGGCGGTGAGGTGGAGCAGTACAAGCTGGTGGAGAGCAGCGACACCCCCAAACCCAGCAAGGGCAACTATATGGAGGTACGCACCGGGGAGCCCCCAGAACGTCGGGACTGTGAGCTGGGCCGGCCAGGCCCCGACAGCCAGAGCTCTGTGGCCGAGATCTCCACCATCGCCAAAGAAGTGGACAAGGTGAACCAGATCATCAACAACTGCATCGATGCCCTCAAGTCCGAGGCCAGCGCCTTCCAGGGCGCCAAGGCCGGGCCTGTGGCCTCTGCTGAGCCGCAGCTGGTGCTGCTGGCCGAGCCACTGGCCCCCAAGCACAGCTTCCTGTCCCCCGTGTACAAGGAGGCCTTCGGTCACGGCCTGCAGCGACACCACAGCGTGGAGGCCGCGGGGCCCCCGAGGGCCAGCACCTCGTCCAGCGGCTCCACGCGCAGCCCTCGAGCCTTCCGCCCGGAGTCCACGGCCGCCACCGGCGCGCACAAGGCTGCGGTCAGCGAGGCCAAGTACATCGAGAAGAGCTCCCCGGTGCCTGACGCCATCCTCACTGTGACCCCCGCTGCCGCCACGCTGCGGGCCGAGGCCGAGAAGGGCCGCGCATTCGGCAGCGAGCACCGCC
>NW_012267284.1:2384606-2487224 GCF_000151885.1 Dipodomys ordii
CACCGCCCCCCGCGCAGGCCCACGAGGGGCTGGGCGGCCGCAAGACCTGCATCCTGGAGCCACTCACCCGGCCCCGGCCCCGAGATCTGGCCTACTCCCAGCTGTCACCCCAATACCACAACCTCAGCTACTCCTCCAGCCCCGAGTACAGCTGCCGCGCCCCCCAGAGCATCTGGGGGCGCCTGAGGCTCAGCCGCCGGCGACACAAGGACGATGATGACGAGTTCATGGCCGCTGGCCATGCCCTGCGCAAGAAGGTCCAGTTTGCCAAGGACGAGGACCTCCATGACATCCTGGACTACTGGAAGGGGGTGTCCGCCCAGCACAAGTCCTGAGCCCCGGCCAGCCCTTGAGGGCCCCCCGAGGGCCTCCTGTCTCCCCCAAACCCCTGATGCCCACTGGACCAAAAAAAAAAACCCCACATGACCTGTCATGACTCCGATTCTCACCACAAACCCCAACACACGCACACCCGGCTGGGCCAGCAGCGGGGACCATGAGGGGACCTTTGGAGGGTGACAGATAAATGTTCACGCTCATCTGTGACCTGGCACCAGCGGTATGCACGTGCACACATGCACACACATACACATGCACACACACGCACACGGGACTCCGGAAAACTGTGTCTTAGGGGTGGGGGTGGGGGTGGGTTTTTTTTTCATTATCTTTCCTTTTTTGATTCTTCTCTGCTTTTTCTTTTAACTCTTTCTCTTTATGTTCTTCCTTTTTTAAAAAAAATTATAAAAGTTAAACTGCTAAAAAAAAAAAGGACAAAACACCTGCTCTGGGGGTGTGGCCTCCTAGGACCCCCCCCCAGAACTGGTTTTCTGTGGACTCTGGACCACCCGTGTCTGTCCTGAGGCCACCAGGAAGGGGTAGAGTGGATGGGGGAGGGGGGCCGGGGGGACCCTGGGGTCTTGGGTCGGAGGCGCAGGGTGGCTGCCATGGCTGGAGGGCACCACCAGGGGGCGTCAGGGGCCCCAGCCGCGTCCCATTGCACACTGTCGTTAGTTGTTGTACAGAAAAAAAAATTTCTATATTTGCAAATGTTTACTGTGAAATGAGAAAGAAAAAAAAACTATGTCTACTAAACAAAAAAAATCTGCAAAGGAGAAAAAAAAACGAAAGTGTTTGTGGTGGATTTTTACTGTGGACTCCTTGGGGGGAAGTTTAGGGGGTCTCTCTGAGCCCATTTTGGGGGTGGGCCTTGTTGGAGGCCACAGCTGAATGATGGGCATGTGGGGCCCCTCGCTGGGGGAGGGGTCCTCAGCTTTGCCGGCTAGTGTGGGCGGGAAGGGAAGGCAGAGGAGGAGGAGTGGGGGGAGGCAGGGGGAGGCAGGGGGAGGGGACTGAGCTCAGGGCACGCCTGGATGCTGGAGGCGCCAGAGGTGGCCACATCTGCTTCCACATTCCCACACTGAGGTGGCAGAGGACAGCCTAGGACAGTTGGGGCTCCTTGAGAGCCCCAAGAGATTGAGTTTGTATGTGTGTGAGCCCATGATCGAGGCTGTGTACGTGTGGGGACCTGCAGTGCCAGAGCCCCAGCCACAGGAAAAACCCCTGTCCTGAAGCTAGGAGCCTAGAGCCCGCCCTCAGTCCTCCAGCGGAGCCCTGTCAAGCCCACCCTCCGTCCCACCATGAACAGTACTAGGTCTTTCAAGTCCCTGGAGCAAGTGTGAGAAAGTCTCTCTGAGTAGCTCTAGTACTTCCTGCTACTGAGCATGTGCTCACCAGGACTGTGACTCGAGGAGGAGAGCCCCTCCCAGGCCCCCAGTCCACCTGCCAGCCACATAGGGGCTCTGGGGCTACCCCAGGGAACCAGTCCCAGCCCCAGGCCCCTGGGAGAGAAGGTGGGGGAGAGGGGTGGTCTTAAGGCTCTGCATGTCTTGGCCTGTTCCTCCTTCCCACTCAGTTCCGGGGCACCCTCCTGCCTGGTGCCAGACACATGGAAATCACATCCCCCACCTGGCCGGGGGACCCTCCCTTCATGGTCCCAAAGCTCTGGTGGTGGAGCCCCCCATCCTCGTGCCCCCACCCCTGGCCCCCAGGGGCAAACTGTTCCTGATCTGGAATCTGACCATCAGCTGGGGCCACTGCTGCAGGCTGCAGGCTCCTCCCCCAGGTCTGGGCCACTGGGCACCTTTGGAGGCTCTGGCCCCCACCGGGGCCAGGGGCGGGGCTGAGCCAGGGCGGGGCCTGGCCAGGGGTGGGGTCAAGCCAGGCTTGGGGCAGGGCAGCTGCGCTGTGGCTGCGGGAGGGCAGGGCTCTGCCCAGGCACCAGAGGAGATGAATGACGGGACAAGAGTGGGGTCCTCACTATAGGAGCCCTGACAGCTGCCCAGAGTCCCCCACCCCACGTTGAGCTCGTGTCCCACGCCTGCCAGTGCTGGAGACCCTCTGGGAAGTCATCTGCAGGACGTGGGGAGAGGTGGGCAGCTCAGGGCAGCACAGGGCCTGGGGCTCCAGGCCAGCATGGGCAGAGCCCCGAGGGCTTCCTGGAGAGGGTGGCGTCTGCTTCGGCAGAAGGGAAACTGGGTGAGGAGGGGAGCTGAGCCTGGGGCAGCTGGTTTGTCTGCAGTTTGGGGGTCTGGGGTGAAAAGCAGAAACTCAGAGCCCAGTTCAGCGCCCACAGCAAGCCACCCTGCCTCACCAGTCTCGGTAGCCTGGCCTGCCCAGCATGGGGGGGCAGCCCCCCAACAATGGTTACTGCAACCTAAACCTCGCATCACAGGCAGCCACAGAACCAACAGATGGCTGCTCCTACACCCCAGGTAGCTGGTGGGGAACCCCTTCCCCCCTTCTCCCCTAGCAGGCCCAGTGGCCACCGGGGGGGGTCACCCTTGGTGGTCAGTTGTCCAGTCTCTCTGGTGGCAATCGCAAGGCTGTTCCCAGGAGGGGAGGTCTGGGTCCCGAGGTTGACTGCACAGCCAGGGCAGCTATGAACCAAGGCCCAGCACCCCGGCCTCCACCTTCCATTCATGCATGCGTTCCACACACAACGACACAGCGCCGGCCCTGAGCAGCCTCTGGAGGCAGCAATGAGTCGCCACCCTTGAGGGGCTATTCCCACGGGCCCAACAAAGAGGACACCCCAACAAGAGCCCATTTCCAGACAAGGGACCCAGCATCCGTTCCATCAGCACACTGCAGCCCCAGGGCCGAGGGAGGAGGAGGTTACCGTGGGCATCAGCCCGGCGGGCCTCAGGGGGGCCTCAGCAGAGGCTCACGGCTGGCAGGAATCAGGAGAGACCTGCAGGCCTTGCTCTGCCCCACCATCTTCCCATTTCCTCCCAGGGGCCCCACGTCTAATCATAGCTGGGCAGGAGTCAGGGAGCCCTTCTGGAGGTCAGCAGGGACAGAGTGGCTCGCACCTGTAATTGTAGCCACTCAGGAGGCTGAAATCTGGAGGATCAAGGTTTGAGGGAGCTCAAGCAGGAAAGTCTGCAAGATTCCATCTCCAAAATAACCAGCCAAAAAGCTGAGCTGGAGGCGTGGCTCATGCAGTGGAGCACCCTCGGAACAAGCAAAGCTGAGCAAGTGAGAGGCCATGAGCCCAAAACTCAGTACTAGGAAAAAAACCAAAAAGAGGCACCAGGGGTATGGCAGAGGCGGAAGCTATGGATTCTGCCAGGGTCCAGGGTGAAAGTTGACAAGACAGATGTAGGCACTGGAGCCAAGGACTGGTGGGAACATGTGCAGACCGCTCCCATTCACAGTCCAAGCAGACAAGGGCAGGGTTGGGCCGGGCCAGACTTCTGCCAGGCTGGGAAGCCCCATCTCACAGCATGAGGAAATCACAACCATAATCTTTGCTGCTAAAGATGCTGAGATCTGAGGACTGCAGTCCAAAGCCATCGAGGGATACTTTTACCTTTAACCAACCAGCAAAAAGCTGGAAATGAAAGTGTGACTCAAGTGGTAGAGTACCAGCCTTGAGTGAGAAAGCTCAGAGACAGTGCCAAGGCCCTGAGTTCAAGTCCCAGAACTTGCATACACACACACACACACACACACAGAATCATAACTTCTGTCTTGTCCCAGAAATAATAATCCCTTTATTATAACAATGTTAGACCATAGTTCAGTGAAGCAGCTGGAAATCAAATTCATCACGCAGAGGTAGCCATGCAACTTGGGGGTGCAGGGGACTCCTGGATTCTTCCTCTCCTCTTGGCAGGACACACAGTGGTGTGTGAAGATGAAGAAAGCATGGACTGGGGGGTGCAAGTGGCCTTGTGCATGGCTGAGGAAGGAGGGAAGAGAGGCCATGTCTGCAGGGGAGGCTGCCCTGGTCAGCACCACAGACAACGCCTGCTCACTGAGACCAGGAGGGGCCAGGGCACTGTGAGACCTGGAGTATGCGCTCTCTCTCTCTCTCTCTCATAAACACACAACAGCGAGAGGAGAGAGACAAAGGAGAGAGATTGAGAGAGGGAGAGAGGGGGGGAGGGAGAGAGACTGAAGTTTGAACTCGGAGCCCTTACTAGACAGGACTCTACTGCATAAATATACCAGGACGGTGATCCTCCTATTTGTACTGCTGTAACCTGGAAAGCAGGAGTGTGTTATCACGCCAGCTACTGGTTGAGATGGGGTCTTGAGATCTTTTTGCCCATGTTGGCCTCAGATTGTAATCCTCTGACTTCTACCTCCCAAGTAGCTGGGATGACAGGTATGAGACACCACACCAGGCTTAGTTCCCACCAATTTTATGGGCGGCAGTGTGTGTGTTTCTCTGCAGACTTACCCTGTGTGTGTGTATATATATATATATATATATATATATATATATATATATATATGGACATCTGTGTGACCACCATAATCATTGAGGCACACCACACAAACCTCCCTCTTACTGTCCCTTGTCACCCCGCTACCTCATTCCTAAAAGCAACCGCAAAGCTCACTCTTCCCCTGAGAATTCTGCCCTGAGAACGCCACATAAAGATGATCGTAAACCACGTATCGTTTTGAGCTTTCTCCTTGAAGCACCAGCCCCTCCAGCCCCACCCGGGTCATGGTATGTGCCAAGAGGTTATTCTTTTTCCTTGCTGAGTATGTACATGTGGCAGAGCACAAGTATTCAACCATTCACCTGCTGGAAGACTTGCTTAGGGCTTGGGACTATTACAAATAAAGCTACCATGAAAATCAATGTACAGGTTGGTGTGAACTTAAAATTCTGATTTCTCAGGTATAAATCATGGTGGCAGGTGTGTGGGTGGGGGGGAAACCAATTGCTAGTCTGTGTCATTAGGGCTTTGGGGGTTGGCTTTATCCTTTTCTTGAGACAGGGTAGCAATTTGTAGCCAACCAACGCTGGCTTTGTACTTCTGATCCTAAGTGCTGTGGTTGCAAAAGTGTGTTAGCATGCCTTGACTTCCTTAAACATTTTTATGTGTGCATGAGATTCAGTTTTTAGTGGCTTGTGGTGTTTTGAGTTGATCTCACTGTGTAGCATTTAGAGGAAGCTCTGTTACAATATACATTTATGTTCTATCACTTCAAATTGAGCAGAGAAATTTGACTTTAACTCTTTTATTCTCCCCCACCTTGCTTGAGCATGTAAATTATATCTAAGTATTTCATCTATATAGGATGGTTATAATTTTTGCTTTGTCCATCAAAAAAAATTTTTTTAACTCATGGTCCAGGTACCAGTGGCTCACGCCTGTAATCCTACCTACTTAAGAGGTTGAGATCTGAGGATCACGGTTCAAAGCCAGCGTGGGTAGGAAAGCCCATGAGACTCTCATCTCCAATTAACCAGCAAAAAATCCGGAGGTGGAGCTGTGGCTCAAATGGTAGAGCACTAGCCTTGAGCAAAAAAGCTCAGGGACAGCGCCTAGGCCCTGAGTTCAAGCCCCAGGACTGGCCAAAAACAAAAATCTCACAGGAATGGGAGTGCCTGTCCCACTTGCTGGGGGCCTTGTTTGTCCTTCTGGAGTCCCAGGCACCATTGGGTGGTAGTTTTCTTCATGCTCTGAGAAGGCCCTTTAGCAGCTAGTTAAAGGGAAGTTTGCTGGTGACAAATGCTCTTCAAGAATTTGAAAGATGAGCTCTCTTCATCTCCCAGACTCTCCGTTTCCTCCTTATTTCCCAAAGGGTAATTCTTCTGGACCCAGAATGGAGAGTGCGCACTTTTGTTCTGCACTTGAAAATGCACTGGGCAAATGCAGCCATACTGTTCACTAGACATAGGAGCAAATAGAAGTAGGTAAACTGAGGGCATGGGGGTTGGGAGAGATGGGGGAGGTTGAGAAGGGGATATTGCTCAAGATGCACTGTACTCACAGACTGACTTCTGGGATTGACACCCCTTTGTACAACTGCTTAAGGATCATAAGAAAAATGAAGAAAAATAAAACCCACGTCCTCTTTCTGGTGTACAGAAGAGAAATCTGTACTCAGTCCAAGGGCTCCTCCCCTGTAAGCAAGTTGTTTCTCTCTGGCAGCCTTGAAACATTGTTTCTTTGCATCTGGTTTTCCCAAATTTACTTATGAATTATTTTGGCATGGATTGTTCTTAGTGCCTCTTCTTGAATCTGTATTTAGGCCTTTCATTAAATTTAGAACATTGTAAGATGTTCTTCATTTTCATTTCCAGATATTGTTTCTTTTTTCAACATCCTTTTTCCTGCCTCCTTTCCTTTTCCTTCCTCTCCACACACACACATTATTAGATCATTTATTCATGGCCGATGGACCCTAAGGTTGTGCTGATTTCTTTTCAGTCTGCTTTTGTTCTCCGCTTTTGAGATGGGCTGATCTTTATAACCTGACTTCAGGGTTGAGAATTCTTCCGCTGTCTCTTGTCAGCTTTTGGATCCAGGGAAGTTTTTTATCTTTGGCTCTTGTGTTTTTCAGTTCTCTGGCTTCTTTCTTTTCTTTTTTAGATGAGACTCTTTTCTATTTTTTTAAATAGTTTAACGAGTTGGTAAATGCTGTTTCAGTGTTCTTTGTGAGTGATCGATGGCAGCTTTGAAATGTCTGTCGGGTGATTCTAACGCGTGAGTCATGTCGGTGCTGGAGTCTCTGCTGTCTTTTCTGGGAGGCTAAGAGATGTTTTAAATGCATGTGTAATTGCTGTCCTTTGAAAGGTCTTTTTTTAGCACACCCAAAGGGGTGGTAGTCATAATCCTTAATGACTGGGATAGGACAGGATTGGCCAATGGAGATGATCACAGCCTGCCCACCTACGCAGACTCTAAACCACCATGCTGCCTGTGCCACGCCCCCCCCCCAGCAGCCCTGGGAAGAAAGCTTCCTTAACTCAACTCTCTGAAAACATGGGTTATAACTTTTAGTATGATTTCAGATGAGCCTCTCGTTCTGGTTGCTTAAGTTTCTGCTATTTTCTACACTGCTCCACTCCCTGATGTGTTTTGGCCTGGGAAGATGACCTTCACAAGCTCTCTGGACTCTTTTGTGCCTTTGTGCGAGTTGAATATTTGGGGGCCATGAAAATGGATCTGTCAGATTGTGTGTGTATGTGCGTGTGCGTGTGTTCTGGGGCTTGAACTCAGTGCCTGGATTGGTGTTCTGCTACTTGAGGCACAGCTCCACTTCCAGTTTTTGATGATTAACTAGGATTAAGATTTTCACAGACCACGGGTGCCGGTGGCTCACACCTATAATCCTAGCTACTCAGGAGGCTGAGATCTGAGGATCACAGTTCAAAGCCAGCCTGGGCAGGAAAGTCTGTGAGACTCTTATCTCCAATGAACCACCAGAAAATAAGAAGTAGAGTTGTGGCTCAAGTGGTAGAGCACTAGCCTTGAGCTGAAGAGCTCAGGGACAGTGCCCAGGCCCAGAGTTCAAACCCCATGACCAAAAAACAAAAAAAGAATTTCACAGGCCTTCCTGCCCAGGTTGCTTCAAACCACAATCCTCAGATCTAAGCCTCCTGAGTAGCCAGGTGAGACCTTGAGAGAGGGCACTTCCCCAGCCCCCGCCCAGGTCCCCTGGGTTGCAGAGAGCAGCAAGTAGGGGGTTTGTGGGAGACTTATACCCCTGGGCAGCATGCCAAGCCAGGGCTGGATTCATGGTGTCCTCCTTCCCTGCCTCTCTGATCTGCCTGTATGTGGTGCAGGTGGCTCATGTGATGGTCACGTTCAGCCACTCACCCCCAACGGCTGTGTCCCAACTTAGTCATCTTGAGGGGTTTTGAACACAGAGCTGGTCCTGGGGCTTCAACTTAGAGCTTGAGCACTGTCCCTGAGCTCAAGGCTAGCGTTCTATCGCTTGAACCACAGCTCCATGTCTGGCTTTTTCTGTGATTAATTGGAGATAGGAGTCTCATGGACTTTCCTGCCTGGGCTGGCTTTGAACTGTGAACCTCAGATCTCAGCTTCCTGAATAGCTGGGATAATAGCCTTGAGCCATTAGTATGCAGCTTAGCCCTTTGGCTTTTATTTGCTTTAAATAATTTGTTTTTTGGAGACAAGAGCTCAAATTCATGATTCTCCTATCTCTGCCTCCCAAGTAGCTGGAATTACTGGCATGTGCCACCATGCACAGCGTTGGCTGTCTTATGATATCATCCCCCCTGAGCCTGGAGGGCTTGGGATGGCGTCTAGTTGGTGGACCAGGTGCAGGTGCTCACTGCCACGGCCTCTCCTTCCATCAAGCAGTGTGCTGTCCCCCTCACTCCGAAACGCTGGCTGGGATTTTGTATGAAACGACTTTAAATTTATGGACTTAGAGGAAAACCACACCCTTATAATGATAAGTCTCCCGAGTTTTGACTCTCTCATTTCATCTTCTTTTTCCTTTTTCTTCTTCTTCCTATGTTTTGGCTGTGTGTAATCTGCCCAGGAACCATTTCCTGGACCTCTTTTTTTCTGTGGAGGGTTGTACTCACTCTCTTCCAAGGATGGACATGTGACCTAACCAGAGCCAATCAGAGAGCTCTGTCTTCCTCACTGTGATTGGCCCGTGAGCAGTGAAGCATTTTAGTCCAGCTTTGGTCTCTATGCTGGGTGTAAGACAATTCTGGAAACCACCTGTAACTCAGCTTTCAGCTACTGTCACAAAAACTGGAGAGCAACTTAAAAAGAGGAAAGGTGAGCTGGGCACTGGTTGGTGGCTCATGCCTGTAATCCTAGCTACTCAGGAGGCTGAGATCTGAGGATTCCCAGCTTAGGCTGGGAAGTTCCTGAGATTCTTTTAACCAATTAACCACCTAAAACTGGAAGTGGAGGGGTGGCACAAGTGGCAAAGTGCCAGCAACAAAAGCTCAGGGACAGCACCCAGGTCCTGAGTTCAAGTTCTAGGACTGGCACACACACACACACACTTCACCACCAACAAGACAGACAACCCCAACTTTAACTGCATCAGCCTTCCTCATTGTCTTTATTTTCTATGTCATTAATTTCTGGTTTGTCTTTATTACCTTCCCCCCATTCTCATTCTCTCTCCCTCCCTCCCCTCCTACCCTCCTTCTCTTCCAGTCCTGGGGTTTGAACTCAGGGCCTGGGCACTGTCCCCAAGCTTCTTTTGCTCAATGCTAGCATTCCTACCACTTGAGCCACAGCACCACTTCCAGCTTTTTCTGTGATTAATTGGAGATAAGTGTGTCATGGACTTTCCTGCCCAGTCTGGCTTTATACCACGATCCTTAGATCTCAGCCTCCTCAGTAGCTAGGATGCAGACAAGAACCACCGGAGCCCAGCCTTCCCCCCATTTTCTTTGGACTTATTTTACTATTCTTTTTCTACCTTTTTTCCCCCCTTTTAGCACCTTGGTTGGAACTCAGAGCTTCACATTTGCAAAGCTCTACCATATGAGAGTCACACCACTACATTTTTTTTTTCAGTTATTTTTCAAATAGAATCTTATGTTTTCTCCTGGGCTGGATTGGACCATGATACACCTATATTTACCTCCCACATAGCTAATAGATGCCAGCTATCATCATGGCATTTTTCAAGTGAAGTACTTAAATCATTAATTTTTCATTTTACTTTTTCTTGTAATGTATGCACTGATGACTATAAAGTACACTGTAGCTGGGCACTGGTGGCTTACATCTGAAATCCTACCTACTCAGGAGGCTGAGATCTGAAGATTGCAGTTCAAAGCCAGCCCAGGAAGAAAAGTCTGTGAGAATCTGGTCTCCAATGAACCACCAGAAAACTGGAAGTGGAGCTGCGGCTCAAGTGGTTGAGTGCTAGCCTTGAGTAAAAGAGCTCAGGGACAGCACCTAGGACCCGAGTTCAGCCCCATGACTGACAAAAAAAAATGTATACTGTAATTATATCATATATCCATATGATGATATATATTATATGCCACACACCATACATATGGTCAGTTTTTTATATTTTCCATGAGGCTGTTTCTCACTTAGCATGGAAGCAACCCCCCTCAGAACATGAACTCTCCAGTCATTGGTGATGAATTCTGTGGCCTTCCTGTAGCTCGAGCTTCTTCCTCTCTTGCTTGA
Source organism: Dipodomys ordii (assembly GCF_000151885.1). Taxonomy (NCBI): domain Eukaryota; kingdom Metazoa; phylum Chordata; class Mammalia; order Rodentia; family Heteromyidae; genus Dipodomys; species Dipodomys ordii. The sequence goes on from NW_012267284.1 coordinate 2,395,064, forward strand.
ATCCTGCCTGATTTCTCCCGTCACCAACTGAAGGCAGCGACCCTGCTGCCCCCAATCTCCCAGCATTCCAGTGGGTTCATCAACTTGTCCTTAATGGACTTTCTTCAAAACTTTGTTTTCTTTATGAAGTTAAAGTTATGCTAACAGGTACCCATGAGTTCAGAATTATCTGCTTCTTGTCAGGCTGAGACCTTCTGTAGTCCCAGAAATACTTTCTTTGTATTTTGATTTAAGCAACTTTGTTCCTTTGCCTTCCCTCTCATCCCTGAACTAAAGCTTTAGGTGTGTCTCCTTTAAAAAGTGCAGGACTGAGCCAGGTGCTGGTGGCTCACTCCTGTAATCCTAGCTACTCAGGAGGCTGAGATCTGAGGATCATGGTTCAAAGCCAGCCCAGGCAGGAAAGTCTGTGAAACTCTTATCTGCAATTAACCACGGGAAAACCACAAGTGGCACTGTGGTTCAAATGGTAGAGTGCGTGAGTTGAAGAGCTGAGGGACAGCGCCCAGGCCGACTCACACACACACACACACACACACACACACAAACTTAACACAAATCCTTAGGAAGTCATAAATTCCGTGTGTGTGTGTGTGTGTGTGTGTGTGTGTGTGTGTGTGTGTGTGTGTGTAGCAGTAGAGGGACTGAACTCAGGGCCTTGCACTTGCCAGATAGGTGCTTTCCTACTTGAGGCACATCCTCAAACCTTTTGGGTCTAGTTTTCAGTCCTGCATTTATGATGAAGCCCTGCATTTATGATAAAGCTAAGCTGGTCTACGAGCCTCCAATTTATGCTTACCCCTCTAGCTGGGATGACGTGCGTGTGCCACTATACCCAAGCTTTTATTGAGATGAGGGTCACAATAATTTTTTGCCCAGCCTGACCTCAAACTGCAGTCCTCCCATCACCTGCTTACTGAGCAGGCTGGATTACAGATGTGAGCCACGGTGCCCAGCCTGGATGAGAAGAATGTACCTACAATGTTTAATAATGGGACATGTTGTATGTTCTCTTTAAGAAACAACATTGCAAATATCTGGCAGTCCCGCGAGGTTTCATCCTCTCACGTGGCCGCCCCAGGGTGACCCTACGCTCCTGTGTGTGGAGTTTATTAATTAAGATCGTTTGCTATGAAGGCTGGACACAGTAAGCAAAGAGGGGGAATGGAAGCCTATGGGCAGGCCCGTTGGGATTTGGACACCTGATTTATGGCCGCGCAGGACCACTTGGGGAAGAGGAGACTGTTTAATAAATGCTACTGAGACCATTTGTTATTCATGTGGAAAAAAAATGAAATTGAATTTCTGCCTCACGTCATAAATAAAAGTCACTTGTGGAAGACAATGTTGGGGGTGATCTTTGCCATCTCACTGTGTCTGGCTTGCTTAAACAAGACACAAGGAGTGCCAGCTGTAAAACACAAGACTGATAGATTTCACTGTGTGGACACAGAAAGCTCTGCTTACCAGAGACCAACATAAATGAGGTGAATAAGAGGGGTGGGCATGGTACCACACAAGTGTAGTCCCAGCTACTTAGGAGGCAGAGGTGGGAGGATCGTGGTCCAAGTTTGGTAAGGGCCAAAGCATGAGGATCTATCTGAAATACAAAAGTAAATGCAAAAGGACTGGGGGTGTGGCTCAAGAGGTAGAATGCCCCCTTTGGGCATTTGAGAGGGCGTGAGGCCCTGAGTTTGAGTCCCAGTAACTCACACACAAAAAGAGCGGGTGGAAAAGCACATCACATAGTGGGAGGAGATATTTTTCTACACATAAAGCAGCAGAGGATTCGTAAGCCCACCTGATTCACTGATTCACTACAGGTAGTTTGGACCAGGCACAGCCAATGAATGAATGGATGAAATCAAAAGCAAACATCTTTTAAATCCCTAGTGCACGTTGGACCAATTCTGAGTCAGACCAGGTGACCACCCACTGTGTTTAAATCATCGTGGGACCAGCTGACTGCTTGCTTGCCCTGAATTTTGTAAAGACACAGTCTGCCTCTCAAAAAGCAAATGAGAGCTGGGTGCTGGTGGCTCACGCCTGTAATCCTAGCTACTCAGGAGGCTGACATCTGAGGTTACAGTTCAAAGCTAGCCTGGGCAGGAAAGCCTGTGAGACTCTAATTGCCAATTAACCAGCAAAAAGCTGGAAGTGGAGCTGTAGATCAAGTGGTAGAGTACCAGTGAGTGAAAAAGCTCAGGGCCAGTGCCCAAGCCTTGAGTTCAAGCCTCAGGACCAGCACAATGTTCATCAAATCCAACCCCCCACCCCCCCACTGTCTGAATTGACTGCCTGGAGCTCAGGCCTTTTCCATCTCCCTAGCCTCCCCCTCCCTGACAGTACTGGGGTTCTGGCACTGCAGGAGGGGGGAGAGGTCTGAGCCTGGCTTGGCTGTGTCCTTGGTTTTCTGGTGGATAATTGGAGACAAGAATTTCATGGACTTTCCTGCCCAGGCTGGCTTTGAACTGTGCTCCTCAGATCTCAGCCTCTTGAGTAGTTGGGATTACAGGCATGAGCCATGGGTGCCCAGCTGGCCTCACTTTTGATGTTTGTTTTCTTTTTGTGAAGGGATCTCACTATGTAGTTCAGAGCTGGAAGTTCTCCTGTCTCAGCCTCCTAAGGGCTGGGGTCATAGGAGTCAACCACCATACCTGGCTCTGAAGTGAGTCTTTGGAAGTCCCTAGCTGGTGGAATTGAGACGCAATATGAAGTGATGCTGTTTCTTGGGAGCCAGTGTGTGTGCAGTGGAGGCACACTGTCCAGCCCCCCACCCCCCTCCCGGCTCCTGGACAAAGCCGGAGCTCTGACCTGTGCAGGGGTCTCGCACAAGCAGGAGGACATCTCCCCGTATTGGTGTTTTGTTTCACCAGCCATCTGCGAATCTTACCAATCTATTTTGCACCCTTGTAACTCTGTAAGAACACCGACACAATTAATGAGACCCTGCTAAGAAACGAACCGGCAAGGTTCCCAGATATGTAGATACCGCGAAGAATGACCCACAGCTCCGCTTAATTAAAACCCCATGCCAAATGTAGCAGGTTTGCTTAAATTGCTTTTTATCACTAGGCAAAAGCCACGCATCTGCATCGAGCTCACCGATTGGAGCCCTTACCCTGATATACAAACAGGGGTGGGGCTGTTAGGGAGGTGATTTGGGGGTGGCCTAGGTTGTGTGTGTGTTCTGTGGGACTGGTGCTCAATGTCTCTGTCTCATACCCTAAACCAGAACCTTCACCTGAGCTTCCCAGTCTCTAGAACTGTGAACCAAAAATGCTTTGTTGTGAGCCTTATAAACCTCTTGCATTGCTGGGATTACGTAAGTGAACTACCAAGCCCAGTTTGTTTGTTGAGATGGGGGGTCTTGGTAACTTTTTTCCTGGGCTGCTTGCCCTCAAACTTGGATCCACGTGATCTCTGCCTCCTGGGATCAGGGAGGTAGGTGTGTGTGTGTGTGTGTGTGTGTGTAGAAACCAATGTGCCTGGCCTGTCTGCTACTCCCAGTCCTCCTGAGTTATTTTCTTTGGCAACTACAGACTCTCAGGAGCTTCATATTTTGCTTTCTATGTCTATCTCTGTTGCTGACTTGGATTGGTTGCTTTTTTTTTTTTTTTGCTTTTAGTGATAGTTTTGTATATGTGTCTATGATATACGCAATTTTGGGTCTCCCTCCCACTTGTTTTTGCACTTTGCTTCTCCCTTCCCTCCTCTCTGAAGCCATCCTGCCTGGCTTCAGTTTCAATCCTAAATCATAGTTTTCACACCTCCTGGTTGGCTGGGACAACCAGAGGTTCACACCAATGCACCAGCTCTCTCTCTCTCTCACACACACACAAATCCTTTATTTGTGAACTTAAGGTTTTGTTTAGTTAGCATCAATTAGTTGTACAAGGAGGTCTAATCTGTTTTTAAATTAAGATAATTTTTTTCAGGGCTGGGAATGTGGCTCAGTGGTGGAGTGCTTGTCTAGCACGTATGAAGCCCAGGGTTCCATCCTCAGTACCACATAAACACAAAATGCTGGAATTGGCACTGTGGCTCAAGTGCCAGCCTTGAGCAAAGGAAGCTCAGGGATTGTGCCCAGGGCCTGAGTTCAAGCCCATGACTGACCAAAAAGATTTTTTTTGTTGTTTACCAGTTATACAAACAGGATACAATTCCCTAAGGTTAAGGTGAGAAAAAGCTCCCCCTCTCTCCCAGCTGTCAAACTGAATTGTCTCCATCTTGTAACCTGGTCATCATACTGTCTTTTGGTTATTTGCTTCTTAAGTTGTAGCTTTGCCTCCAAAAGGACAGCACCCCCGCCGGGGCCTACCCAACTTCCTTATCATCATAGTCACCAACTGTGAAAAATTGTGAGCCTGACACCTTCGCAACAATGAGAGGGGGTTGGGATAAAAACCAAGCAGATTGCCAGGCACTGGTGGCTCATACTTGTAATCCTAGCTAATCAGAAGGCTGAGATCTGAGGATCAAAATTCCAAGTCAGCCTGGGATGAAAAAAATTAGGCACACACACACACACCGAGCTCAGAAACAGTGCCTAGTCCCTGAGTTCAAGCCCTAGGATCAGCACAAAAGAGCAGAGACAGAGCCGGGTGCCTGCTAGCTCTGGGAAGAGTGGCAGTGTGCCCATCTGCAGTGAAGTGAAATGCCTTAGTGAAACCTCCTCTGTCTCCTGTGTCTACTCATTCTCTGGCATTGGAGGGTTGTCCTGCGTTTCCAATATTATGAGTACAATGCATCGATCACTGTCATCCCTTGTCCCCCCATCCCCTCTTTTTTTTTTTTTTTGGTTGTGGGGCCTGGGTGCTGTCCCTCAGCTCTTCAGCTCAAGGCTAGCACTCTACCACTTGAGCCCCAGCACCACTTCTGGTTTGCTGGTAGTTTGCTGGAGATAAGCGTCTCTCAGACTTTCCTGCCCAGGCTGGCTCTGAACCTCGAGCCTCAGATCCCAGCTTCCTGAGTAGCTAGGATTACAGGCATGAGCCACCGGCGCCCGGCTCCTCTTTGTTTTTTGGAGGGTTGGGGAAGTCAGGTCATGGGGCCTGAACTCTGAGCCTGGGCGCTGTCCCTCAGCTCTTCAGCTCAAGGCTAGCACTCTACCACTTGAGCCACAGTGCCACTTCCAGCTTTTTTTTTTGCTTATGTGGTGCTGAGGAATGGAACCCAGGGCCTCATGCATGCAGGGCAAACGCTCTACCACTGAGCCACCTTCCCAGGCCCTCCTCTCTACTTTTTGAGACGAGGTCTCAAGATTTTTTTTTTTTTTGGTCAGTACTGGGGACTTGAACTTTTTTTTTTTCTTTTATTGGTCATGGGGCTTAAACTCTGGGCCTGGGAGCTGTCCCTGAGGTCTTCAGCTCAAGGCTAGCCCTCTATCACTTGAGCCACAGCACCACTTCTGGTTTTCTGAGTGGTTTATTGGAGATAAGAGCCTCATGGCCTTTCTTGCCAGGTCTGGCTTTGAACCACACTCCTCAGATCTCAGCCTCCTGAGTAACCAGGATTACAGGCATGTGCCACTGATGCCTGGCTTGAACTCTTTAGTTTTTTCACTTAAGGCTGGCACTCTAGCACTTGAGACACATCCCCACTTCTCTCAGGAACTTTTGGCTCAGGGTGGCCTTCATCCTCCATCGTCCCAATCTCTGCCTCCAGATTATAGACTTGCAGGTGTGGGGCTCTGCACCTGGTTGAATGTTGGTTTTCAAGGCTGAAGTCATACTGGCTGCAGCTGGTCACAGGACTGGGAGGTGGGGGTGCTCCTGGCTCCCCAGTGCCCAGGGTTTGTGGCTGTGGGGCAGGGAGATGGCGAGGTGGCCAGGAGGCCGTGCGTCCCAGCCCTGCCCTGGGAGCACCAGCAGCAACGAGAGGGTTACGCGGCCCCACCAATGCAAATGAGATTTAATTAATACTTTTCATCAGCTGCAAATATACCTTCTGAACCCTATTAAAGCCATGAATATGCAAATATAGACCTTTTTAATTCTCATTTTCAAGGACCTGGTGTTTGGGGTTTGATTAGTGAATTTCGTTAACAGCTTGTAAACCTGGTATGAAATTTAATTTCCACTTTTAAGTTTAAAAAAAAAAAAAGGAAAAAAAGTCTGGGGTCTGTTGGTAGCTAACTGTGCGGGTTGCACTCTGACCCTGGGGTGCTATTGCTCCCTCCCCTACCCCACGGGTCTGACTGTAAGACCATTCCCCCCTCCACGGCAGACATCAGGGAGGGAAGAGACCTGGCCACAGTCACCAGCAGGTTGGGACAAGCCAGCATGGGACCCAGGTGCTGACACCCAGGCAGGGTGTGCTGGGCTGGGAGGGGGACACCCCGGGGCAGGGTGGGGGAAGGCTGAGGGGGTCAAGCACCTGGCTGTACCCCTGGGTCCCGTGCTGGTCTGTGGTGGCAGCTGCTGGCTGCTTCCCTGTGTTTCTCAACCCCAGAGGGCATCAGGTCTGGTTGTTACAAGGAGACCTGCGGAGACCCCACTTCAATGTGAGGGCTGATTATTTCTTAATAACACGTCACCATGTGAGTATGGCAACATGGAATGACCCGGCAGCTGAGGAGCCTTGCAGAGGACAAAACTGTGCCCCTTTTTCAGGGACCCCCTCAGCACCTCAATATGGCTGGCGAAAACTGAGGTGAGCTGAAAGTAGAAAGGACACAATGATTTCTAAGACTCAGAACCAAAAACGATTGTATTTTATTACCTCCGATTAACATGCTGAAAGAGTAACATTTTGGATCTACTGGATTATATAAAATGTGAAAATTAATTTTAACGGACTGGAGGCATAGCTCAAGTGGCAGAGCCCTGCCTAGCAAGCACAAGGCCCTGAATTCAAACCCCAGTACCACCAAAAATTCTTTTCAATCACTTCACCAGCTTTTAGTGGGGCTATTAAAAAGTCTGAAGTTATGATGTGGCTTGGTTATTTCTTTCTCTTTTAAAAATGTTTCTTTTGAGCTAGAACCTTACTTGGTTGCCAAGGCTAGCCTGTACTCAAACTCTTGCTCAGCCTCCTGACTGTTGGGCTTACAGGGTGAGGACATAGCAAACAGGCTATAAATATGTCACTACAAAGCCAGGAACCAGTGGCTCACACCTGTAATCCTAGCTGCTCAGGAGGCTGAGATCTGAGGATCATGATTTGAAGCCAGCCTGGGCAGGAAAGTCCATGAAACTCTTATCTCCAATAGGTTACTCAGAAAAAGCTAGATGTGGTGCTGTGGCTCAAGTAGTAGAGGGCTAAACTTGAGCACAAAGATGCTCAGGGACAGAGCCCAGGCCCCTTGACTGGGGGAAAAATAGTTACTGTATACTGTAGTATATACACAACATTGCAAATTATTATTTTGTCCTAGGCTGCAACTCAAATTTGGTAACTGATGCTTTTTCTCATTGGCTGGTGACAGCCCCAACCCTGCATAATTGCAAATTATGTGTCCAGATAGTGAGAAAGGCCAGCTGGCTTGGCCATGGTAGCAGAACCCACTACCAGGAGGTTTCAATAAACATTCATTTACATTCTCCCAGTGCCTGAGGCTGGCAGTGTGATGCCAAGGTGTAGTGCCTACATGGCGTGGCAGCACACACCTGTAATCCCAGTTATTCAGGAGGCAGAAGTAGAAGGATCTTAGTCTGAGGCCTGTACCAGGGATAAAAAGTTAGTCATACTCTATATGAAAAACAAACTAAGAGTGCGAGGACCGAGGGCATGGCTCAAGTGGTAGAGTGCCTATTCAGCAAGTGTGAGGCCCTGGGATCGACCTCCAGTACCACCCCAAAAAACAAGAAGGCATGGGAGATGGCCTCTCTTCATGGTTTACAGATATAATTGTCTTTCTGCTCAAGGTGGGCTGGCACTCTACCATTTGAGCCACAGCCCCACTTCCGGCTTTTTACTGGTTAACTGGAGATGTGTCTCATTGATGTTTCTGCCCAGGCTGCCTCAGATCTCAACCTCCCAAGTATTGAGGATTACAGGTGTGAGCCTGCACACAGCCATGTCCTGATCTTGTAAGAGTCTGTCAGATTGGAGCAGGATCACACAATGACCATACTTCACTTTCCGTCATGGGCCCAGGGGGAGGGCAGACCCACACCAAAGTGTGAGCCAGAATGTGATCCTAGAACTTGAGTTTGTCAACTTTTAAAGATAGCATTAGGATTGGAGGAGTCTACAGCGTGCAGAGTGTGGCGGCTTTGCCGTCAGCGGAGGGCTGGTCCCCCCGCCTTCCTGCTCCACGCCCCGAGTGTTCTGGATACAGTAACACAGCCCCACGAAACCCACAGCGATGCCTGCCTGGCACATTGCCAAGACATATTGTTAAGCGAGAAAAACCGAGCTGCAGAACAAAACACAGTTATTTTAAAAACCACACACACGCTCCGAGGAAACAAAGCCAGGCACTTCGCACGCACACACGCATGTAAGGTGTGCAAGTCCACCCACAGGCGGGAAGGCTTGGAATGCAGCCAGAGGAGGAGGTTTTTCCTTTTTACTCTATGTTTCCCTTGTATTGTCAGAGCTTTATTTGTTTGGTTTTAAGTTAAAAGTTAGAACTGTGCAGTGGAAGATAAGGCAAAGAAAGGAGAGAAAATGTGAAGTGTAAGCGCGGGCAGGTGTGGAGTATGGTCACACAGACTGGGTTTCAGTGCGGCCTCTTGGGTCCTCTTCTGCTGTGTGACTTCAGGCCAGGCCCTCACCCTCTCTAGACCTGAAGCAGAAATTCAAGTAGCACATGTGTGTAATGACATGGGCTCGTGCTTGCACACATAACCACATACCAGTATAGATAGCAACTCAGTACAGGTATGCGTGCTCACGTGTGTGCAAGCACAAGCCACACATATGTGAAGCCCAACACACAAGCCTTGCACACATACATGTAGAACTCATGTACATATAGCCATGTCTGTGTGCACATGAGTACACACATGTGGAACACATTTGTGAGTTCATGGCCTTGAAGCTATACCACGGGGCCTCTGAGCCGCCCCTCCCAGGCTGTCTCAGGATGAAGGCCCTGCCTCACTGTTGCCCATTTGATGACAGTTACACAGAAGGAAAATGGGTCCCGTCTGATTCAGAGCTAGGGTAGCGATGGGCTGAATTTGTAGCCAGGAGAGCTGGGTTTAAGTCCAGGCCCAATGTAGACCGAATGTGACAGTGGGCAGCGGATCCCCCTGCCTTGCTGATCTGGGCTTGGAGACTTGAGTTAACCCAACCTGCAGGCCAGGCCAGGCGGGGAGCGACATGGAACCGGGGAAGCACAGGGCCAGAGAGTTTGTAGGTGTGAGCTGTGCAGACCTGCACTGGCTGTCTCTGGGCAGCCTGGCCACCCCCTCCACACAGGTGGAGTGGGAGTGGGCAAAACCTGGACCTGTGCCCTTCTGGGGGCTCATGCCAGACCGTGAAGGAAGAGTTGATGAGGAACTCTGCTAACATCCTGTGCTGGCTGTCCCGGGCCCAGGCCCAATGGAAGGGCCTGGGGCTCTGGGAGGCCCAGCAGGTGGCCCTGCCCTGCCTGTGGGGGAGCTGAAGGAGGCTCAGTAAATCCTGTTACATCCTGGCAATTACAGTTTATCACTCCAGCACTAATCCTTTAAAATTAGTCATTAGTGGCTTAAGAACCATTTAGCATTGGGCACTCACTAAGGAGCTGGTGGCAGCCAGGGATGTGCTATGACCAAACTTCCTCTGGCCTGGGGCTGGCCAGGACCCTATATGGTGCCCTTACAAGCCAGCGTGGGTGTGACAAACCCAAGTGGCAGGTTGGTCCATGCATGCCAGGGCACGGACGTGGGGACCTTTTATTCTTGGTCTGTCCAGACATGCATGTCCTTGGGGCTACAGGTGAGGAGGGAGGCGCAGAGAGGGCCAGCTGCCTACCTGAGGCCAAACAGCGGTCCATAGTAGAGACCTGACATGGGCTAGGCTCCTAGGAGTTGGTGTGGAACCCAGCGGGTCCGGGTTACATGTGGGCACATCCACTGGGGACCAGGCACCCCTGGGGCAGGAGATGCACAGAGTCAGATGAGGGCACTGGAGAGGAAACTTTATTTCCCCAGGCCAGGACCCTCAACTTGTGTCCACAGCATCCCCACTGGGGCCCAGGCAGACGGGAACTGTACAGTACCAATGTGGGCAGGGGACATGCCCAAGGAAGCGGCGCACAGGGCGAGATTGCTCAGTGAGTACACAGGGCTCAGAGATGAGAAGGGATGATGTGGGGGCTCTGGCTGCTCCCCTGCTGACTGTTCGACAGGGCTAGCCTGGGATGGCTGCCGCGATGGCTGGTGCGGGGCTAGGCTGTGGTCTGGCGGCTGAAGAGCTCGAGGGTGAGGGCGCTGAGGAAGGCTGGGATGCTGTCCTGGCGTAGCAGGTGCAATTCAATGAGCTCAGGCACTGAGCGTGAGAACTCCGTTTCCAGCAGCTGCATCTTGCAGCCCGAGGGTCCCGAGGCCTGTGGGTGGGAAACAGCAGGGCAGTCAGCAGTGGCCAGTGGGGGTCTTCTGCCCTCCCTCCCCACACAACCCCCCATGAAAGGGAAGGGGGAGGTGACCCAGCCTGCCTCCATCCAGTCACCAGTCCAGGGGACTGAGAATTCACCCTGGGCAGCTGGCCTTTGGGAAGCCCCAGGTACCACAGGTGGGTGCAGAGGATGAGGCCTCCCGGTCATTGCTCTTCCTCCTGAGCAGGGAGGGGCTGTGTTGCACTGGATACCGGGGAGCCCAGGCACCCTCCCCAGCCCGGGGACCCTACTGCCATTCCCCAGGCTCATCATCTGCACTTTGCCTGGCTATGCCCTTCTGCTGGGGGCTGGGGTCCCCCCATGGGGGGACAAACCTGGAGCATCTTCCAGGCTGTGTGGGGCTCAATGAGCAGCCCCTCTTAGACTCAGTTTCCCTGTTGGGGTGGCCAAGGCACTGAGTCCCAGATGTCAGGGGGCTGGGAGGGGGATGCTACACAGTCCAGGATGACCCAATGAAAGTTTGGTGCTAGAATCTGTAATTATGACTGAGGGGGCAGGGAGGGTCCGTCACCTGATAACCAGGGCAGCTCTAGGCTAGGCCCGAGTGCCAGGCTGAGCTGTGGAGTGGATGTGGGGAAGGACTGTGGGTATCAATGGGGAAACCAAGGCCCAGAGGCCTGAGGTTGGCAAAGGTACTGGCACGTTTGGGCAGAACAGCAGCGCTCACTGACACCCCTCCACACCTCACTGCAACCTGTTCTGGGGTTTCACTTGCCAGTCAGTGTCACCCAGGCTACACTGGCCCAGGATGGGCAAGGTGAAGGAAGGGTTGTCCATGGTGGCCAGGAGAAGCAGCTGAGCTCCAGGCCAACAGGCAAAGGGCACAGAGACCAACCCAAGCTCCCCTCCAAACACAGGTCTGACTGATGGTTGGTACCCAGTCCATCTCTCAGGTTAGCCCAGAGTCAAAGAGGTCAATGAGGAGCTGGACAGACGGCTGGAATGCACCGAAGAAGTGGTCATCGGCAAAGGCAAAGATGCTTAACAGCACTAAGCGCAGGGGATGTAACTCACTAAGTATCACATCCACTAGGATGGCCACCAAAAAAAGAAACAACCCACAAATGTAAGCCAGGCTCTGGTGACTCACGCCTGTAATCCTAGCTACTCAGGAGGCTGAGATCCGAGGATCATGATTTGAAGCCAGCCAGGGCAGCAAAGTCCGTGAGACTCTTATCTCCAAAAATCTACTCAGAAAAAGCTGAAAGTGGTTCTGTGGCTCAAGTGGTAGAATGCTAGCCTTGAGCACAGAGAGGCTCAGGGACAGAGCCCAGACCCTGAGTTTAAGCACTAGGACTGGCAAAAACCCAAATCAAACCAAAACCAAAACCAAACCAAAACACCAATGTGGGCCAGGCAGGGTGGTGCAGGCCTGCAGTTGCAGATACTCAGAAGAAGATTGGGAGGAGGATGGTTCCAAGCCAGGCTGAGCAAAAAAGCTAACAAGACGCCCATGCCAACCACAAGCTGGGAGTGTGAAGAGCTAACCCAGAAGGGGCTGCCTGGGAGACCTTGGTGTCCCCGGAGAACCCCTGAATTATCTGGCTCATTGCCCTCCCACCCCGACACTCCTGCTGCATGGCCATCAATGTGTGTGCAGCTCCCCTGTCTAACCTGTCTGGCTTGTTACCTGTATTTTCCTGTTTTCTCACTCAAGCTGACCCCCAGCCTGTTCTCGCGGCCCATTAATACATTTAGACTTGTCATAGTTCAACACAAACCATTTTTAAACAAAAATAAGAGAAACCACTCTGACCTTTTCCCAAGAAAATCCCTTCATTTCTGCCTTCTGCTCTTGACTCTCAGCGTTTCCCCCTAAATGTCAGCGGCCGGCAGCAGCAGCTGTCGGGGAAGCAGAGTAGCAGGGGGAGGGGTATCTAGAGCCCCTTCTCCCCTAAGAATTCAGGGAGTCCCTCTGGGTGCTACCCTACCCACCCCCCACCAGATCCTGGTAATTCCTCAGTTGTCAGCTCTGTATCAGCTTGTAATGGACAGGCAGGGACCAGAAGCCCCCGCAGAGCTGACTGCAGCCCACCAGCCTCTGCCCACTGTGCCCACCCCTATGTGCCTGTCTCCTGCCTTGTCGGCCCAAGGTACAGCCTGTCCCAGCTGCCGTGAGGCCCTCAGACCATGTCTCCTGACTCGATTTCCCCAGTGTACCGTACTTCACACTGGCAGGGGGCTGCCCCCCCTCCAGACCCACTTGGGAAGCAGCCAGGGGCTTATCAAAATGTTCAGATTGAATTATGTCCTGCCGATCAATCTCTGCTCCGGCTCTGCCATGTTCAAATGCCACCCGGCCCCCAGGTGCCTTGTAAATCACCATAATTAGGGGCTGTTCACTTAAAATTAGAGCACAATTTTTTAAAAAGCAAATTGCCCAGTAAGACGTGTTGGCTGTGGCTAGAAATATTTATGGGCTGCCTGCGTGCTCCGTCTCTGGCTTTTTCTCCCTCTGTATCTGTGAGGAACGAGCAGCTATGTGGCCGGTGGGTGCCTGGGGGAGATGAGCCAACCCAGCCTTAACCAAGTCACAGGCCTGCACTTGACTGCTCCGACAGCATACAGGGTTTCCCTGGCCCCTTGGACAACGGGTAGGGTGTCCCCCGGGCTCCTCAGACAGAGGGCAGGGTGTCCTCCAGGCCCCTCTGACAGTGGACAGGGTCTCCCTGGGCTCCTTAGATAGCACACAAGGTCTCCCTGGGCCCCTGACAGCAGCCATGGTCCCAAGCCTCAAGTCTGGATGCCACAGTACTCAGTGGAGCAACACAGAAGGTCTGTGGGCACAGGACACACTGGACATGAATCCTTGCAGTGCCCAGGGCTCAAGGTCCTTTCATGCCAGGCTTGCCACCCTGAAACCCAGTGATGCCCTACTAGGGTCTAAACAGACTCTTCACCATGTTGTTGGGGTAAAGAGGCTTTGGGTGGGTGGCAGAATGGCCAGAGGCCAACAGAGACCCCTGGAGAGTGTACAGGAGATGTTCCATGCCATTCCACTGCCCATTACCTGCAGGTGTGAGGTGGGCAGAAGCAGAACTGGGGAGAGGGTCCTGTTAAGAACAAGGGTGCCCTCCCCAAGGGCCCTGGACAAAATCCCATAGATGAAGAAACTCCACAGAGGAGGTGCCTAGAGATCAAATCCATATGAAGCTTAAAATGCAAATTCAAAAGAGAAAATCTAAAATAATAAATCATCCAGGATATGTACATCTAATTACTTTAAGACCTGGGGGAATTATTTTAATACTTTTTACATGTGATATGGTTTTGGTAGATGAACAGAAATGGCCCCCGGCTTCTTGAAGAAGTGGGAAAGTCTGGGGTGGGGACAGAGAAACACCAGCAGAAAAACACAAGGTATGGGTGCATCCACAGCAGTGCCTGGAGGAAAATGAATAACCTAGGTGCAGAAACAAGGCTCCTGAACTGAGGCAGAGGACTGCAGTAAGAGAAAAACAAAGAAACACCCTGAAAACAAGCTACTGAACCAAAGCCAGTCACCTGAAAGCCAACCACAAAATGGATAAAGACCCAACAAAAGTGACAATTCTAGAAACACAGGAAGAAGCAGAGCAGACCGGGGAGGCCTCCTCCACGCGGGCACACAGCAAAGCTTTGCGTTCCAAGGTCTGATAGTGCAGGAGTAGGGGACCAACTCCTGAAGGCCACAAACTGCCACACCTCAGCCAGGATGAGCAGATACCCACAGCCACTGATGAAGCCGACTGCACACTAGACAGCTTCCCCAGAGGAAGCTGTCTGGGTTGCAGATTGCAACCCAGAGGATCCTGCTGAAGATCAAACCAAGAGTTCATTCCAGTTTCTGCAGATTTTCCAGGAAATGTGAGAGGCAAGGCATCCTCACTGGGTACTAACTCAGTGCTCAAGACAAAAGACAGCAGACACCATTCACAAGACAGCAGATACCTGCATGTGCCTCAGTTTTATACTCTGCATATACCCCCACAATGCAACCAGACACACACACACACACACACTGATGGAAAGTCACATACAATACAACATACAACACACACTCACATGCACATGTACACACATGCCCCCCTCACAAACAGCCTCATAGAGTAGAAAGTATAGACCAGTCCTCAACAAATATTACCAAATTGAATGTAGTAATATACACAAAAGAATGCAACTTGTGCTAGTGGCTTGTACCTGTAATCCTGGCTACTCAAGAGGCTAAGACTCAAATCAAAGTCAGCCCAGGCAGGAAAGTCTGTGAGACTCATCTCCAATTAGCCATCAAAAAGTTGAAAGTGGCTGAAGTGGTAGAATGCCAATCTTGAGCAAAAAAGCTAAGGGCTGGTGCCTGGGCCCTGAGTTCAAGCCCCAGTACTGGTACCAAAAAAATTGCTACACCATAAGCAGGGGGATCCATTCAAGTGTGCAAGGCCAGTTCAATGTGCAAAAAAATTGGTCAACATTATCTACCCATCAATAGGCTAAAGAAGAGGACAAGAAGTTGATGGCCCTGCTAAGGCCAGGAGTCAGCAAGGCTGCACGGTATTGGGCCTGGCATTCAGTAAAAGAAGGAGGTGGCAAGTGCAGATTGGAAGGGAGGAAATGAAGCAGTTTCTACTTGGAAACGACATGCCTGCCCAAGTAGAGAATCCTACAGAAAAACTCAGAACCAACCAGTGAGTGCAGTAAAGTTGTAGGAAACAAGATCAATACACAAATATCAATCCTGTTTCTATAGAGCAATTGCAAACAAATGAAAAGCAAACCAGGAAGGAGAATATTATTTCCACAACAACTGTCTCTAGGCTGAATGCGACAAAAGACCAATGGAAGGGATCCAAGGAATATTCCATAGACACAGAGATACAATGTTTATGGCCATAGTCTCTATGAAAATTGCAGCAAAATTTGTGTAGATGTAGTCAGAGCTTAGAATGCTAAAGCACATGTGGGAAGGGACAGGACCAAGGACAGGCAAGCAATTCCACAAGGCCAGTGGAGGGCTCACCGGCCAGCTGTACTGTGATAGTGGTACAGAGGCCCTGGGTGTAAATTGCAGTTCTATATCATAAACATATAAACCACAAGCCAGTCCAGCCCACGTTTCCATTTCTGATTCCCAGCCTCCAGGACATGGTACAATGGCTCCTAAGCCAGAAGTGACTATACAGCTTTGGAAACCATGTAGAGCGGTAGCAATGGGCAGGCCAAGGAATGGTGGCTAAACACAGCTGCTGTGATGAGAATGAAGGTCGGGCATTTTCTGAGGCTAAATAGAGGGCACCATTTTACCTTTCAAGGCTTTCCTCCAAATTATTTCAAATAAATCTTGGGGTTGCCAAGCAGCACATGTCTGGCCTGTGAGATGAAACAAAGCAGCAGTGTGTGCCTGGGGGCCATGGACAGTAAGAGCGGGCACCATGGCACGGGTGGCAAGACGCTTGCTCTCTCCAGGAGAAGCGGCCTCCCAGCAGAGCGGAGGAGATGCTCGCAGCCACCAGGTCGCCTCGGGGGAACCTGCACATTTGTTATTTTAAGGAGACTGGGGGGGGGGGTGTTCTGGTGGAAAGATCACTTACCTTCTAGACTGTTAGCTTAACAAACACAGAGGAAGAACCAACTCTGGACGAGAGGGATTTGTTTTCAAACTCCAATCTAATTAGACCATTACAGTGTGACAAAGGAGGTGTGTGTGGGGGAGTGTCCATGGGGGTGGCAGGTGCTTTCTGTGCACCACACGCTCCACAGGGAAGACCTTGTTTGTGACCTCATAGGCCACCATGGACCATGACCTACAACAACTGCGCCAATGCTTTTAGAAAGCCTGCATGGCCGAGGGGACATTCACAATGTGCAAACCTGGCCCACGACTAGATTTTCCTATCATGTGCTTCCCCTCTAGAAGATCTGTCCTGGCGTCCCTGGCACATGGGCCAGGTGCCAGCCCTATGTACTATACTGTTTTATGATCACCACCTGACACCACCCGCCTGCTGTAGGACAGGGCTTGTCCCCAGGATAGAGCTCAGGGAGCTGGAAGGACCAGGGTAGAGGCCAGGCATAGTCCCACCAGGATACTGTCCTGGTCCAGGCACCCTCAGACCCACACCTGCTCTCAGTCAACTGTCTTTCCTAAACTAGCCCCCATGTGGTAAGAAGCCCAGCTGCGACCAGGGAGGCACGCTGGCTGTGTGTCTGCAGGCACCATGCGCTAAGCAGACACTGTTCCAGGTGTCATCTTGTCCTGAGCCCAGGCACTTCTGTCTCACATTCCACAATGGTGCCGCTGAGCCTGGGAGTGGAATGGCTGCCATATGGGAGGGAGGGGCAGGGAGAGGCAGGTGACCATTTCATGTGGGAAAACGAGAGGGCAGCAAGGTCCACAAGGGCTGTAGCATGCCTGGCTGATGTTCTGGAGCCTGGACTGCCCCAGATCACCCCAGCAAGTGCACGGCCAGGGGCCAGCACACCGGAAGCTCTCCACCCACAGCCACATCCCAGCTGCTATGTGTGTGTACAGCAGCCTTCCTGTCTCAAACTCGGGCACATCCACCATACTCGTCTCCTCTTTGCCACTGCACTGGCCTGCTAGAGCCACTGCCTAACACCTGAGGCTCTATGTCCACTGGATGCCCACCCTGACTTCCTATGCTTGTCTCAGGCTCACTGACAGGAGTGGAGGAAATTCTCCTGAAGACACGGAGAGCTAGCCATTAAGTCTCAGTGGGGCTGGGAGGCCCTGGTGACTTGTTATGGCCTGGCCTGCACCTGTGCATGCCCAGTGGGGCTGCCACAAGCTGCCAAGCAGCTGGGCTCAGGCCCAGGGTGCATGGGTGCATTGGGGGAAGCGGGCTGCTCCCTTGGGACTGTCCCAAGACACTGCCATCAGGAGCTGAGTACCAGGACCAGGCAGTGGCTGGGTGAGGACAAGCGGGACAAGACTGAAGATGAATGTCCGGCACAAAGTTCCAAAGAGAGGGAAGTGGCAAAAAGGCACGTCCAGCACCGAGAACAGCCGCCTAGCACCCTGCTGCTGTGAGCCGAGGCAGGCGTCCAACACGGCCTGTGCTAATTATACCCACGCTGGGAGTTCACCGTCCCGGCTAGGGGTGACCTTTCCCTCCAGAGCCTCACGCGGGGAGGGCAAGGCTGGGCCCCAGCAGCCCAGATGAAGCACAAACCAACAATTATTATTATTACCCGCCTTCTATTTATGAGCACTCCTCTTCCTTGTGGGGATCCATTTTAGAGCTGCTCACAGCTGTTCCTGCAGCCCTTGGGGTGTGTGGATAGCCTGGCGGTCAATTCTGGTAAGTCTCAGGATGGACACAGGGGCAATTAGGACCAGGTGAGGAGGGGAGAGAGATGGGGATCCTGAGGGTCAGCTGCAGTGGCAAGACTCCAGAGCCAAAGAAGGTGGAAAAAGGAGCAGTGGAAGACTGTGGGACAGAATGGTACCCATGGCCATGTCCTAGATGGGGGGACTGGGGGACCCTTGGCACAAATGGTTTCTGGAGTTATTTTCAAGGAGCCACCATGCTTGGCATGAGATGTGGCAGAGATGCAGAGGCCTGGGCACAAACCCTGGATGTCCTTTTCATTTGCTCTAAGACTCTTAGCTCTTCTTCCCCTGAGCTCGAGTTTCCTCCAAGTGAACTGGTCACAAACACTGGCTGCTCTCCCTCAGAGGGTTGATAGCAGCTCAGATGAGACAACCTGCCTGCTATGCTTGGCATGCTCCCAGCCAAGAGGGACAGAGAGGCAGGTTCCCTCCCCATCTGGAACAGCCAAAACACCAGACACAAGGTATACAACACAGTCACTAAACCAGAGGGGACAAAGGGCCGAATCTGGTGGAGGAGACAGAGTTGAGCCGGGGTAGCCAAGATGGCCACTGCTGCAGGGTAGTGTGGAGAGCAGGAAGTAGAGAGAATCATGCAGGGAGTCAGAACGGATCAGCTCCAGAGAATAGGGAAACTACCTGAGAACAGGAAAAGCCCAAAGGACTAGAGAGAAGAACCCACAAAAGCAGCATCTGAAGTTCTTCCAGGGTTGGAAACAGTGCCTACCACCTCAATCAGCTGTGCTAGAGCCTGACACCTCCCAGGGCTTGAACAGACACAAAGAGGATCTTACCTCAGGAGCTGGGAACAGTAAGCCCTAAATGCTACTTGGATAGTCATTAACCTTAAACCATGACTTGAAACTCACTCTGAGTACCTTAACTGCATCCCCGAGCAAGGCTGAAGAGTATTCTCAGGACCACAGGATTATCTACACCCAGCCAGGTGAGGTCCATGGTACCTGCATCCACTGCTGGTCACTGGGCACATGGACACCAGGTAAACAGTCAGGACAGCATGATACACAGGGAGGAGGAGTCCATCTTGAAAGACTGATGGACTCCTGAAAGACATCAATCTCAGAATCAGATGGCACTGGGACTGAACACCGAGTGACATGTAACAAATACAGAAAAGAGCTGAGCTGACCCATTACAACGAGATGTACAAGACATTATGTCAAAAAAAAAGAACTTTACAACTTTGGTGCTTGGAGGGAGGTGGCGGGGGAGGGGGGGAAAGGGGTGGGAGATGGACATGGGAAGGGAGGGTAAGGGTAAACAAAGGAGGAGGCAACAATGCTTGATAAGAAATGTACTCATTACCTTGCTCATGTAATTGTAACCACTCTGTATGGTATTTTCACAATTAAAAAAAAAAGAGCTGAGCTGGTCTAAAGACAAAAATGACACTTGTGAGATGAGACCCACAGTGGATAGACCAGAGCACAGGGGACCATGTAGAGAAAGATCAGTGACACAAACAAAACACTGAGACTGTGCATCAGCCTACTGATGCGCCATGTCACGTGGCTGACCATGTATACCTGGAGCCCCTGAAGCAGAGGCTGGAGATGGGGGTGTGGTGGATCCTCTGCCCTAGTTCCTCTGCTTCTGCTTAGATGTGGCACAAATACCTGGGTGGTTCTTCTAAGGTCACTTATACTCAGTATGAGACTGCTTCTGCCATCCTTGCTTCTTAGGGCTCTGATAAAGCCAGTGGCCACCTCGTACATGGTTATGTGGCAGGGAAGTAAAAGTGGCCCCTAGCCTTGTCACTGAGGAAGTGAGGCTATCGAATCAGTGACTCATGAGGAAGGAAATCTGCTGACAACCATGTGTGAGTCTAGGGCCAATCCTTCTACACAGATACCTAAAATGACGGCAGCCCACAAGAGACCCAGAGTGTAGCCATGTGCTCAGATCCTGGCCTCACAGGAATTATGAGCACAAGGTTCTAGTGAAATGTGCAATCAGAGATGCCAGCATTCCTCTCACAGTAGCTGACAGGACAGGAAAGTGGAGCACTGGGGAGGCGTGGAAGCTCCAATACTACCACCAGCAGCAAACTCCATCTCCTGACACTGATGCCACATTTCAGAACTATACTCCTCCTTTTCAGGAAGCTCACTCACAGAACATACCAGACATGGACCCTAAAACCAAACTCAACAAACTTAATGATCCACATCAAATGCTATACTCTGTCAGGCAATCACATTAGAAATCATTAGTGGTAGAGTATCTGGAACTTTAAAAAGTATCTAAGTCATGAAGTGACTTACTCCTAAATAACCTCTGGGTCACATGGAAATCAAAAGGGATATTATTAGCAACGTGACCTGAAAAAGAATAAAAAGAAAATGCCAGAAGTGCCAGGATGCTAATAAAGCAGAAATCAGAGGGAAATTCATGGCACCAAATATGTCTATATTCAAAAAGGAAAAGGCCATAAACCAATGACGGCAGCTAAAAAAAATCAGAAGAAGGTAAATTAGATCCAATGTGAAGAGAAGAAAATAATGACCAAAGTAGGAATCAGTGTGTGCCTTTGTACGCGCATCTGTTTTGGCTAAATCCATCTGATGCTGGATCACATTGTGTGTGTGTGTGTGTGTGTGTGTGCATGCGCACGCGCACGCGTGTGTCACTGCTTCCACTGGCTGCCCCATTCTCTAGTACACACGGCATTGCAGGAGGTACCAGTGTCCCCACACGCTCCCCAGGACATGGTAGGCATTCCCACCCAGCCATTCACAGGAGGTAATGGTGTCACACACTTTGCACTTCCCTCATGACAGATGGTGTTGAGATTTGCCATGCTTTGGCAAATCTCATTATTTAATTTCTAGGGTTTTCTGGGTATGCTAGCTATAACCCACTCCCCCACCCCCCTCAGATGTAAACAGTGAGATCTTTTCCTCTGTGCTGTAGCTTGTCCATTCCTTCTTTTAACGTGTCCTTTGAAAAGCAGAAGTTTTAAATTTTGATTCAGTTTATCAGTACTTTCTTTTGTTGAGAATGCTTTTGGTGTCCTACTAGGAAAATGAGTTTTCTCTGTTTTTCCTTCTGGAAGTTTTACAGTGTTACACTTACGTGTGCAGTCCATTTTGAGTTGCTTTGTGGATATGGTACAGGTTCTCTCCTTTTCTGTGCACATAGAGAGCCCATCATTCCAGTATCACGGTCTGAGAAGACCTCACTATCTTCAGATTCAGACTTTCCACAAAAGCAGAGGCGTGCTCAGCTTCTAAAGAGGCTGACTCCAGATCACCCTGGGGCATACTGGCGTATTCACAATCCATCTCCCAGCTCTGAATGCTTTCTCTGAGCCATGGCTGCTCATTTGTACGAGCAGGTGTTTCACATCTTTTCTCCATTTATTCCTAAGTATTTCACATTGTGATATGATAGAAGACATTACTTTTTAATTTGTCTGTTGCTAGTATATAAAAACAATTCTTTTATATATTGGCCTTTGCATTCTGCAACCTTGCTCAACTCCATCTGATATTGGTACCAGCAGCTTCCTTGTACACTTTAAATTGTGTGTGTGTGTGTATCCTGGGGCTTGAACTCAGGCCTGGGCACTGTTCCTGAGTTTTATTTTTTGCTCAAGGCTAGTGCTTTACCACTTGAGCCACACACTTCCAACTTTTTGGTTGGTTAACTGGAGATAAAAGTCTCACAGACCTTCCTGCTGGGGCTGATTTTGAACCAGGATCCGAAGATCTCAACCTCCTGAGTAGCTAGGATTATAGGTATGAGCCACCAACACCCAGCTCCTAGTATTGAATCTTCCATACAGCAATGTCTTTGAGTCTGGTACTTGTCCTTCTATCCATCCAAATTTGATATGTTGTTTCTTTTCATTTTACAGGACCAGGGCCCTGCTAGGTAAGTGCTCTAAAACTTGAGCCAGGCCCCCCCTCCCTTTTGCTTTTAAGTTTATTTCAAATAGTGATTTATTTTTGCCTGGGATGGTCTCAGGTTACAATCCTCCCAATCTCTGTTTCTGGAGTATCTGGGATTATAGGTGTGTGTGCCACAATCCCTGGCCATTTTCTTTTTCTTGCTTTATGTATCTGGCCATACCTCCACAACAGTTGCAGAGAAGATGTGATAGTGGGCACTCTCCTCTGATCTGAGAGTGAATCATTTGGTCCTAAGCAGTAATAGGGCCCACTGAGTGCCACTTAAATACCCTTCTTCAGGCTGTGGGACTCCTCATCTAATACTACTCTGCTGAGAGTTTTCTTGAGCCATGTGTGGTGGGATTTTCATATGCTTTTTCTCTTTTACTGACACAGTCTAATGGTTGTGCTTTCTTACTCTGTTATTGTGTTGAATTACTTTGGGGTTTGTATTTTCTACTTTGACCCCACTTTTTCTCTTTTTCTTTTGTGTTGGTCATGGGGCTTGAACTCTGGGCCTGGGAGCTGTCCCTCAGCTCTTCAGCTCAAGGTGAGTGCTCTACCACTTGAGCCACAGCACCACTTCCAGTTTTCTGGTGGTTAATTGGACATAAGAGTCTCATGGACTTTCTTGCCTGGGCTGGCTTTGAACTGCGATCCTCAGATCTCAGCTTCCTGAGTAGCTAGGATTACAGGCATGAGCCACTGGTGCCCGGCCTGATTTTTTTTTTTAAATGCCAGTACTGGTGATTGAAATTTTGTCATTTTTGTTGGTTAACTGTAGATACAGAGTCTCATGGACAGAGTCTGTCCCAGGCTGGCTTTGAACCACAATCCTCAGATTTCAGCCTCCTGGACTAGGATTAGAGGCATGAGCCCCCCAGTTTGACTTCTACTTAATTGGGTCACCTGTGGGAGCCTCAGAGCTCTGCAGCCTAGCCCACTGCTCATGTACCACACAGCCATTCAGAGATGGGCTGTGAAGGAACCTCGGGCCATAGACATGGGGGTGCAAGTGTTGCCTCCCTGGGAACCTATCTCACAAGGCATTCAGCCTGTAGGTCACACATGGCCAGCAGCCAGAGGTCCTCCCAGCCTCACCTTCTGGTCCTGAGGAGGACCCCCGTGGTGGGTGGGGCAGTCCCTGTGTGGGTCTGGGCACCGGGGAAATTGCTCTGACAGGCAAGGCTGGCAGGGGACTTCTTCCCATCCCACAGCACAGCAGACACTCCCACAATAGACTCAGGCACATGATAGCTGCGGCTAGACCTGACCTCAGTGAGCAAGGGGGGCAAGCAGAGAGCCAGGAAGGCCAGATGACTACAGAATAATTCTGGGGGCCTGGTGGTGACTGCACAGCAGCCCCTGGACCATGCCAGTGGATGGTGGTGCGATGGCCCTAGTGGTCCAGCCTGCCCTGCTGAGAGCAGCTGTACTTTATGGGCAGCTGTGGCTCTGGGGGGTTTGAAATGGGCCTAGTAGACCTGAATGACAGCCTGGTGCCCATCTGTGCCAAAGCTGCCAGAGCATACTGTCACCTCTGCCACCACCAAAAGTCACATTTTTCTGGTTCTAGGTTAAAAATATCCCAGTGACTGACATGACTTTCAGAGGGGCGAGGATGCGCCCTCCTCAGCTTCACTTCTCACCGCTTGAAATGGCTGTGTCTGACGCGTGGCGGAGCAGCCCCAATGGCTGGGCTGCGTGGCGCTTCTCAGAAGACAGACCAGGAGTTATTCACAGCCCGGCTGGCGCCTGGCCCAGGACTCGCTTGTTCTGCCCCAGTTCAGATTCCTCCGGAAGCCTTTCTTACAACTTCTCAAGCAGAGACAGAGGAGTAATGCAAGCTTGCAGGTGGCCCTTTGGCCTGGACACCAAGAGATAAAGGCTGAGCACATTCCTCATCATCTACCTCTCCAGAGGATTCCAGGCCAGGTGCTTTGGTGACTCTCATCCAGTTCCCACCTGGACAAGCTCGTTGGGTCAAGTGAGGTGAATGATGGGGGCTGTGGTCAGTGCAGGATTGGCCTGGGGCTCTTCCCTGGGACAGTGTCCAGAACAGGTGGGGGTGTGGAGACCGAAAGCCACTTCACTCTGCCTTCTTGGTCCTGCACTTGGGGTGTATGTGAGGCCAGGTGGGATGGACAGGTCTGCTGGGGATTATGAAACAGCCATCCCTGACGGCCATGGGGAATGCTCTGCTGTGACATCTGTTGGTTGCACCTATTATGACCTCCAGAGAGTGAGACAATCCATTGAGGCATGGTTAGATTAACGAGGGTTTTATTAACAGTAGAAAGGGCAAGAGCAGCCTCAACCACCAAAGCTCCAAGCCTCCAGTGGGCAGCCCTGCCCTCTAATAGTTGGTCTGCCAACCATCAACCCTAGACCTCCAAAGCTCCAAGGCTCCAGAGGGCAGCCCTGCCCTTTTCTTTCCCCTCCTGCTCTCTATTAATTAGTTTTCTTAGTTTCCTTCCGGTAGCTTGTTGCCTTCTCTCCCCCTCCTGCTGTTTCCCTTTTAATTAGTTTCCTTCCGGTAGCTTGTTGTTTCCCTTTTAAATTTGTTTCTTCCTGGTAGTCAACTCTTCTCTACCCTGCTCTGTCTCTCTTCACTTGCCAACTTGTTCTCTATCTCTCCTTTCACTCTCCATCTGCTCTCTCTTCAACTTCCAAGCTTAACTTCCCAGGTCTTCCTCTGCTGCTCTTTCCTTTCTCCAAGCTTGCTCAAGTAAGTTAGCTGGCATTGCTCCAAACCTGCGGCCTATATATAAGCTGCTTCCCTCCCCCACTTCAGTCTCCCCTTCTAACAGTTCTCAACTGCCATTCATGCCCCTTCCCCAAGCTGCCCACTGAACAATCACCTCTTGAATGTGGGGCTTGACTCCTCACCCTGCAGCAGCATGCCCCATGAGGCAGTGATGTCAGCCTCTGGACTCCAGTCGGACTATCAGGGCCCACGGGTTGTTACACACCCATCCAGCCCTTGGATTTGCAAAGGTTGCAGCGTCAGCACCTGGGACGTGGGCACTTCCCATCCATTCTTCTGGGTAGGTGATTTGGCCCTTCCTGAAAGTTGCAGAAAGTCATGAGGATGTCCTCATGACCCCTGTCTGCCCTCACAGGTCTGCTGTTGCTCATGGACTGCCCCATCACCCCGGCAACAGAATCATCTACAAACTGCCTCGTTTTTCATCTCTGGCAAGGCTGCGAATCTGATCATGAAAGGGAATTTTCTTTCTTCTTTTTTAATTAGTACTTGGTAATATCACCAAGCTGTGAGTTTATGGCTTTGTAGATCTTGTGTTTCTGACACTAATTACTCACAAAGGCTTTTTAAGCTGCATTTCGGCTCGGCAACTGCCCTGCCGGTAATTAAACAAGAAAGGAAGAGGCAAGAGATTCAGTGTTTCACACCAGGCCCTTCCTGCCTGGGCTTCTGGCTTCTGCCAGGCTGCAGCCCTGCTGGAAACCCAGCAGTTCCGACTGGGTCTCCACTCCGGAGGGCTGAGGCAGAGCCATGGCCAGGGTTGCAGCGCCTGGCTGGCAGGCTGGCCTTGACTCTGCTCTGTCCACTCAGCATCAACAACGACAAACTCTGGATCACGGAAAAGGGAAGTGTGGAAGAGAGTGCACAGTTCTAGATGCCCGCTGCCTGTCAACCCTGGGCCTGTTTCCTCAAAGCACTACAAAGGAGCCAATGCCTCTGCTTAGGGCCTCTTTGGATCCTTCCCAAGCAAAACCTCCACCTGGGAATTTGTAAAACCCACGTGTGGCTGGCTGTAGGTTCTGCCTTGCCCCACACTTTTTCCAAATGCACACCTGAATGGTTCCCTGCAGGCTAGACTGTGTCAGAAGGCTTTGGGCACGTGTGTGGGCCCCACATCTACATTTGTCCAAGGCTCATTGCGCACACTGACTCAGGGTTCCCTCAGCTGTAGCTGGAGGTGGGTCTGAGATGCCACGGGGAAGACAAATTTGAAGTGCAAGTCTGAGGCTCAGCTCCACCCTGGCTTTGTGGCAGTCTGCAGTGGGTTGGTGGGTGTGTGGAGCCTTGGGGAGCTGCCCAGGGCAAGGGCTGGGGAGGGAGGAGCATTTTTACTAAGAGCACTTACTGCATCTCTGAAGACACATGGTCTGGATGCTTCCAGGCATCCACACCGCCTCCTCCAGTTAGCTCATTCAGCTTTGAGCCTTGTAGGGTACACTTTTGGGTCTCTCCTCTGCCTTCCTGGCCTTGGAGGTTCTTTGACTGCCGATCAGTCAATGACACAGAATACTGCTCCCCCTCCTTTGGGAGACTCCCACAGCATAGTCCAAACAGCCCAAGCCTGGCAGGAAGATGTGGGGCAGGCACTGGGAGGGATCAGGTGTGGGCCCAAGGCTGCAGGGTCACCAGCAGCTCCCTGTGCCTTGGTGGCTGAGTGGGCAGACTATCAGCAGGCCACCTCTGGTTGCAAGGGCTTCCTTAAATACAATTGGTTAGTCACAGTTTAATGTTCTGTATTGCAATGCTATTTTGAGATGCAATTAAAACATCTCATTGCCAAAATGCATGCTTCCTGCTGGGAGGATTTTTTTATTCTTTCTAATATGAAAGAGTCAAAAACAAAGATCAGGGTGGAGACCTGGGCACCAGACTCATTTCTAAAATGGTAGGCTTTGTCTTGACCCAGTCTTCCTGGAGAGAGCCAAGGATGCCATGTCAAGGAGAGGCTCAGGCCACCACAGGACAAGCTAAGTCACTTCCCACCCAAAAGACACAGCTCTGTGACACTGAAATGCATGCTGACTCCTACTCACCTCAGCAAAGCTGAAACCTCAACAGTCTTCAGCCTCCAAATTTCTGCCAGGTTCTGCCATAGCCATGGATAGAGAGGGGGACACATGGGAAGTCTGGTTTTCTGACACGGCACTGCTGCTGGGAACGGGCAGAGAGTGGCCAGCAGGCCTATTGTTGGAATGTGCACCACACCAGTGAAATTTCACGATGATTAAAAGGCAATTTAAAAAAAAGGCCAGCAAGTTCAATTTTGTATCTTGGCCAAAGTCTCCCAGCCTCCCACAGACTGACCCTATAATCCACATCTTGTCATGAGGCTGTGAGCAGGGCTGTCAGAGGTCTGAGGACTGATGAGTGTACATGCTTTTCCTCGTCCCTGCTCTACCCCCAGAACCCCTGGTTGGTGTAGAGCATGGTGGCCTTGTGACCTCACATCTTGGTAAGTGATTCTACTATGTAGAGTAGGGAGCAGATTCTGCCGGCGGTCAGGAGGATCTCAAGGGAAGGGCCACAGAACAGACCCTGTGATGTGTGGGGTGGTCAGAATACTAGACCAGTACCTTGCTGGGGAAGGGGCTCAGTTTGCAATTGAGCCCCCACTGCCAGCATGCTGGGTCAGGGCAGAGGCTCTGGTAGGCCTAGCTCTCCTCCAGCTTTCCTGATGCTGAGACTGAGGCTGGGCCTCCCACTTTGAAGCGAGCTTGATCACATTTGGACAGTGCACAGAATGTTAATGCGGAAGAGGCCATGGCTCTGACCTTGGCCAGTTCCACAACCCTCGCCACTTCCCTCAGCTGGCTCAGAACCAGACAAGACGTGCACTTCTCTGGGTTGTGGAAAGGAGCACGCTTTTAGGAAGATGAATGAGCTCCAGGCCGCATTTGGGTGTTGTCCTCTAGTTCTTGGGTGTTCAAGAGCCAGAAAATGACCCTGGGCAGGTTAGACAGTTCCACAGTTAAGGAGAAGCTGTCCCTGCCTTTGGTTACACAGATGTGCCAGCTACTCAGTATGGCTCTTGGCAAGGCCTGGGAGACACTGGGGTGGTGCCCACTACCACAGAGATGTGACATGTCACGATGTGAGTGACTTCCTCAGGTGGCTTTAGGCTATGGCTGACAAGTCAAACTTCCAGAGTTGTGGGAGGAGCCAGACCCATCTCCTGTCCACAATGACTGATCCCAGGCCAGACGGCAAACTACCCTGAAGTCTGCACCTTGGACTTTGCTGGTGACAGCTGAGCTCTGACTCCACAAAGATATATAATGTTGCATTCTGAAACTGGTGTGGGGGTGGGGTGTGGGGGTGGGGGGGGAAGAGAGCTCTGAGGGGTGTCAGGAAGCAAGGCTGGGACACAATAGCCACCCTGATGGGTAATGCCAAAGACAATGGGAAGGAGAGTCTGCACCTCAGGGGTTCTACTGCATAGGCTGCTGTGAAACAGAGTGACTTGGAACGGGAGATCCACTGTGAAGGTGGTATGGTCTAGGAAGCAGCCATCTGCCCCTGAAAGGGTAATTAGAACTAGGAACTGGATAAAAGGAAAGGAGGCCAGTTCCACCTGTAGTCAGGGGCTGCCCGCCACCCCAGGAACTGAGGGGGGAGGAAGGGACTCATTCTTTGCAAGAAGGACCTACCGGATGCAATTTGTGTGTGTGAGATGTGTGGAGCATCTGTCTGGTCAGCACCCCGGCCTGCGTGGAGCTGCTATTTGCTTTCAGACCTGCTGCATGGGGCTCGAATTATATTATGGGATTTTCTTCATCTTGCAATGGGAGATTTCACGACCTGCTGATAGTGCTACATTTTCATGACCACATTCATTTAAAAAAGAAATTTCAAAACATGTTGTGCAGTTGATTTGCTCCTTGGCCCCAAGAATAGAATACAAATCATCTCCTCACATCCGGCAGGTACTGTCCTGTGATTTGATTTCAGAAATGACTTTTTAAAGGACTCTGATGTTCCTGTCTTGGGAGAGCAACGCCACTCCCCACCCCCAATTCAGGGTGTTGAAGATGACGTATCTTTTTGAGCTCGAGTCTGTCACTGTCCACTTATAGGCACTGGTAAATCTCAATGTGCTGGGAGGGCAGACCGGGCATCTGGCATCTGGCCTGCCCAGGTGAATGGGTATGGATGTGGTAGCAATGAGTTAGGAAGCTGCTAGAGCCCAACACAGCTACCAACAGATGCCATCTGGCCCCAAGGCCCAGCCCTTCCTGCATGGGAGCTGCAGACCAAGTTCCACCAACCCCAAGCTGCCTTGAATGCCCCCCAGCAGCCTAACTGTTCAGCTCCCCGAAGCATGGGGTGATGTAAGCCTTTTGCTTAGGTCTTAGGCAGGTCCTCAGTTTCCCTGTCTGGGAAGGGAGGACACCAAGCACTGGCTGTACCTTACAACACAGTATGACCTGGTGGGTATTCCTTGGTGACTGCATACCTATCCCCCACTGTGCAAGGCAGCTCCTATGTCTGGTCAGGCCAGGTGTCCGGAAGATCACGCGACAATGTGTCTCCTGCTGCCAAGGATGACCTAGGATCAACAGTTCAACTGTACTGGGTTTGAAATCAGAGTCCTGGGCTTGTCAGGAAGGTGCTCTACCACTTCAGCCATGCCCACAGCCCCAGCACTGTTTGTGGGGCCTGGCTCATACAAGACAGTATCTGCCCACCATGACAGATGGGATGGAGGCATATTCTGGGCAGGGACCAGGCACACCTGACCCCTCCCTTCCTCCCTGAATGCTGCTCATGCAGCCTGGGTGGGGGCAGGACTGTCACCACTGCCAGCCCAGACACAGGATACCATTTACTTTAGCCAGGAGTTGCCCTTGGTATGTGTGGCTGATGGCCAGCCAGGTATACACTGGACAGAGATGTGGGCAGTCACCTGTTCAGGGGCCTCAAGCTGATGGCTTGAGACACTTCACTGTGTGCTTTATCTAGCATGGCATTATTTAAGAACTGGAATGAGGATCTTGCATCAGGGAGTTTCACACTGTGCGAGCCATGGCAAGTGCTGGGCACAGGTGTGGCCCCGCTGTGGGAAGAGGGTAGAGCAGGACCCTGGCACTCCTCCACTTCCTGTTTTGTTCTCTCTGTTGCTTCCCAGGGTAAGGCAGGATGAGAGACCTTGTACTCTGTCTACAGTAGGAGGGGAGATGGGAAGGCATGTGGACTGCTGGCTATACTCTTGTCCTTGAAGAGGCCTCACCCTGGGCAACAATAGAGGGGCTCAGGTAGAGCCTTGGAAGCCACCTGCGTATGCCTGCTCTAGGGTAGAAGCAGTCACTTAATTCTGGGTCACCAGGGACAAGTCAGGCACCTTGAAGAGGACCTTGTTGACCATAGCACCCCAAGGGACTACAATGGGAACCAGGTCATCCACAGGGGTGACTGCCCAGCAGAACCACATGAGCAGGATAGCCCAAGTTCCCAACTCTGGCTAGGTCTCAGAACAACCAGCTGCTTGCATTTTTGGTAAGACAAAAACAATACCGAGCCAGGAACCAGTGACTCACATCTGTAATCCAAGCTACTTAGGGGGCTAGATCCAGAGGATTGAGATATGAAGCCAGCCTGGACAAAAACGTTCACTAGACTCCATCTTTAAAATAACCAACAGAAAGCCAGACTCCAGAAAAAGCTCAAGTAGTAAAGTGCCAACCAAACAAGCAAGCCAAGTAAGTGTGAAGCTGTGAGTTCAAACCCTAATACTGGCCAACAAACAAGCCTAACACCTACATGTTCTTTATAATGTGCTACTTTATAATGTGTTTCTAGAAGAACAGTCCATGGTAATCATGCAGTATATACTCAGAATCAGCAACATTCTGGCTGTGCACCTAAGTAAGCAGGTATATGCAGATTCTCTCACCTGGCCATGTGTCACTGAACAAGGTCACATCCTGAGAAATGCATAAGTAAGTGACTTTGAAGACTTGCAAACACCTTTGAGTGCCTTATGTAAGACAACAATGGTACCAGGCTATGTGATCTCAGGGGACCACCCTAATGACTAGACCCATGTGTATACAGTGTGTGACAGAAGAGAGCTAATTCTACGCCATGTTGCACCTGGCTTTTTCTCACTGAGCAGCACTTAAGAAGCACTGCTCTATGTAGAACTACTCACAGATGTGCTTTTTATTTGCTGCAAGATTGTCTGGGTGAGGACACCATAGTTGCTCAGCCTCTAAGCGAGGCCACTCGGGCCTTTCCAGTTCTTAATTCTTATACTTACAGTTCAACCGCTGTGTTACCAGAACTCACAAAGGGCCCTCTGGCCCTGGGGAGAGATGGTAGCAGCAGGTTGGCTGTGCAGGTGGATGCTGGGACCTGACCTAGATTTGCTGGTTGGGGCCCATGTCTCCTCAGTCCAGGTTGTTTGGACAGAACTAAGTCCACATCTCGTGGGTAGGTCTTCAAGATGATGCCTGCCTAGGCTGGGGGGGTGCTGGGCCTAAGGTGGCTAGTGAGGCCTGCACAAGAAAGGAGCATAAACCCCAAGAGAACTGGCACTGGGGGCAGCAGGTGGCCCAGCAGTGTGGGTGGCAGCAGACAGTGTTGTCCTGTAGCTCAAGGCCACTTCCGGGACACCAGTCCTTGGCTATGGGCCACCAAGAGGGGCCCACTATGAGAGGCTTATGTAATAAAACAGCCCACGTGGGAGCTGCCACCTTCCAAGACTAATGAGAGAGGCTGGACAGGCAGCCACCTCTTCTCTAAGCAGCCCAATTTGATTAGGAAAATATTGGTTAATTTTCTAGTAGAGACTGTGACCTTAAGGGGGAAAATCTAATTTCCAGAACAACTCTGCTAGGCATTTTCTCTCAACTCTCATTTGCTAGGATCTGAGTGGCTGCTGACCACAGTGGCAGCACCTCCCCTGAGCCTTGTGTAGACCAAGTCCTCTGGGCTTCATTTGGACCAAATCCTCTGGGCAGGCCTCTCTTACCAGAGTGAGAGGGACCAGAGGGACCAGCGTACTTTACTTCTAGACAGCCTGCTTCAGACTTCTGCTCAGGACAGCCCGTATCCATACCAGATGGCACTGACCACTTGCTGATTATAATAGAAAGTGCTCCCTGCTTTGTCCCTAAAGCCAAGCTACTCCAGGCCTTGAGAATGAGAACTCACCAGGAGTGGCTGACTATCAGTGTGTGTGGGTGCCCTGTCCTAGCCTGATGCAGACCAGGTGCCAGTGCTTGAAGATGAGCATCAGGGACCCTGTTCCTCTGGCTGCCTGACTATGGCAGGGCTTGGACACCTCCTTTGCTGGGTGACCCAAGTTATTGCAGGGTCTAGACATACCTGAGCTGGGGAGACTGAGCTTGCTGCTCCCAGTGGGACTGTTCCTGGCCTGTGCAAGGTAGTGTCACTATGGTGGCTGCAGTGTTGGTGAGTGCTGACACTTGGCTGTGCTGTAGGCTAGGCCAGGCAGAGGGCTTCACAGATGTCAGAACTCACGCACCCTGTGGCTTGGAGCAAAGGGAGCATGTGAGGCTCAGCCCAAGCCATCCAGCACCTGGGCAATCTGGGGTCCCCGGGCAGGTAGAAAACTAGATGCTCCCAGCCTTGAGTGCCTGAGACTCCATCTCTACCATGTAGCTGAGTAGGGTGGATGCAACGAAGGGAGGGGAAAACAGAGCAGGGTCCACAGGAATCCCAGGACATCTCAGCCAAACTCTAACCCTGTGTGGTAACTCATAGCCTGCACCACAGGTATGGAGGTGAGGACTGAATGGTCACAGCAGAGGGACCCAGGTATGGCAAGCCTTTGTCTGGATAGTGTGGGATGGGGTAAGCGGGGTGTCCATGTCGCCTGGCTAAGGGCCTAAACCTATGAAACAGGAGGAAGAGCCACAAGAAAGCTGCCACAGTGCTCTGGACATGGACAGGAACACACTCAACACCACACTGGTGGAGAGTTCATGGGCCCACCCAGTTTTCTTGCACATACCTCCCTCCTAGATGCAAGATGCTGATGACACTGCCTAGCACACACTGAGCACCCAGTAACCAGCTATTGCTGACGCCATGATGACAAGCAGCCAGCATCAGAGGAAGAATCCAACCAGCTGGCTGGGCTACTTGGGAGGTTGAGAAAAGGAGGACTGCAGATCAAGGCCAGCCCAAGTAGAAAAGTCTATGCAACTCCTCAATTCATGGCTGGACACAGTGGTGTACATCTGTCCTCCCAAGCCACCTGGGAGGCTGAGATTGCAAGGATTATGGTTCCAAGACAGACAAGGTGGAAAAATCTCCACAGAGGGAAGCTGGACATTGGTTATGAGTGCCTGAAACCCCAGCTATGGTGAGAAGTTTAGAGTAGGCAGACTGCAGCTCAGGCGCAGTGCCAGGGTGGGAAGTAAGACTATATCCTAAAAATAACCAGAAAAACAGGGCTGGAGGTGTGGCTCAGCATCAGAGCAGCAGTCTAGCAAGTGGGAGGTTCTCTCAGAGTTCAAACTTTCAGTTTAGAAAACAAACAAACCACCTACCCACCCACCCGGCATGATATCCGAACACATGGAGCAGACAGATGCTTCTGCAAGTCACAAATGACCCTTCAACTTGGCAGGAAGAAGCTGGAGCAGGCTGCCAGCGGAGACACGAGGAGAGGGTGAGAAGTGAGGCTAGAAAACAGCCTGTGCCAAGAGGCAGGGACTTCTCTTCTGTTATAAACCCTTCTACATTGCCCAGCTCCTGGAAAAAGGTGAGGCAGTAGAGTCCCCCATTCACCCAGGGCAAGTACAGGTGTGGGACAAGCACACAAGGTCAGAGGCCACCTTTGGGGCTGAGGTCCTTCAGCAGCATCTGAGCAGTGAAAGTATGGTGTCACCAGGCTTGTGTGGTATGGTGGTGATGCCAAGAGGCCCTGTCCTAGGGCTGAACTTTGACAGGCACCCCAGGTTGTCACGATGTCCTGGCTGTGGAGCAGGCCTGAGGGCTGTTCTTTGGGACACATGCATCTCAGCTACCTGAAGAGGGGATCCTTGAGGAGCTTTCTCTGCATGGCTTCCATGCCTGGCTGGGGCCAGTGCTGGACCATGGATATCACTATGTCCCCTGACTGAGAGAGCCTGGCCCTGACATCACCAGAAACACCCACACCAACAGAACCAGAAACACTGGGTAGGGAGCTCAGGAGCTTCCCCATGGGGTCTGATCTGAGGACCCTCCAGGCTGAGAGCTGCTGACTTTCCTTATTCTGGGTAGAAGCTGGGGGTGAGGGTAGGGGTGGGGGCACAGGCTGGTGGGCAGAACAAGCCTCCCCACCCTAGCCCTGAGCCAACACAGGAGAGAGGTCTAGGTGACATTATGTGATTTAAAAGTTAATTAAGTGAATGATATAAAGTACAATAGCCCCAGGTGCTTATTTCCAAGAAGCATTTGGAAGGAAAAGGGGGAAAGTCTAATACAAAGCTTTGTGAGGTATTGGGTTAGCAAGTAATCACAGTGCTAAATCACCGGTGTCCATCTGTAGCAGGCGGCCTAACAACCGCTGCTCTGGGTCCCTCATCCACGAATGTGCAGATGCCCTCAGCGACACCCTGGAGTAGGCATGAGAGTGAGGAAGGAACAGGTGCTGAGGCCCCAACGATGGCACATGCTGAGAGGGCCCTGAGGGGCAAGCCCTAAGGACATGGGGTGGAGTGGCAGTGGGGGAGCCCAGGCTGACTGGAACGTGTCAAGTACCACAGCCCAATGGCACAACCTGCTGGGAAGGCTCTGTGTACATGGGGCTACCACCCTCCCAGAGGACCACCATTCCTGGCAGGCAGGGGGCACGGCAGCAGCCAAAGTATCTCAGCAAACTTTAGTCCATCCTGGTGGGACCTTGGGGACAGACCCAGGAGAGATAGCAGAGCCCTGAAACAGGAGTTCTTCAGACATGCCTGGGGGCCACATGTATGCCTGACCCTGCCATCCTGACAGGTACAGGCTGCTCTTCTGCCTGCACAGCTGCCTGTCACCAGGCTCTTGATGTCCCCCATAGGCAACTGGCAGGCAGGGCTCCTACTTTCTCAACCTTCTTTCCACTCATGCCCAGGACAGGGGTAGATGGGACTCTACCTGCGTACAGACTGCTGAGGTCCACATAGGAGCCTCCATTTGTGACCTTGCCCTGAGCAGCCACAGTGGCCCTGCAGCTGAGGACAGGGGCCACCTGACAGGACTCAGCTTAGCCCTGTTATCAAGCCCCAGAAAGGTCTGCCAGAAGCTGACCAGAAAGCCTATCTTTTGGTCATTTATCAGGTTAATAAATGGCTTCTCCTGCTGGCGGTAGCTCCTCATCCTGACTCTCAGACCGTGGGCTGAGACGCCTCTCACGTTAACATCACTCACTGTGAAGTGTAATTACCAACTCTATCACAGCGCCAGGCACATTTATCCACTCCATCCACTTGCCAGTGGAGGCCACATCTGTCACTAGTGGGCCGCCCAGGAGAGGGGCAACATCCCGCCTGGCCCTCCACAGCCATAGCCAGGTGCCAAACCTCCAAGGCTGGCAGGCCTGTAACTGCCTAGGCTCAACAGTACAGATGCCCTGCCTGTGGTGGCTTCTGTTACCATGGGACATGCCTCAGTCCACAGACTGGGTGGTTGTCTCAGTGCTAGGGGCTGAGAGTCTGTGGTCAGATGCTGATGGGTAGGTGTCCAGTAAGGCTGACTTCCTGCCAATGGACATTGTCTACCTCACCTCACAGGTGGGGCAGCACTTGTAATCCATCATAAGGGCACTGATCCCTGGTGAGGGATCCACTCCAGCCCGCAACGTCCTGTTCTGGGCTCTTCCAGAACAACGGCCCTCTCTCATGCAAAACGCAAACATTCTATCCCAATGTTTCCAAAGTCTTAACTCCTTCCACATTCAGGTCTCATCAGATGCCATCTAGACAGACATGGGAGAGACTCAATATATGAGTCGTCCTGAATTGAGTCCTCTCTGAATTGAGTCTCCCCTTTTAGTGTGTACCAGGCCAGTTTCTTGCTTCTGAAACACAATGGTGGGATAGGTGTGGCCTGATCCCCCATTCCAGAAGGAAGACCAAAGAAGCAAAGGTCCCCAGCAAGTCCACAGCCAACAGGGCCAGGCCCAGCAGACCCAGTAGTGGAATGGCCCACCCCTCTGGCTGGAGGCACTCTCTCCTGAGCCTACTGGGCAGGCTCACTTGGTCTGTCCCTTACTGAGAAACCAAGGAGTCTACAGGCTTGAAGAACTGCACACATTCACAGCCAGTGAGGTTGAGTTCTGCAGCCTGTCCTGTCAAATCCAGGAAGTCCAATTCCACCACTCAGCCTTCCATCTCCTTCCCTGACAGCTCAGGCTGGCTGTTTCCCATACAGGTCCCATCCATACTGGGGTCCCCACCATGAGTGGGTCCACTAGATACCAGGGACCCTTCCACACTGGGCCCTTTTATACTTGTGGCGTCCTCTTCTAAACTCATGTTCTCATTTGGTGCAACAGCAAGGTGCTCAGAGTCTCTGACTTTGAGTGCTGAGCACTCTTCCCTGGGCACACCTGTCCCAGAAACA
Organism: Dipodomys ordii; assembly: GCF_000151885.1. Taxonomy (NCBI): domain Eukaryota; kingdom Metazoa; phylum Chordata; class Mammalia; order Rodentia; family Heteromyidae; genus Dipodomys; species Dipodomys ordii. Next base: position 2,431,180 of record NW_012267284.1, read on the forward strand.
GTGAAGGACCCAGGCTGCTCCATCCACATGTCAAGCAGCAGTTCCTGGAAGCACATGCTAGTTTTCACAAAACCTCACTGTGTGAGTGCAGCTCACGCAGACCCTTGCACATTGAGACAGGACGTCTCCCTCTCCTCCCACTGTCCAGTGAGATGCTCCCCATTCCTGTACCCCATCTGATGGCCTTTCCCTCCACCATACTCTGCACAAGATGCTTGGGTATCTTCCAAAAGGCTGTTTCCTCTCCTGCTTCCTTTCTCCTAAGTCCTCACCCAAACTTCCTTTTAAGATCTATCTGGTAACCTATCCTTTTTCTAGCAGGTGCTTGAAGACCCTCAGTCCACACAGTACCCTGTTCTAGCTGCTTGCCACTTTCAGGCACATGTTATAAAGGCACCCTCCAAAAGGTTATGTGTTGAGTCTTGGTCTCCAGCCTGTAGCATGACTGAGCAGTGGTGGTAGAGACTTTATGAGGCAGGACTAATGGGAGGAAGTGATGTCATGGGGGCTGGCCTCGAGGATTACACTGGGGCCCTTCGCTTCCTGGCTACAGTAAAGTCAAAGCTTCTCTTCCCGTGTGCTTCTGTCATGATGCATTACTTTATCACAGCTTAAGAGCTAGTGGGCCAAGTGTCCAAGAGACTGAAATCTCTGGGACTATGAATCCAAATAAACCTTGCCTCCTTTCTTTTTATTTTCTTTTTCTTTTTGCCAGTCCTGGGGCTTAACTCAGGGCCTGGGCACTGTCCCTGAGCTTCTTTAGCTCAAGGCGAGCACTCTACCACTTGAGCCACAGCTCTCCTTCTAGCTTTTTGTTTATATGGTACTGAGGATTGAACCCAGGGCTTCCTGCATGGCAGGCAAGCACTCTACCCCTAAGCCACATTCCCAGCTCCTTTTGCTTCCTTTTGTTTATCTTGGGCACTGTGTTACAGTGATGGAAAGCTAACAGACCCTTTGAGTGCTGTAGTAAAAATATCTTATGCCAGGGGGCTTATAAATAACTGAACTTCCTAACAGGGAGGTGTTCACAGGTTACCAGTGTCTGATGGGGTCATGATACGTCATGTGTTATTGGTTATTATTTATTGGTTATATGGTTATAGGTTATTATTTTAACATGTGCATTTGAGGGTGTAAAAATATCCAATCCTGGCAAGGCTCCACACTTGCTGCTTTGCCCATCCCTCACCAGACATTTCCATGACTGGACAGCCACGCACAGGCATGTGTGTATGTGAGTGTGACAGCACAGGTGCTAAGGTGAACTTTCTCAGCTGAGGGCCTCCAACAGGGGCTCCCTGTGACTCCCATCATGCCCTGTGGCTCAGGCAGTCCAGGGGCCTCTGGGTGCCCTGGGGAGAAGTGGGTGCCTTTGGGTGATAGGATGGGGGGTCAGGGAAGGTGGGAAGGTGATGGTGAGGACATCATCTGCTTCTACTCTGGCTGAAGGCATGTCAGGTCCCACTTCTGGCCCCAGGTTGGTCCCTGCCTAGCCTCCTTCCCTATCATAGGATGTGTGGCATATTCTTGGGTTCTTCAATTCCCACCTTTTCCTGGGGGCTGGAATGGAGTGCTATGCTATGCAAGGTGGTGGGTGCTCAGCCTGTATTAGACAGACTTACCAAGTAATCAGAAATGCCAATCAGGCTCCACAGGTAAGCCTCAGCAGAGGACTCTGCCTCCACTGGCCCAGCCCTAGGCCTTGTCCTGTGCCCCTGCTAGGAGGGAGGGCTACAGAGGGTGGAGGAGATGGCACCTCCTTGCTGGGTAGCCTCCCATGCCAGGGAAGGAGGTGGGGGAGCTCTGCACACACAGCAAGCAGCACCTACTTGCACAGCACACCCCCTGCCAGCTGTCGGCTAATTTGTTAATTATTGAGCAGATAATTCATCACCTCGGTCTGCTTGCTGTCTGTTTATCGCCACCGTCTGCAGCCACTGAGCTCCGTGTGAACAGAGATAAGCGTCATTAATAAAGAAGAATTCAGCGGAGGTGCTTCTCCAACAATCGCTCGTGGCAGTGAGGAAGCACAGGCCACAGCCCCACACCGCTGGTGCTGGAGTCCTGACAGCAGGTTCTCTTCTCTCCTCAGGTCTGGAGTGCAAGGTAGTCCTGGGATGGCTCCATTGCCTGGTGTCAGACCACAGTGGCTGGAAGGACCGTTTCCTTCATCCTGAAGGTGGGTGGGAGTGTGGGACCCCAGCGTGCCTCCTAGGGCAGCTTGTCCTGTTTCTCCTGGTCACCCCTCAGTGCCCTGGCTGTCTCTAGGCCTGCCTGTCACATCACCCCTCCTTGGCCGCTACATTTACAGGGTGGGGTGGGCTGTGGAGGGTGAGAGGCCAGAAGGAGCAAGAGGTAAGAGATAGACCCGGATGAAGCTGGGGTGCCCTCATGGCGCTCTGTGCCTCCCTTCTCACCAGCAGTGCTCCCAGAGTCCACAGCAGTAGCTGTTTGAGGATCTGTGCCTGGTTGTCTGTGTCTCAGATGGGGCTGAAATTCAAACTTCCTAGACACTTGGCTAAGTGTCCCAGACCTCCAGAACCCCTCCCGGATGGGGTCATTTGTGACCTTTGCTGGCTTGTGACTACTGACAGAAGTTCCTTTTCTCCTCAGACAGCACAGTCACAGCTGACAGGAGCACCCACCCCATTTGTGCATGGAAGAGCAGACATGTTTCTTTCTTGGTGGGAGCCAGGCAGAGGCACAGGTGGGTTGGAGCCATAGTCAGGTTGCCCAGGACCCTTCTTGGGAAAGAGAGCAAGAGGCAGGGCTAGTGGCCAGAGAGGGAGAGGGCGAGGGTGACCTGGGGCTGGCCAGGCCCACAGGACCAATAGTTTGCTCTTCTGAGGTATTTCAACTTCCCAGCCAGCCCTAGTCACTTGAGTCCCTGGTCCAAGAAGGCTGGCAAAGCAGGAACCTGGTCCTGAGGGACAGGAAAACTCTTGGCCACACAACCATGCCGGGACCAGTGCCCAGGCCCTGCTTCCTCAAAGATGATAGGGCCACAGATGTGTCACCAGGCCCAGGCCACGCAGGAGCTGGCTGCCCTGCAGAGCCCAGATTCTCTTCCCTGCATACATTAATTATGACAGAATAAACAACGCTGTTTTGAAAAATGCATGTTTCCGTGTGATTGCTTTTTTTAATTGGTTGGTTTAACATTTGAAATTTGATTTAATTTCTACTTGCTTTTCCTCAGCACGGGGTCAGGCCGTGAGTGGGGAAAACCATTACTGGAGCGCCATCATTAAGAGCAGATGTGTCCCCCTGGGCACTGCAACTACCCTGCTGTGTGTGTGATCTGTCCCTATAAGACCCTCCTGGTCCCAGGCTCCAGTGGGTGGGGGCAGCAGCATCTGAGAGCAGAACTCACAGCCTTTCAGGGGTCCACAATGGACCTGACAAGAGACGTAGCCATGCTAGCAAATGAACAGCATCTACCTCAGTTCAGTTTAGCAATAGCTTGAAAACCTGGGGTCCTTTCTGGGGACCATTTCCTGCTCAGGGGGGGAAACATTAGATTGCAAGAGGCTGAGAAGTGGGGGTGACAGGGTAAGTCTCCTAACCCTTCCTGGGCCTACCTTTGTGACTTGGAAGACAAAGAGTGATGACACTTGTGGCATATGGCACCTGCCCCTGTGACTGTTTTGGCTGGTGGCTCCCTTGTGGGGTGAACATGCCTCCCAAGTGGTTGTGTCCCCAGGGTTAACTGTCTCTATCCGCCTTTCACAGTTGGCACTGCCCACTCTTAGGGCTTGCTGACTGTTGCTTGGGAGCAATGCCTGGACATGCTGGCATAGACATCATGCCCTGGCACTCTCCAAGGGCATACTAAGCCTCCTTCAGTCTGCCTTCAGCTCAATAGCCTCACCTGTTCTGAAGGGATGGGCCTGGAGCCTTGGGTCTTGGCCTGTTCTACAATGCCTTTCCCTACCTGTGCATATGCAGGAGTGAGGAGGAATCTTAGGCTAGCCCTGAAGCTCCACAGGCCCTACCTCCTTTAAGAACTGGGACATCTGTGCCACCTCATCTTGCTGGGGCTGCTGAGTGATCAGACCAGATGCCAAGTCTCACCTGTGCCAATGTAATAACTGAGCTTGAACATTCAGTATTGCTATGAGGATGTTTCCCTCACCCCAGAGCACTGGGTAATGTAAGTACCCAGATGGTCAGCCACAACCAGCCCTCAAACCACAGTGGTAAGGAAGCTCAGATAGAAACCAGGCTTGCAGAAGGAAATGATGGGACTAAGGTATGGGCCCTAAACATAGCGACAGAGGTAGAGGTAAGGAAAGCTAGGCTCCAGGGGTGAACAATAGTGAGGCATGGTCTGGGCTGGCATCTACAGTGGGTGGGACAGGTTTGTGCCCCTAAGCCCAGACCTCTCTATGAGCCAGTCTGAAGCTCTGGGGTCTGCTCTGCCCATGCAGACTGAGACTGGCTGTGCAGAGACCCCACTCCCACCAATATGGGGCACTAAGGCCAGCAGGACTGCAAAGCCAGTGGCCTGGAAACTCTCTTCCTTCTGAGGATATCACTGGGCAGCTGGGGTCTTAGCAGGAGTGAGAAAGAAAGAAGATGAGTCCCATGTAATTGTAACTCCTCTGTATGGTATTCTCACAATAAAAAAAGAAAGAAAGAAAGAAAGAAAGAAAGAAAGAAAGAAAGAAAGAAAGAAAGAAAGAAAGAAAGAAAGAAAGAAAGAAAGATGAGTCCCTGTACCAGGGAGCTGGCACTCACACAGAACACAGGAAAGCTGGGGGTGGGGGTGAAGTGAGCCCTGAGTGTGCCAGAGGCCTTGGCCTCTTCTCTGTGCCTTAGCTGTGAAGAGGAGGATCCTTGTCCTAGAGTGGCTTCCTTGGGGGCTGGTGCTATGGAGTGGGGGACACAGCTGTAGAATTAATTAGGCAGGTTGATGTCAGCCCCCTCAGTCTGGGTGCTTGAAAGCCGCCAGTAGCCCCTGTTTCAGGTGACTGTTGAGAGAACTTTTAGAAGTCTGACTGCCTTCTGGAGGTGTGGGCTGACTTGCAAGGGAGAGCATATCCTGCCTAGGAGCCCCAGAGGACACTCCATGGGCTCCCTCCAGGTGCACCAGCATCCTGCTAGGTCCCGTTGGCTCTGAGGCTAAGGACCGACTTAATATTCTCCTTTAGGGACCTCAAATCATCTAGTTTGAGGGTTTTGCCAGCATGTTGGCAGCACCCCCAGATCTCTCTAAATGAGGGAGGAACCGGGAGGGACCATCAGGACACATTCAAGCCTCCCTCAGGACCTACATGTACAGCTTCAGCTGGAGGCCTCCACCCCAGACCCTCTGCTTAGACTACCAGGTTTTTTTGTCAGATGTCTTCCTTCTTCACAAGTTAAGTATCTACAAAACAGAAACATCCAGCTCTGCCCAAGGGTTGGACTTGAGCAGCCCTGACCCCAGCGTAGTCACAGGAAGCACAGATCTGCTTCTCAGTGGGCAGCCCAGGAAGAATGCTCTTCCAATTAATGACCTACCCAGTAGCACTCTCTGATGCTTTGTGAACTGCAAGAGAGCAGCCACAAACACCCCAAGTTCTGGGGTGCTGGGTGCAGAGCCCATCCTCCTCTGAGCCACAGGTCCTCTAGATTCTGAGGCAAACTGTGGAGCCACTCTCAAACACATTTACACAGATCTGTAACTGATTAGCCCAGCACTCCCAGGTGCCAGCAGGATGCAGGACAGGCCCTTCCCTTGTGCTCCTCTGTGGCCAAATTACTGTAGTGTCTGGTGGCTTCCCACTCTCAGCATGGCACCTAAGGAGGGGCACACTCCCAGGGGGCTTTGAGAGGGGGAGGAGGAGGAGAAGGAGGGACAAAGCAGCTGACAGTCTTCAGAGGCTGTTTTGCCCCTAGGATAAATGTGGCATGGTCTATAAGTGTCACAAGCTGTGTTGAACACCTATCTACCCAGGATGGGCCAGGAGTTCAAAGCCACTCAACCTTCTACAATGTGTCCTCAGGGCATGGACAAGAAACTCTGGCAAACATGACATAGCAAGGTCTCATCTCCCCAAAAGCCTGCAGCTTCTGGTCAGAGCCTCCTGGGTTTGGTGAAGCCATACTGCCTGGGGGATAAGCAGTCAGCAGGGCAAAAGGGGAGGGGCAGTAACATTCCAGACAGAAGGCTGGCCTAGTGCCAAGGTCTGGAGGAACCAAACGTACAAGGGACAAGTACCCATGTCTGGCATATACCTCGACAGCCTGAACTTCATCTCTGCCCAGCTTCCCAGCTCTGGCCACTTGGCTTCTGGAAGAGCTTTCTAGAATGAAAGCCCTTTCACAATGGGCTCACTCTATCTTTTCTTTCTTTCTTTCTCTTTCCTTCCTTCCTCCCTCCCTCCTTCCTTTCTTCCTTCTTTCAAGCTTGCCAATGCTTGCTTGCTTAACTTTTTGTGAGACTTTCATATTTGAAATACAGCACAAACACAGTATTTACACGTCAAGTTCTTTTTTACAAAATATGCATGTCATTTTGAAGAAGACTATTGAGATCATGATCTAAAATAACTGTCAGAAGTCAAAAAGGAATCATGGAATCCAATACATAACGACATAACAAAACGCAGTTAGAGGGTTTACTCATACGGAAAAATGATGCTGATTCTTAGTGCTCTGCCAATGATGACCCGTGAATCAAATCTAGCTGATGGCCCATTTTGGTAGAGGCAAGCCAAACATAAATTTTACATTTGTATACTGCTAAAAAAAAAAGCACACACACTAACCAAACACCACCAAAGAATAATATATGACAGAGGCACACAATTGGCTTTTTCTTATCTTTCATAATTGGCCTCAGTGTACCCTCCTCAGAGAAGCCTTCAGTGCCCAGATGCCCACAGCCCTGCAGATGGAAGCATCTAGTGTTTACTGCCGTCATGGCTGGAACAGTGCTCAGGCTCTCTCTTGCCCTGAAAGGGGTCCCTACTAGCTTCTCTGCCTGAAGCTAGAGGCCAGAAACACTGCCTAACCATCCCAACTGAAATATCAACACTGCCCAGTGTCCCCTGGGAGGCAGAAGGTTGTGAGGAAGGTGAGGCTCAGGATGCATCCACCCCAGCCCTCCTGTCATTCCTGTCCCAAGCGTTTGTCCACAGAGACCCTTAGAGAGGAAGCCTTTTCTGGCTATGTGCATCTCAGCATACCACATGTCAGAAGCTTCCTGAATGTCAGACTGATCTGTACAAAGCCCTCGGCAGGTCTGCAGGCTGGAACTGGCTAAGGAGCAAGGGCAGCCTGGCTCAGTTTCCAAGTTGAGGGCTCATGGTCACCTCCCACAGGCTGCTACTTATTAGCACAGTTCCTAAAGCTGACTCTCCTCATTAGCGTAAATAAACTTTGCATAATGGGAAGCTCTGTACCACCACTGTAAAGTGAAAAAAGCACGGCTTGCTATAAATAGGCAGTAACTAAGAAAATAAATCAGCAGAAACAAAACAGAACTAAGCCCTGGACTGCTGACCCAAGGTGGGCTCTGAGCCCAGGGCCTCTGGCTGGCTGCCAGAATGGGAATAAACAGCAGGGCAGAGGCTAGTGCTCAGCAGGTTTGCACCATCCTGGGTCAGGTCCATCCTCACACTATATGGGGCACTGACCTGTGGGATGCCCAGTACAAGGCCTGGCAAAGGGGCTGCTACAGTCCCTCAGGCATGAGAAGGGGTGGGACCTGAGACCAGCCAGCCTAGCTGGTCATTGAAGAGGCAGCCCCAATGTGGCAGGCTTAGCAGAGGCCCAGGGCCAGGGGAGTGCATGGTATGGCCAATCAGGCCAGAGAAGGGAAGGAGGAAGGCTTGGGATCTAGTTAAAAACCAGTCAAGAGTCCATGGAGAGCCCATTATGGACCAGAAGGCAGCCAACAGCAGTGAAAGCCTGAGGCCAGCTGTGGGGCTATGAGCAACCATGAAAGACTTTGTCCTATTTGAGGAGGGTGATGAGCAGGGGTCTTGGGTCTGTACCAATCCCCTAGAGAGGGCCTGTCAGACACTCCCCACCCCACCAGAAGCTGAGGGCAACAAAGCTGGCTCTGTACTGTGCAAGGGCAGCGTTCCGTGCCCACTCACCACACCCAGCCCACTCTATGGTGAGGAGCCTCAAGTGTGGTGACACCATCTCTCTGGACCCCATGGGGTCTACCGTCCCCCACAGTATGTGGGTAGTGATCCCAGCACTCCTGGGGTGGGGGTGGCCGAACAACTGGGATCAGCACTGGCTGCTTAAGGTACCTGGTCATGGAAGGAAGCCAGGGCCAGCATGGAGGGAGCTGGGTGGGGGCTGGGTCTAGATGGTCCCACTGTCATTGTGGGCACAGAAGGGAAGGATGGGAGGAGGGAGCCACTTTTCTGAGGAGGAGGGGAGGCTCTGATTCACAATTATACTGGTGCCCACAGGGCAGGTGGGGCCTAAGGAGCTGCTCTCTTTCCAGATCTCCAGGGAATATAAAGATCAAAGGCCTGGCCATTCCCTTTGATTGGGCCAAGCTCAGAACAGGATGTGTCATTATCCAAATTGCTTCAGGCTTCTGAACACCCCCCTGCTTATGGAGTCTTTAAAGAGTGAATTTGAGACATCCCCAAGACACACCAGCAGCTGGGCAATGTTAGGAGAAAAAAATGCTCCCTGAACCATCCAAATGAACTGGCTGGAAGATTCCTGAGCATTTAGGATGCCTACTTGACCACCAAAGCCCACAGGTCTCCAGTCCCCACTCTACTACAGGTTCCTGCTTGGAGCTCCAGGAAGCACAGAGTGTCCTCTGGCCCTTCCAACTGGAACTGGCCTCCTAGGACAGGGCTAGATGCCTTGCCCATCCCCTTCTCCCTCAGTCTTTTTGGAAGAAATTGCTTTTTATCATTTACAAGAGCCATGCACTGGAGAAGCCAGAAGACAATGAGTCTCTTTACGATCGGAAGGAATGGAAACCTGAGGAGGGGTGTTCAATATTAATACCATCACCTCGGTGTGGAATCCAGTCTTCCTGGTAACCGGAGGCTGTTCACACAAGCTCCCCTGAGGAATGCCTTCCACAAACTTGGATGTGAACTAATTAAGTTTGCACAGTTAATCAGGACTGGCTGCCTTGGAGACTAGGAACGCACAGACCCAGAGACAGGCTGTTGTGGGCAGGAAGTGATTGCTCTCTTTATCTCATGCCAGTGCTCCTGCCTGCAGATGGGCACACCCTGGGCTTGACCACCCCCATGGGGCCTCCTCCACTTCCGGTCAGGCACAGAGGCCCAGCCACAGAAGTGCTATATGCTCCTACATGTGGAGGCTTGTCCACCATGAGGTAGACAATGATTTCTGGTGCTTTGCTAAGCCCTTAGGAAGCTTGTGGTCCAGCCTTCAGCATGATGACAAACACCAACCCAACAGGACTGGTCCAGAGTGCCAGACGCACAAACAACTTCTTCCTTTGACACAGGAAGGTGGGACTGGCTCAGGTTAGGAATCATGCTAGGGTGGGCAGGGGAGACAGAGGCAGACAGAAGCCTGCAGGGCTGCTGGTTAGGAAGGTCTTCTAAGCCAAGTTTAGGGAGGCTAGGAGGTGCCATGCTAGTCATGGACTAAGGCTGAGGCTTGGGTGCCAGGCACCCAGGGTAGGAGGGAAGATACCTATGTACAGAGCTGTGGAGTGCATGCTGGGGCACAGCAGGACCCTGGGTGGTGAGTAGTCACTGAGCTCAGCACTGTGTGGGCACTTCACCCCTGCTGCACAGCCAGGCTCGGCTGCCTACTACTCTTATGCCGACATTTGCTAGGTAAGGAGATGGGAGGGCAATGGCAGCATGGCATCACCAGGTCTAACTGCCTCTGCTGGCTGGGTCCCTGGTCACAGAACAGGTCAACAGAGACTCTGTGGCCCAGAGCTGGAGAGGGAAGACTATGTGGGGGAATGGGGTGGTGAGGTTGAGAAGCTGCGAGGCTTAGCCCAGCCAGGATGGAGAGGGGAAACAGGCAGACAGAAGTCTGCGGGCTGGTAGGAATAGGCAACACTGCTGATGGCTTGTTATCACAAAGGACGTTTTCTGGCTGGCTGGGATCACCTGCGCGTGTGACAGGGATACAAGATGCATCTGCATATTCCCCCACCCCACCCCTGCCCGGGCCACTGAGAAGAGTAGAAGCTGAAGATCCTCTTAGAGCTGGCTGAGGTAGGCATAGTCTTGGGAGGGACACACAACAGATTTCCCCAGAACACAAGGGGTGGGGCCTGGGCTTGAGGGCCCAGGGGAGGCAGCAAGCAATACATGCACCCTGCTCACTGAGGTCTCTGGCAGCTCTAGCATACTCTATGAGTCTGACCACAGGTCCTTCCATGGCCTGTCCCCCTCGATGCTGAGCAAACAGGACTGAAGTCAGATAGCAGGGTGTACATTGTCACAGCCATCCCCATGGTAGACTTCTACCTGCTGCTCTAATTCTCATTCTGGGCATCTCAGCTGGCCAGGGCTCTGAAAGGCAGGAACAGAGGGCTGCTAGGCCATTGTTTCTTTCCCTTTGACCAAGGACACGGCAGGACAGCTGGGAAGGGGAAGTGAAGGGCAGCCTCTCATCAAAGGGACAGGCGTGGCTGGCACGTTGGCCCCAGCTATCAGCTCTGGACATTAATTGGAGCTGAGCTTGTTTGAATGACTTATTAAAAATAGATTACAATGCATTTAAGAGAGTCTCTGCCCAGATAAGAATCACATAATTAAAACATCGTCCTTGCCTGCTTCTCCCCTACCTCCTATAACAAGGAGCAACACCAGGCTCTAAGACATCCAGTGTCCCATCTTGCACACTGCTGCCTCTTCTGCACACTCTCCCAACATGTCAGGAAGGCTAAGAATGCCACTTCCTGATTCTTCTGAGTTTGTTGTTTTGAGGGCCCAGGCCTGAACATTTCCTCCATGTGCTGTGGCAGCTCAACTGAAGGTATGCCCAGGAGCCTCCTATACTTTGGCACATTAACCTCACGGCAGCCACAAGAGGCTGGACACTTTGTCTGGGGTCATGCAGCAGCAGGGCTAGGATCTGAATTCCATCTTCTCACAGTCTGAATGATAACATTCTGGCTTTGTGTGGAATCAGAAATTAAGACCCTCCTTCCCTACCTCCTAGTTACTCCATGTATTACATGGGCTTGGCTGGCTTCTGCTACTATCCAACATGCAAACATCTCTCAATCTCTGAGTTTTGTGGTGCTGGTGGCTCTTCAGCAAGACCTTCTACCCGCCCCCCAAAAAACCCCACTTATGATCTCTATGTACACAGTAGTCAGAGCTCTTTCAGGCACAGCCAGGAGCATAGAAGAGTGCCCTGCCCAGCTGGGCATGGTGACTTCATGTTAACCTAGCTACTTGGGAGGTAGAGATTGAGGCTAAGGCCACCCTGAGGGGGGGGGGGGGAAGGTCCCAAGCCTTTATCTCAACCAATGACTGGGTATGGTGGCTACCTGTCATTGCAGTGATCCAAAGAAGCACAAATAGAAGGAATGCTGTCCAGGCTAGCCTGAGACCCTGTCTTGAGAATAAGCAACAAAAAAAGAGCTGGTGGAAGTGGCTTAAGTGGCTGAGTGTCTGCCTGGCAAGTGAGAAGCCCTGTTTACAACCCCAAGACCACCAAAAAAAACGGAACACCCCCCCCCAATTTAGATAATCCAGTATGACCGCCAGGGAGGGAGGCTCAGTGGGGGACTGTTGGTATTTCCAAGCAGGGCAGATCATAGTGGAGTCAGCTCAGAACTTGCAGGAACAGGACGTTTCCACAGTGGGACATGTCACTGTGCGCTGAGCTACTGGGTTGGGCTCCAAGGGGCAAAGACTCAGTGACAGCCTGTTGGCCAATCCCTAAGCAGGGAGAGCAAGGCCCATAGCTCTACACAGCCCCAAGGGACCCAGAAGAACAATGCAGCATGAGCCAGGGCCTCCTATGAGGGCTGCACCATGCCAAGTCCAAGTGCTCCTCTGGACTTCTCATGCTACCTTGCCCAAGCAGGGGCCCAGGTGCTCTGCTTTGTGTCCAGTGAGTCTCTTCAAAGCCCACTGCCAAGTCAGAATCTGCTGAGCCCAAGTGGCTCTTGACAGGCTAGGTACTGCATTGTACCCTCTCATGCCCTTGAAATCCTGCACATAAAGGCCCTTGTACTGGGAACTGAGGGGCTGTGCTTCTAGGCCTTTGGGGTCACTGTGGCCCACTGTGTCCTGCTGACAAGTCATCAGACTCAGTAACCGGCCCTGGTCTTCTTGAGACACAAGGACCATCATGAGAGGTCCTTCCCTGGCAGCTCAGGGCAGGCACATCTTCCATAGAGTGCTGATGGCCAGCCCACAGGAGCATGGCTTGACCAGCCCTGGCCACAGGAGCTGAAAGGGAAGCTTCAGTCAGGTCCTGTTCTACAGTGCTCTCACCATCGCTGTGATGTGCGAGCTAGCCAGCAACCTCATGGGGGTCTCCCACGCTGTTGAGGCAATTGCCTTGTTCCTGGATGTCCTTTCCTGAAGATCAGAGTGACTCTGTCTAGTAGGGACTACTGAGCCTAGCAGGCTGTGGCTGCAGGAATGGCAGTGTGACACTCAAAACATTCAATAGTATGGTTTCGAAGTTGGCTCAGTGGTAGAGTACTTGCCTTGCATGCATGAGGCCCTAGGTTTGATTCCTTAGCACTAAATAAGCAGAAAAAAACGGAAGTGGTGCTGCAGCTCAAGTGGTAGGGTGCTAGCCCTGAGCTGAAAAACTGAGGGACAGCACCCAGGCCCAGAGTTTAGGCCCCACAACAGCCCCCCCCCAAAAAAAATCAATAGTATAGATAGTGGTCCTCAGCATGCCCTGTACTCTGCATGGCAACCCCTGATAATTCCAGCTCTCTGCATAGTGGTAACTTCTCAACCCCCATACCTAGTATTCTGAATACTGACCTTGAGTATTCCAGTATTCTGCACAGTGCCTCTTGGTCCTATACATAGCACTCCTGCCAGTATGCTTGGTACTGTACATAGTACCACCTCCATTGAAGATGTGGCCTTCTGCAGTGACCCCAGGATTTCAGTATTCTGTAGTGATCTCTTGGTATTGCTGGTACTCTGCACAGTACACCCTAGTATATTTAGTACTCTGTATAGTGTCATCTCCCCTGACGATGTGGCACTTTACACAGTGACTCCCTGTACTTCCAGTACACTACATGGTGACTTCCTAGTACTACTAGTACTCTGCACAGTGACTCCCTGGTATTCCTAGTGCCTCCCCTCTGCTCCCCAGTACTATACTTGGTACTCTGTATAATTGGCCCATCACATGCCTGGTGCTCTGCATGATAACACCCTGTTCCTGCACACCTGGCACTGCTCTGCACAGTGACCTCTTGTCCCCCTGGAACTCTGAATGGTGAATCTTGAGTCACTACCTGGTGGCCTGGCCTACCCCAAAGCACAAGTGCAGCTGGGTGACCTGCAGCACACAGGCCCCCCAATGTGACCCAGTATATACTACATGCTGCATGAGGGCATGAGTTCTCCTCACCATTCAGTGGAGCTGAGCAGGATGGGCAGGCAGTGGCTGACCTGGTGTTCCCTAAACTCTCTTGTGTAGATGACCCTACACCCACAGGGCACTGTTAACTTTAAGTTGGGACTCAGCAGGCCTATGGTAAAGCTTTGATGTGTTGAACAGGCCTCCAAGAGGAGTCCATGCTGCTGACTCACAGGCCATGTGTGAAGAACCCCAAGATAATCATCAAGGAGGTGGCACCAGCATTCACCTCATACAGCTGCTGAGAGTCACAGGGAATGGTATCAGGTTGGTTTGGAGTGAGACTCAGGACAGAGTTCAGATTGGTCACCATCCAGTGTTCACCCTCCTGTGTTCCCAGACTCCCCACACAGAAGGAGCTCCTATCACTATCAGCACACACTTCCAGCAGCCCGGGTGGAGGGCCCGTCTTCCTCAGCACCAGCTTCCTGCTCTACCAACTCAGCCTCTGGGTTCTGAGGAGGGAGCCAGTTCCAGGCCCAAGGAACTCTCCAAAACAGCCCAATGCATGTGCGGCTGAGCATCCAAAGCAGGCCCTGAATGTCTTCCTCTTAAAAAAACATACAATTGTGACAAGTCTAAATGTAATCATGCTCTAACCTGGTTGTGCCATTAATCTCCTAGCCACCAATGGGTAATTTAATTAGAGTGAGTTGTAATGAGCTACAATCATCAATTAGGACCATCGTAGCTAAGAGGAATGGAGAGGACCTGGAAGCCCCACCCCAGTGTGGCAAATATACATGTCAGCCCATGCTCTCTACTTCGTTACACCTGGGGCTGGCAGTGGAGTCTGCTGGTGTATGGTGTGATGCTCACCCAATGCAAATTAGGTGGGGGCACCTTGCTAGCAAGCTGGGAAGTTCACTTGATCTGTTCAGGATCTAGCAGGGCCAGCCTAGAAAGGTGTCTGGGATAGGGACAAGAGGTGCCTTTCATCCTCTTCTGTCCTCTCTGCCATCTGGTGGTACCAGGGCAGACTCAGAGCTCACACTTGGCTGGTGAAATGTTAGAGGTCCAGCTTGGCAAACAAACCTGACCTTGAACCAACAGCCAGGGGAGAGCAGTGGACTCCACATGTCAAATCATGACACAGAACTCTGAAAGCAGGAAAGACGTTTGTGATTACATATCAGACATCTGGTCTGGGTGCTGCCTGGCATGTACCTAGCCCTTGAGTTTTAGAGCTGGTAACCATAGCATGGGTCTAGGTCTTCCAGAGCCAAGTGCCATCTAGCTTACCTGTCCTTGGTGCTCTGGGATTGGACAGGGCTACAGTTCATCAAAGGGTGTGGAATCTACAGTGGGCAGAGGTGGCTCTGTGTGGAGATGACCTGGAGGGGACAGAGCCTGGGAGTTCCCATACTTTGGGGTAAGAGGAAGAGGGGCAGGTATGCAGCTCTGAGAGACCCAGCAGTGGAAAAGGTGGTGAGGAGGCAAGGCCTGTCACGTGTTGCAGGACAGCAGCAGATCCTACAGTTTGTCCAATTTTCCAGCCTAAGTTATTCTAAACAGACACCAAGAGGGGCTTGACGGGGGATAGGGGATTGTCAACAGATTTTTTTTTGGTTGTTGTTGGTCCTGGGATTTGAGCTCTGGGCCTGGGCGTTGTCCCTCAGCTCTTGAGCTCAAGGCAAGCGCTTTACCACTTGAGGCACAGCACCACTTCCAGTTTTCTGGTGGTTTATTGGAGGGAGGTAAGAGTCATGGCTTTCCTGCTCAGGCTTGCTTGAACTGTGATCCTCAGATCTCAGCCTCCTGAGTAGCTAGGAGTACAGGCGTGAGCCACCAGTGCCCGGCTTTCAACACATTCTAATACTTGGCAGCTCAGATGCCCCACAGGAGCTGACCCAACTGGGGCACAAGGCCGAGGCTGCTCACCCTGCCAGGGCCCTGTGCTCTGTGCTTGAGGGGAAGCCAGGCCTTTCATCAACCTAGAGCTGTGGTCAGCAACACCAGCTCTGGTAAGGAAGCTGGGAGGCGCCTGTACCAGGGGACAGGTCATCTAGACACTGGGGAAAGGCAGCTGTACCTCAGAGTTAAGAGGAGAGGTACACAGTCCCAGCAGCCAGCTCACTGTGTTATGGAGAACACAGTGTTTTCTGTCTTTCTGTGTAGGAAAGCCTGAACCAGGCTTCCATGGATGTTGGAAGAGACCATGACTAGGTCTGTGGTATCAAGGAGCGTGAAATGAACTAGGCGGTGGGACTGGTAGACCAGGAAGGGAGCAGCAACAGGCTGAGGCATGCATGATGACATGGTCACCATCCGTGACTACATTATTCCCTCTTGCCAACTAGGTGCCTATCACTTACTATCCAGTTCCAGCAAGACCCTCACCCTTTGCCTGATCATCTAGATGTCTGAGCGGGTCTCCCTCTCCCTATGACAATAATCCTAAGTAAATTCCCTTTTCTCCACATTACCTTTTGGTTTTCCTGGACAGAAGGTAGAAAGCAATATCCTTGGTGGGCCATGTTAGCCCAGCTAATGGAGATGTGTCTGGGGACAGTACAGGCGACTTATCCAAGGGCCTACCTCATTGGCACCTTGTAGGGCAGAGGGCTGTTTCTGGGCAGAGGGTGCCCTGGCAGCCTGGGTACGAGGCCCATCCTACTCTTGTCCCATGATGGCTCAGCACAGAGGTACAATCCTTTGGCTAGAGTCTGACAATCTCCACCACTCAGCTCCTGTGTCACCTGGGCTGGCCAGCTGACCTTGAGGTGTAAGTGAATATATCTGCCACTGGGAAGTACATGGAGAGACACATTGGCCTCTGAGGGAGCGTCCACAGGCAGCACCAAGAGAGGAGATGAAGACAGATTGGGGACAGCACACAGTAGGCACTCAGTAACTGTTTTCTGAGCCAGAACCCTCAACAGTAATGACAGGGACTTGGCTGACAGGAAACCTGGAGCCTGGACACCTCAGAAGGCCAACATGCAGCTCTTTACAGAAGTATAATACCATAACGAATACCCTATCCTTCCTGTTGTTCTATACTGTGTTCCAAAGTCTCTTGTCTCTCAGTGTTTTAAAAAGCTCAATCAAACATGAATGTCCCTGTGTGAGTTGATGCACAGCCCGCCTTGGCTGAGGTAGTGCTGGGCCTAAGGTGGCTGGTGAGGCCTGCACAAGAAGGGATGAGAAACCCCAAGGGAACTTGCTCTGGGGACAGCAGTGGCCAGGCAGTGTGTTGTCCTGTAGCTCAAGGCCCCTTCTGGACACCAGTTCTGGGTGCACTGAGAGGGGTACTATGAGGGGCTGGCCATAGAGGCTTATGTAATAAAGTAGAAGCCCACATGGGGGCTACCACCAAGACAATGAAGGGGCCACCTGTCTTCAGGAAGACAGACCGGAGTGCGAGGATGCTCTGTTGGGAAGGTTTGTATGCTGAGATGAGGCTGTGCCAGCAAGGAAAAGCAGATGTGTGGTTATTGGGCACAGGAGTACAGCTAACTGGGCTAAGGGGTTTGGACAAGAGGTTGAGGAGCCAAGCAACTTGCTTTGGTGGGCCCTGAGTGGGTGGGAAGGTCTCAGAAGGTAGCCAGCCCAACGTAGTTGGTCTGTGTCCTGGGGATTGGGTCTTGGTGCTTCCCCAAGGCAGCAGCTCAGAGTTTTCTTCCACCCTTGAACTAACAGACACTGTAAGCCTACTCTGAGAGAGACATCTGCAGTACCTCAGAGGCCCACAGCCCTGCATGAGAGAGGCATGGGGGAAAGAGGCTGGGCTGGCCCTGAGCCCAGGGGCTCAAAGCTGGGGAGTTTTAGGGGCACACAGTGGGCTGCACTTGATGCACACACAAGGGCCTAGTGAGCAGCATCAGTGCAAGGCTGAGGTGATAGATGAATAAATCCACATTTTATGCTCTGAGCCCTCATGGGGGCTGAGATCGTGGGGTATAAGAGGCTCCTGCTGTGGGAGATGGGGCTGCAGAGATGAGGCAACATAGAACCCTGCTTCCTAGACTCTCCTGATGGACTCAGAGCCTCTGCACAGGAAAGAGAATGTGCCCAGGCAAGGAAGCTTAGGGGTTATTGGTAGCCAGTGGCACCCCCTGGTGCACATACCCAGGGGAGGGTCATTTGTACAAGCTGTTGCCATCCTGGCAGAGGCTAGGACCTGCAAAGTGCAGAGGGGCTGACATGGCTGGAAAGGTCTGAGAGGTATCATGGGAGGGGCTGTCCTAGCTAGGTATCCCAGCACCTAACTAGGAAGGAGGAGGGGAGGGGGTGAGGCGCGGAGTACTGATCCTGAGGGTCCCATGGCACTGAGCACAGCTAACTGGGCTAACTGGAGCTCCCTTCAGAAGGAAAGGGGTATAGAATTGCTCTCACATATTGGCCTTACTTGGAGACAGGCGGCTTTTCATTAATTGCCTGGTGGGTTCAAGAATTGACCTGGGAAGGGAAGAATATCTTACAACACACCACCTGCTCCCTGTTCAATTGAGGCTTTATGTGGTCAGCGTAGCTGGGGGCCTCCTGCCTGGATGCCTAACACTCAGAGCACTAATCTAAGAGTAAGGAGGGCAGCAGGGGGAAGGCAGGATGGGGAGGGCAGGGTGGGAATGCCCAGGCCATGGGCACTGCAGCCTCCAAGGATAAACAATAGGCTGCTTGTACTCAGTGGGGTCAGGAGAGGCAGACTCAGTGCCGGGGCTAGACTGGAGGAAGGACTAATTTCCCTCTTCTCTGCAGGGCAGGGCAGGGCAGGGCAGTGAGGACAGGTTTTATGTGTTGGGACACAGGCCTAGCCCTGCAGGTGAAGCCCCTCTCTCTGCCCCACTCAGTTTAGTGAGTCAGGCCCTCTCTCTGTCACCCTAGAGCACCCAAAAGTTCTACTGCTGCAACTTTAACCCCCCTGGCATGGAGGGGCCTTTCTTCTGCCTGCTGCCTGTCTGCCAGTGAACACCTGCTGGGAACTGGCTGAAGCTGCCCAGCTCACAGGAAAACAGAAGCGGAGTGACCAAGGCAATGACTTACTCTGCTTTTGGAACCAAAATACCACTAGACAGCAAGTCCAAGTGAGGATCCAGCTTCCTGTGCTGGCTGCCTGCTAACACTTTGCTGCCCAGAACCTTCCACATGAACAGAACTGGGTGGCAAGAGGGTAGTGGCGTAAGTTCCCCTAACAGGGATCCCCTAACAGGATCCTGTTCATACACATGTGTGCTCTACGGAACACACACTCACTTGGGTCCTGGACTAGGAAAGTTACCAAGAGCCACGGGCGAGTACACACACAGTAGCTGCTAAGGGCTGGATTGAATCCTCAAAGGTCAGAGGCTGAAGCCCTACCCCAATATGGTACACCTGGAAATGGGACCTTTAAGGAGTTAATAAAATGTCCTATGGGTGAGACACTAACTCAGCAGGACTGATGCCCCAGTAAGAAGATAAAGTGTGTCTGTATGGGCACATGTGTGCGTGTGCGTTCATAAGGAAAAAAATGAGTGACGGAATCAGGCTCAGCTCAGCTTAGCTCATGCGTCTTGCCCAGCATGGCACCAGGAGGCATCTTCAGCACAGTGTGGTTGTCTTGCTGAGTGGAGGGGACAGACTAGTAACCTGGATAAGGCCTCTCTCCAGTGGCTGCATGATAAGTTCCATCACAGGACTCAGCTCCAAGAGGCTGAATGAGAAAGACCAAGCGGATGTGAGAGCAGTCCCAGAGGTCTCCCAGCCCGAAAGAAGAGTGAGCCATTGATGATGACAAAAGGCATTTACAGAAGGGTCATATCTCAGGGTAGGTTATACTAGTCCTAGCACAAAGGCAAGTCTAGAAAGCCCTGGCAAAGGTGAAACACAGGTCTGGAAAGAATCACGCTAACCCAGAAAGAATCAAGACTGCTAGGAAAAATCCAATACTCTTTCAAAGAAGACAACAAAATTTAGATACTCAATAACATAAAATTCACCATGTTCATCATATAATAAAACATTACTAAGCAGCCAGACATGTTGGCTCACACCTGTGAATCCCAGCTAACTGGGAGATGGAGATCAGGAGAATAGTGGTTTGAAGCCATACCAGGCAAAGGTAGAAGACCCCATATCTCAACCAATAAAAAGCTAGTGTGGTGGTATGTACTTGCGGTCCCAGCTGTGCACACAGGAAGCATCAACGGGAAGATCACGATTATATAAATATGAGACCCTATGTCAAAAATAGCTAAAGCAAAAAGGGATGGGCCATGGCTGAAGTAGTATAATACCAGTCTAACAAGTACAAAGGCTCCAAGTTCAAACCCTAATATTAGTCCTCCTCCATTAAACCAACTAAGCATGCAAAAAAAAAAAAGAAAATTATGATCTATAACCAGAAGAAAAATCAGCCAATCAAAACAGGTCCAGAAATGTGGGAATTTTCAGATGAAGACTTTAAAATACCAAATACAGATGTACTTCTGGCTTTAAGAGATCACATGACCTCTGTGAGAGCCTGGCAGGCAGCCTCTGAGATGGTCTTGAATGGCCCTGCCTCCTGGTATTCACCCTGGTGTTGTTTCCTCCCACATTGTACCAGGGTTGGTATGTGGGCACTATCAACAGGAAGTGGCAGGAGTGATGGCATCCCACTTTCAGGTTATAAAAGACATGCAGCTACCATCCTAGGTGGGCAGTGGTCCACAGCAATAGGGAGAGGTCTACAGATGAGTGTTTTAAACCTTCTGTCAACAGCCATAGAAGGCATTTGAAAGCAGGTCCTTTGGCTCTTACCAAGCTTGCAGAAAATGGTAACATGAGCTGACAGCATGCCTATACCCTCAGGAATGAACCTGAGCCAAACCACCCAGGCTAATCCAGACCAAACCCTGGTCCTAACTTTCTAAAACTGTGTGGGAGGCTGGGTGAGTTATTACATTTGTAATCCCAGCTACTAGGGGAGATGGGGAGACTGGATCAAGGTTCAGGCCAGCCTGAACAAAAGTATCAAGATCTTCATCTCTTAAATTGTGTCTGGTGGTACACACCTTCATTCCCAGCTATATAGGAGGTAAAAGTAGGAGAATTGTGTTGTAAAGCCAGCACCAAACAAAAACATGTAACCGTATCCCAAAAAAGTGTAAAAGAGCTTAGGACATAGGGCTTAAGGGATAGATCATCTGCTTAGCAAGTTTGAGGCCCAGAATTCAAACTCTACTACACCCCTCCCAAGCAAAAATAAAACAAAACAACCTGAAACTAGGAAAGATAACAAACACCATTGATGGTTTTGCATGCTAAGTTTTCAGGTAATTTGTTACAAAACAACAGACTACAAAAAAAAAAAAAAAAGGAAGCCCAAAATATTAAGGATGAGCCAAATGGACCTTACAGACTTGAACAGCAGTAATTAAAATGAAAAAAAAAAATCACTGGACAAGAGTAACTTTCCTCCAAAAGATAAGCTCAGTGCACTTAAAGACAGCAACAGAAATACCCAAACTCAGGCACAGAAGAGAAGACCAGTGATCAATAGGCTAAAGCCAACCAAGTAAAAATACGTTACACTAAATTCCAAAGAAAAACTAGGGTAGGGGTACAAAAACATTTAAAGAAAGGATAGCCCAAATTTGGGATCAGATCCTAAATCTCCATCAACTATCAACCCACAAATCCAAAGTGTTCAATGAACCACAGCAAACAAAGATGATCTCAAAGTCAGCTATAGGAAGAAAGACATATCACGTACAAGGGACAAAGATAAGACTGCTCGCATTCTTCTTGTCAGAACCCATGCCAGCCAGAAAGTGAGACAAACATCAGTACAATGTTGAAAGAAAAGAGGACTGTCAACACAGGATTGTACATCACATGAAAATGAAGAGGGAATAAGACACCCTCAGACAAAGGAGAACAGAAAAGATCTGCTGGTAGCAGACCTATGAGAAATGTTAAAGTTCTTCCTGCAAAAGAAAAATGTTGCCAGATGGGAATCTGGAAGCAACACACATGGAGATGGTGCCAGAAATAGTCAATATGTATGTACATTTAAAAGGTATTTTTGAATCACTTAGCTTTAAATGATAATGGCTTCTCCAAAAAAAAAATACCATAAATGTAATAAAAATCGCACAAAAAAGGGAGACCACTGGAAAAAATCAGTTTTGGGTTTGGGTTGTTTTTTTTTAAACATTAAGTAGTGCAATGTCATTAAAAGGCAGTCTGGGATGTTAATTATGCCTGTTGTGAACGCAGAGCAGGGGCTCACAAACCATCACCAGGGGCCACTTGATGTCTCTGCCTGCTTAGATAATAGAGTTCTACTAGACTAAAGCCAACGTCATTACCTATATAGTGCCTATGACCACAATGAAGAAGGGATGTAGCCACAGGTTGGCCCAAAGTCCTTGGGCAGCCCCAGTCACCAGCCTTGCCTCCTTTCTTCCTCAAGGACTGGGAGCTACTCCTCCACCTGGTTCAAGCTGGTAGTCCCCATGTGCCCTCTGGGAAAGGCTGGAAGCAGGCTTATTCCTGCAGGGTCAGGTGTGGGAGGGAGTAGGCTTGGCCTTGGACCAGGGACCTTTGACCATTGACTGACTCAGAAAAGTCCTCAAGGCTGGAGGAGAAAATGGGCTCAAGTGGTAGAGCACTTGCCTAAAAAGTTCAAACACTAGTACCACCAAAACAACGAAGCCTCTGGGGGAGGGGGACAACAATGCACAGCTGGAAGGCCTGGGAGCCTTGGCCCTGCCCACTCTTGGCTTTTCAAACAAAACTGGCGCTGGGCCTCACAGTCTTGTTTCATTTCCCAGGATGCCTGGACCTCTTGAGCACAGGGCATTTGCACAAACTGCAGGAATGGAAAGTAGTTCTCCCAGTCAGGGTTGCCGACCTCAAGAAGACAGCACATTTTCTTGGGTAAAAGTTGTCATCTGGCTCACTCCTAGCTTCATCTCTTTAACTTCTCTCAAGACAGGGAACTGCCAAGACAGCCCAGTCTTTACTCATCTGCGCAAATTTCTACCTGAGGCTGGCAACCTCTCCCTCCGGTGCTGGGGACCATGAACTTGGGACTCTGAGCAAGCTAGTTTTCACAAAGGGCCCTGTGGTCACTGCCCAGGGAGCTACCCTTGAACACCAGCCCTGACTCTCACCCCCACTTCAGGGACCTGGGTGTGTGTGTGGCTATACAAGTGGACATAAAGACTAGAACATCCTGTATGGTTGAAATTCCAGAGCCTGCTAAGCCTGACCAACATAGCTGAAGAAATAAGACAGGTTTTCAAGTCAGCATGAATTCTAAGCAACTCTATTTGAAATTCAAGGGACCTGAAAAGGCAAATTCAAATTAAAGTGTCTATCTAGATCTCATTGTTACGGCAAGAGACCAGAGGCTCCAAAAGCCTCTGCTGATAGGAGCCTGTGAATGGGCCTGATTGCCTGTAGGAGGGAGGGGAAGGGAGAGGGCGAGTAGCTGACGCCTCCTTCCCAGTAGCATCCTCTCTGCATCTCCCTTTGTCAGCCAGGCCTCATATGGTGCTGCCTCTGAGTATGTCCTCCATTAAGCAGAGCACGGAGGAGGATGCTGGGCCCATCCACCACCAGGGCCCCAGGCAGATCCCGAGTTCTAAGCCCTGGAGCTCTAAGCTGGAGCTGGTACTAAGGCAAGGATCTGAACCTTATCATCTCACAGACACCTATGTGAAGTACCTGAAGTTCTGAGAAATCATAGATCCTATATCACAAGCCACAAGAGCCACTGGGTCCCTTTCCAGAAGCAGCAGCATCTTCAGGAGGGTGAGGCAAAAAAGAGTACTCCACACCAACACACCTCTTCTCTGGACAGCCAGCTCCACCCAGGCCAGTAGCAGGTCAGACCTGCTTCTGACTTGAGCTTCAGCACCACAAGGAGGGACAGCTCCCTTCAGGGGATGCCCTAACTATGCCAACTCTATGGTAATCAGCACCAGCCAGTCTCCCAGCCCACGATGGGTCCCAAGATGGCCCACATCCCAGTTTACAGCAGAGGCAGTGAAACTGGGGACCAGGTCCACAAGGTACACCCAAAGGTTCTGTGTTTAAACTATCAGCATTCTCAGTCTGTTTTCCCACCTGAACCCAGATCCCTGGCCTCTCTATGTACATGACCTCACCCACAGAATGAAGGGGCAAGACCAGAGTATTCTTTGACCCTTGAGGTCTTCTATGACAAGAAAGGAAACTGGCATGGGCAGGCAGGTAGAAAGACTCATGGTTTCAGTCTGATACACAAGGGAGAAGGGGAAGCTGGGCTAGCTCCACGATCCCACCAAATACAGCCTGGTGGGAGGCCAGCCAGTCAGGCTACACACCAAATCCACAACTGAATGGCAGATGCTTACCTGCCCTCAGCTGTGAGGTCCTCACAGCCACCCTCACGAGACTAGGGCACGGGTGGCCCTCTCAAGGCCATGGAGGACATATGGCATGCGTCTGTCACTTGATACTGCTTGCTGCTCTTGTGGCACAATGGGACTGTCTACTACGCAGGACAAGGCTCAGAAGCCACTGGCTGGAATTCACTGGATGCCTACAAGGAGCAGTGTCTGGCAAAGTCTATCCCCTAACATTCCTGGGCCTACACTGTCATCATGCTCTCCTATTTCTCAGCCTAGTCATGGCAGAACTTTAATTCTCAAATCCCATCAGACAGAAAGAGCTACCCAGTGCATGGCTTGGCCAGGCAGGAGAATTTTGGGTCTGATAAGGAAGTAGGACAGAGCCTTGGATACAAGTAGTAGTGGAGGGGGGAAGGGAGGCGGAAACAGAGGGGGGGGAGAAAGAGAGACAGACAGACAGAGTGTGTATGTATAAACCTAACTTCCCTGGGAGATCCAAGCTCAGCTCCCCACTCTGTCACTCTGTGAATGACCCAGAGAGCCCCACAAGCCCCACACAGAACAGAGAGGCAGGAGGGGTGAGTAGGTCAAGAATGTCCTGGGGAGTGGACAGAAGGTACTCTCAGAACAGGGTGGGCACTGCAGCCTATGTATGAAGACAGTAAATAGGAAGTTACCAGTCAGAAGATAAAGATATGCATGCAGGTACACATCCCAACAGCTGGAACACCCAGTCTTCTCCACTGGATCCAATGTCAGAGCCAGAGAGCAGAGTGGTGGGAGGCACAGTAGACGGGAGGAGAGGGGTCTAGAGGATGAACTCACTATTTAAGAGCCTGCCACCTCCCCAAGCATCTGAGAAGTGGTATTGCAAGCCCAAATTGTCCCAAGGAAACTGAAACAATTTGCTCAAGGCCAACCCTGAAGCTACAGATGAGGTGCTAGACACCCACGGCCTAGTTTTCCCCCATGATTGTGCACAGCACCTTTCTATAGCCCAAGTGACTGAGGATGAGGGATCTGGCCAAGGATTGGTGGGATGCTGCACAGCCCCAGCATTTTTACAAACCCCAGAATGCTCCCCACCAGTCTGTCAACCACAGACTCTGGTCAGCAGTAACAGGAAAGCACTAGCCTAATGTGAGACATTATCAACAAAGGAAACCATGTGGCAAGGCCCAGGATATTGGAAACATTTTTCTGTAAACCTATGATTTTTTTGGGGGTGGGGAGAGAGGTGTTGGTCATGGGGTTTGAACTCTGGGTCTGGGCACTGTCCCTCAGCACTTCAGCTCAAGGCTAGCACTCTATCACTTGAGCCACAGCACCAATTCTGGTTTTCTGGTGGTTTATTGGAGATAAGAGTCTCACAGACTTTCCTGCCAGGGCAGGCTTTGAACAGAGATCCTCAGATCTCAGCCTCCTGAGTAGCTAGGATTATAGCCGTAAGCCACTGGTGCCCAGCCCTATGAATTGTTTTTAAAGCTCATTAATTTTCAAAAGCCCAAAGAAAATTATTTTATGCTCTAGAAATTATGTAAAGTTCAAAGCTCAGTGCCATAACTGAAGTTTTATTTGATTGTGGTCATCCTATGGCTATACATCGTCTGAGTCTGAGGTCTGAGGGAAGATGCCTGCAGACCCTGGTGTGCACAGCAGCTTGAGGAGGTCACTGTGGAAGCTGTGGACTTCAAGCACATGGCAGACAGGCCAAGCAAGGTCCAGCATCCTACAAACAGCATTTCAGCAGGTGTGCTTAGGGGAAGGAAGTGAATAGACCACCAAACCATGTGAACATTTGAAATCACCCTTCTGTATTCATTCTGTGGATACAGATATCCAACAGACCCAGGCTCTCTGGATGGTGGGGCACATAGACCAGCAGTGCCCACACATGCCCCGGGCACAGGGGAGCTGCACATCACTTGGCTCTTCTTTCCACACACAAACCTGATGCTCTCTAGCAGTCCTAGCACTGAGGATGCAGGTGTGCAGAAGCTGGCCACCTCCTTACCTGCCCTTTCTGCTTTTTGCGTGAGCCCTATCAGCTTCTGGAGAGCTAGGTAGTCAGAATCACAATGAATATGGGCAGAACCACATCTGTACCGAGGCTGGGCCTGTCCTATCAGGCAGGTGGATCAACTCCTATTTAAATAAGTACCACTCATGCGCCCAGGCACAAAGCCTCTAGAAGAAGGGGACACAGTACCACCTGCGAGTCAAGCTAGATCTCTTGCAAAGAACACTGAATCTACATCACACATGGGACAGTGCCACTGACCCATGCTGGCAGGGAAGATCTCAAGGTTGCTATGGTCCAGCAGCTTGTTGAAAGTTCCTACACTGGCATGGAGTGAGATCTTCAGCAACAAACCCACACAATCCTACTGCCCCCAGAGTCTGTACTAAGGCAGAAATACCCAGCTCAGCCATGGTGATGGGGAAGGTGGGAAGATGTGCCATAGGCTGCCTACCAAGCAGGAACTATAAGCCACACCAGTCACACTTAGGACTTGGCATTTATGCACACAGATCATTCCCCTTATGGGCTAGCTACTAGCCCCTTTCAGTCTCGTTCCCCAGGCCTAGAGTCTCCAGTTAATGGACTAAGCCACACAGCACAGCACCAACCTGCACTGGTGCCTTTGTGCTTCTAGAATCTTCATCTGCCTCTAGCCCTGGTTAGAACCTGCAGGCTCTGGGTCTTGCCAAATCATGGCGCATTCCCAGGCATGGAGTTAAGGCCCACAAGGTCACCTGCTCCTCACAGGTTTTGTTACAAATCATGTTTGTTGTGTGGTGTTGGCCTAGTTGTTCAATCCCTCGGTTATGTTTTTTTCCCTTGCATGACCGGAAGTTTTCTTGCTAGATTAGGGGAGGGTGGGAAGGCAGGGTGGGTCCTTGTGAGCCACAGGAAGGAAGCTAGATCAGCAGGGACAGACTGGGAGTCCAGGTACTCCTGATGTAAGGAGTGCACTGTCCCATGTGATAGTATGGTACCTCGTCAGTCCTGGCCTGCAGTGCAGGGCAGGGTGAAACAAGCCTTTGCAAGGAAATGCTGAAGACTCAGACATGAGTCCATTTGGGAGGGAGGACAGGCTGCTCTGAAGCCAAGCTCTCTTGCTTTCCTGCACACATGGCAGCCCGGGCAGCAGCTCCTCCACCCACTCGGCAGCAGTGGCTGGGTCTGCACAGGGATGGAAAGCGTGGTGTTAGTGCTGCATGCAAACCCTCAATTATCCCAGTGCACATCTGCAGAACCTGCTCGGCTGGAAACAGACCTCAGCTATTTCTAACTTCCTCAGACCCCTTCCTGCCTGCCTGCCTGCCTGCCTGGAAGTCATGTTCAGGAAAATAAAATAAGCAGAAGTGGCTGGGATAGGATGTGAGTGTGTGCTAAGTCAGCCATGATCACACTGGGCCCAGTGGCTGCATGGGGACAAGGCCCTGGGCCCAGCCTACCGTTTGGTCTGTTTATCTTTCCTCTTGCTCTCTCCCCATCCATCTGTCCAGCAGACTGTTGGTATGACTTGGCCGGCAGATGAAAGATGGCATTAGTGGCACCAGCAGGTTCTGGCACCTCTGTTCCCAAGGGCAGAGAAAAGGCAGAGGTGGATAAGATGGGGGCAAAGCCAGCTTTGGTATACTGGTGACAGACTTCCTGCTGGAAGGCTTGATGGCGCACACTGTCTCTCAGCCCAGGGGCAGGACTGCCAAATCAGCTCAGAGGATCCTTAGCCACAGACAAGTCACAGGAGGACCTGGCACCAAGAAGGTCTGGTAGGGTCATCCAGATGCCCAGTGAGACCATGGTTCTACAGGCCTCTGTAGGGCCTGCACCCTGCATTAGGAAAGGCACAGGACTACAAGGCTGAGGGGGTGGGACCCCAGCTCCTCCTCTGTGAACCCCCGCTGCAGGTCCACTGTGGAAACTACTGTGACAGGCAAGACAGGTGCTCGGGGCATTTGTGGGTCAGGCTGAGGCAGCCAGTAGGGGCCTTCCAGCTCCCATGGTGGGCCTGCTCTCCCAGTGTCTGTCTAGTATGAGGTCCCTATGTGTATTTCCCATGAGTGGTCAAGGAGGGAGGGGCACAGGCCAAGAGGAAATTCTCAGACTCAGGCCCCATTGTCCACAGCCTTGCCCTCTACCAGAACTTAACAAGGAATAAAGTACTAGGATGTCTGGAGGGTCCTGAGACCATTGCATCCTTGCTCCTGAGACAGCCACCACACCCAGTGCCCACCCATGGTCCCAGGAAATGATCTGAAGTAGGTCACTACATGATACATGGGCCTTACCAGGCCACTATTCAATATGGCCCTCATTAGGTCATGCCACAGTCTCCCAAAACTTGTGTACATTCTGAGACCTGTGGAACAACAGCTTGTCAGGGAGACACCAGAGCTGCCACACTGTTTTGTAGCAATCACAGGGGTAGCTGTGGGTCACGTGGGGCCTGAGCTCCTGAGGAGCTACCCAAGCCACTGCCTGAGGGGAGTGTTCACCTGCTGACCCCAGCAGAGTACAGCGGGAGGTCTCTGTGCCCCTCCAGCCATAGTGAAGGAGCCACCTAAGGCTGGAAGGGCTGACGCCTCTGCAGCCTTGGAATAAGTATAGGTCAGATTTTCTGGTCAGGATAGTCTCCAGAGGCACAAACCCACCTTCACAGATGTCAGGGGCACTGTGACTAGACACAGATAGGCAGTCAGTGGACAGTAGAAGCAGTGGAAAAGTGCAACTTAGCTGCCCATGTGGTGAATGTGTCTGGAGGGGTGGGGTCAGTGGCTACTCTTTCTCTCCACCAGATGTGTCCTGTGGAGGGCTTAATCATAATGTGGCCTTCTGCAGGGCCACCTGCTGGTCAGGGCATACAGCTGGCTTCACATATACCTAGGAGGAAACCTCAGGAGGGCTGGAAGAAGGTGGAGGTACACCTGGGTCTGTGAGGACAGGAACTGGTGCAAAGGTGACTTGCTCCCACAGGCATGAGCATAGACATGGTAACCTTGACTATCTACTAGAGGCCAAGTCTCACAAACTATTCTCTTCTTTTGGACTTTCTATATTTTCAACAATCAATAAATACAGAATACTTTAGAAGGCTTTCTGAGGTCTCCCTGGAGGAGGTTTCTGTAAGATCAATCACTGCAGTGAGTTCTGCCTTGTGATCTCCAGCCCTGTCTGATAAGTGACTGTTCCCAAGCACATCTTCATTTACCTAATCTTTTTCCAAGAACAGGACTTCTACAGTACATCAAATTAAACACCCATCAGTGATCCTGAGGTGTTCAAAAGTACACAGAATTATACAAAAGTGAAGAAATACACTTCTGATAGCCTATTTGTTTAAAGGCTTTGGGCATCTGAATATTTATTTACTTACTCAAAGCTTTCAGGATTTCAGGAAGCGTAAAAATGGATGAACGTAATATGACATCTAGAGAATTTACAGGATGTGCTGAGAAACAGCAGGACAGTGGACACCATGCCTGAGGCACTGTTCTGGCCACAAAGACAGGGGAGATTGTGCATGAGGGGACAGATGGGACAGGAACAAGGAAAGCAAGCCACTGGTCTGAATAAAATGAAACCAGGGAGCCATTGTTCACTTTTTGTTAAACGCTGCTTGAATTTCTGTAGGTCACACCAGGGATAGCTAGCAGATAAAAGTGAAAGTTGGCCCCTTTTCTGTGAAGAGACTGCTGGGAGCTAAGGTGGCTCATGAATATCTGCAGCTGGCCAGTCCTAAGAGGGGCTACAGCTCTGTCTCAGCCTCCTATAATAAGTGCTGGATCAACCCTTCCTGATAGGCACTCAACACCTCCACCCCAAGATAGGAGCACAACACCATCTTCACCAGTCATGAATAAGCCAGTCACCCCAGATTTCCAGCGGCCTGATGCCCATGCAAGGCCACCAACCTACTGTCCATGTGACTGCTCCTTCTGTTGCTGGAACTGCCCACCATGAGGACTCCTTGACCCCATGTCTCTAGAAGTACAAGGCTGGCCACAGCTCATCCACAATGCAAGTGAGCCACACTGCTCTGGCCATAGTGAGGTCCCTCCTTAGGTGCCTCTGGCCTCACCTGTCTGTCATGGGCTGGTACTCCACGTAGCTCATATAAGGCAGCAGTTCTACTCAGTGCCTAGCCCTCTTGCCTCAGGGACTCTCTGGCTGCCTGTGGAGTTGGCCCTGGCTCTTCCAGTCAACTTTAAAGATTGACACCTTTGGCCAAGTCACTTGTCAGCAAAGACATGCACCTGGCTTTTCCCTTCCAGTGGCTATGAGAGGGTCTAGGTCTGACAGCTCTGAAGGTACCCATCCCTGCTCTTCTGTAACTTTAGTCCTTTAGGTGGTGACATATACCACGATGCCCCCAACCTGCAGAGACAATACATGGTTGACATAATGCAGATGCATGATATGAAAAAGCGAGAGGGACAAGTCAAAACTAGAGTCAAAGGCCTAAGTGGCCCAGTGCCCCCTTCTGTCCTAGCAAAACCAGGCCTTGCTGACACTAGACTGGCTAAGCTGAAAGGTGCCATTCATTATACCTGATTAGAAGGGAAATGTGAGCTTGGTGACAGCAGTTGTGGCCATGCTACAGAGCCTACCTTGAAGACGAGGCAGTCTGTCTTGTGCTCTGCATACTGAGAGGTCAGCCGGTACTGGCCCGCCGTGGTTACATCTACCTGATAGCCCGTCAGTGTGTAGCAGGCCTTGCGGAATTCCTGGATCTTGGTCTGGAAAACCTCCTTGAGCCTTTGGTTCTTCAGCTCAGCACTCTCCACCTGCTTCCGCAGCTCTGTAGGGAGAGGACAGGAGATTGTGAGCTCATCACCAAGATGCTGTGACCCAGAGCAGGGGCCAGACATAGACACGGAGGAGAGCCAGGTAGCAAGAACAAGCCACACCCTCACCCAAGTCCCAGCGCCTGGAGATGACTGAGGAAGCACTGCATCTGCGGGCCCGGATCTGGCCACTCAGAAGACTTGGAATGAAAAGGACAAGCTGATAAGCAGTGTGACCTTCTGGTGGCAGTGATAATAAAGTTACTGTATTAACAACAGTAACTTGAAAGAAAACAGAGACTCTGCAAAAGACAGATGTTGGAGCCAGATACCCCAGGCTCCCAGCTTTGAATTCTATGCCAACCTGGAGGGGTTTTTTTTGGAAACTAGTTCTCAGCAATGACCAAGAGCAACACAAAAGGCACTCCAGGTCACTGTTAGGAGGGAGGTGACTGGTCTTTACAGGTCAGCAGAGTCCAGGTCAGGCTGCTCTGGAGGCACAGCACTACGAATGACGGTCTGGAGTGGAAGGCTTGGATGTGCAGAGGCACAGTGGACCTGGCTAAGCTTGATCACTCCCAGGCTGCAGCCTGAGACCCTGTAGGGCTGGGCACCTACCCCTATGAGCTAGAACAGCATCAGCATAGTGGGATTGGAGAGACAGGGAGATGGATGGAAACCATCATTTTACTTCAAGGCCACTGTGAGGAGGGTGTCCCCCCAGATGTGTTAAAGGACTACAGATGAGCTGGGAGATGCCCGCCAGCCCCACTGGGAACCCAGTTCACATATCTTTCAGGATAGATCACCCCCCTTCCTGTCCATTGTGGTTTACTGCCACTCGGGGAGAAACCAGCTGTGCAAAGCCACCAGGAGGATGCACGATTATCATGAATCTTTCACTGAAGGTGCCTTCCGAGTAATTAAACCTTGATTTATCCCCCTCGTTAATTACTGAGCCTGGCTCCACTTAAACATGCACAGAGCTGCCTCCTGAGCTGGGTGCTTTCTGGAGGTCTTGCCTGGAACTCAGGAAAGTTTCTTGAAGGGTTTGGGTCTGCTGCAGTGGGGATAAGGGAGAGGATGTGAAAGGTTGGTGCCCAACTGGCCATGAAGGTGATGGACAAATCTCATCCTGCCAGCCAGACCTGGGTGAACCCTATCTTGCCTGAAAGGTGAACTACTAGCTGCTAGCCTTCCTCTGCTGTGATACCGGACAAGGGACAGGATGGTGTCTGCCTGGCTGGGAAGGGTGTGCATGTATGAAGTTAACACGCGCAATGATGCTTTGGTCAGGGGGCACAGAGCTTCTCTGAGTCATAGTGAGCTCGGAGGCCAATTTGCTCCATGGTCCAGGTCCAGCACAGAGGCTCTGCTTGGCTGCCTACAGTAGTGGAGCAAAACATCTGGACACAGGCCCTGGGGCACAATGGGCCTAGGTGGCTTTCTGGAAAGCTGGGTAGGGGTGGGGGTATCCATCTTCCATAGGGGCCAAGTGGGAACCAAAAGCCCTTGAGGAAGACGTGGGGAAGTCTGGGCTCCAATGTGATCCTGCCATCTTCACATCCTCACCTAACTGCAGGGTGACAGGGCCCTGGCTGTCTTCAGACTCCATCTTGAGGATCTAATCAACAGCTAGGAGGCTAGTTGCATATTGAGGGCTGTACTGTGAACAACTACATGGATGGTACAAGCCCAGCCCCCTATCACACATACACATTTACTTCACAGCCATATCACCAAGATGTAGTGATGAGCCCATTCCCCACTTCACAAATGAAGCATCTGAGGCTTACAATGCAAACCCTCCTGATTATAGGGGTGAAGTGCTCAGGCAGGGCTGTTCCTGCCCTCACTGTCAATCACACTGCAGAACATTCAAGAACCACATTGAGCAAGGTGTCCTGAAGCTGGGAGGAGACAGCCTGAAAAAAACCAGCTTGTCAGAGGGTTGCATAGCAATGTCCAGCTGTGGGGCTGTGGCTGCATGGCCACTGGTCCTGTCCTGGCTGCTCCTGAATTTACTATCTTATATGCAGCCGAGAGCCCGTCCAGTGGGAAGCGGGCCAGAGTCCTTGATTAATGGAGTAATCAGACTTTGGAATCAAAAGGTTAACTGGCAGTCCTGACCTGTATTCATCCTGCGTCTCAGGATGGAGCCCCAGCAGGAGGAAGCCTACGCCACACAGAGGGAGAAACTCACAGTCCACACTTCAGGGGTGATATTTTAGTCCTGCCAGGATCTCCTGCCTTTGATATATCACACATGTCTAGGGGAAAAATGAAACCTCGGCAATAACACAACCTGACCTTGGAGAAGGAAATGGGCCCCATTTGTGCAGTTCACTGGCCTGGGAAGCAGGTGAAGCTCAGGTCTGCAGGAGCATGCCTACAGTTGGTCAGTGTGCACTTTGTGGGGAGGACATGGTGCTGCTGGCTATGTGCCAGGTACCTGTGAGCCCCAAGAGCCTCTGGCCCTTGGCAGCTTGGAGGGGAAGCAGCTTCCTCCAGGAAAGTGGGGGCCAAAGTATGTGTGTGCATGTGGTTTCACAAAATTCATCCAGGGAGGGAGACCAGTCAACAATCGCTCCATTTAGGGCACTGGAAAGTCGATGTGTTGCTCTCTAGTACTCTTGTAGTTCAATGGCTTACATAAATGGAGATGAATAATTCACATGACAGTTTGGATTAAATAAATAAAAGATGGGGTTCCCACCTTGGAAACGTCACTGATTTCTCGCTAGAGGCTCTCATGTAGTCTCTTCTTGAGTCATCAGGAGTGGAGGCTGCCCAGAGCTCTGAGGTGACTGCTCTCGGCCCTGATGAGGCATTCCATTGGGCGGCTGGTACTCACAGGCAGAGTTAGTGGCCCAGGGGTAAGCTGCCAGCCTCTGGCCTTGCCTGCTGTGGTAGGACCAGCTGCCTGTTGCAGCATGTGTGGCATTAAGGACAGCAGGGGACCAAAACCACCACAGGAAAGGGCAACCTGGTTTGCAGAACCCTTTTCAGGTCCAGCCCCAGCCCACATCCGCAGTCTGTAAGGAGCCCACTGAGGCTCTTTGAGCTCTGGCTCAAGCCCTTGCCAAGGTGACTGGGAGAAATGGCCCCAGACTGCTGTTGTCTTCTAGCCCTAGACACTGCCTCTTGACAGTGCCTCTGCCACTTCCAGACCCCAGCCTGCCCCAGGAGGGCTTGCCCACTCCTTCTTCTCTTACAGCCCTTTTCAGGGATAGGCCTGGCTCTGGGTGGTCCTCTTGGAGAGAACAGCAGAGGCAAGAGCATGGTGGTTGATGAGTGGGGCCAAAGGGAGGGATGTGATTGTTTGTGCAAAAGCCCAGAGAATGGTCGCTGCTGTGATGACTGGGTGAGTTGCAAGAGGTCCTGGAACAGGCCAGGCTTGGTTCCCAGCTCTTCCCTCCAAGCTCAGCATTCTGCCACTGGCTGCCCCAGCCACGTCCTGGGGGGCTGCAGGACAGCTTTGACCTGATACTCCTCCCCCATCTTAGCCCAACACCTGGCCCCTCCTGGAATTGTAGAAAGCAACTGTGAAAATTCTATGGGAAGGACACAGGACAAAAATAACCTGCACTTTGCCAGATAAAGGCTGGCAAAGACAAGCACACCTGCTCCTAAGAGCAGAGATGCTGGGATAAAGGAGCACTTATGGTTCAATTCTCTGGAGACCTAGCTCAGCCTGAAATCTGGAGTCTGGCTGATTTTGGCAGGGCGGTGGAGCAAGTGTGAGGCAGGCAGATACTGAGACACTGAGACACTGAGATACCGAGACAGGGGGGAGAGACTAGGGAGAAGACGGCCACAGATATGCAGAAGGGCAGGGGCAGGTATGGCATCTTGTACCCTCTGGCTGCCACGAGGCTCTGCCCCCTATACCCCTGGGCCATACCAGCATTGGCCTTCCAGCTCTCACCAAACCCACAGGAGGTAGGACAATTCTGCACTAGTTTCCCTTAGGAGAGAAGCATAAAACCTCCAGAGAAAACATACAAAATTCCCAAGGCCCTGGAAGGCCAAGCAGGACTCTGTTCTCAACAGTCCTTGGAGACAGACCAGCCAGAGTCCCCATCTGAAATGGTAGAGCCACTCTGGTGCCAGGTGAGGGTGGATAGAACAAGAGGCATCTCCAAACATTCCAGACCTTTTTAAGCTTCTGCTCAATGAAGATGCAAGGTGGAGCGGGCAGGACATAGGCAGGCAGCAGGGGGACAATGAGGCACCTGCAAGTGGGACAGTGAGGAAGTGCAGGACAGCAGGAGGCCATACAGTTCCTATCAACAGAGCAGGAGCTATTTAGACCCTGGAGACAGGGCCCCAAGGGGGCCCAGCCAAGAAGAATCCAGGGCAAAGCTGACAGATGGCTGCTGTGTCTTGAAGCACTGAGCAGAATCTGACAGCTTCTCCAGAGAGTTCCAGAAGGAGTCAAGACACACCAACATGCAAACCCAAGTCAAGGGAAGAATGCAGCATGTTATCAGTGAAGCCTTCCCTCTGTCCCTCACAGGAAAGACACCAGGACACCCACAGGACACAGTGCTCACTCACCAAATCACAGCAGCAAAGTCACAACACTGACAAACCAAAGCTGTGCTGTGGGCTGTGGAGATGGATACACATGCGTGTTCCTGAGTATACACATGTGTGCACATATGTGTACATGCTCACTTCTGCAGAGAAGCCAGAGAGCCCATGTGGGCTTGCTGAGAATTGGGGACCTGGCCCTGGAAATACAAGGCTTATCATGTATTCATACCTCCTACCCTTCCCCCCTTAACCTGGACATGCCAGGGAAAGGAAACCAAAGAAGGGTGTGGAGTGGCAGGGCTGCTGACCCTGAGCAGCTCCCTGTTAGAAGCTGGAAGCAGCTTTTGAAATGTTCCTTTAGAGGTTTGGGATAAAGCCATTTTTCTTTCTGAAAAGTGAACAAAATCCACTTAACCAAGGCAGGGATTTTCAGGTTTTAAGACAGCCACAAGCAGGACTAATACTTCACCATCCAAAATGCAGCTTTACTTGGAGGCTGAGTGAGGCAGCTGTTCTGAACTTAGCACCAGCATAGTATCAGAGCCAAGTGGACAGAGAAAGGTGTGGCCTGGACTCTGCCGAGCCTGGCTATGTTCTCTTGGAGTGGCTATTTTCTGTCACCTCTGTTTGGGGGCTTCTGGGGGCTCTCTCCTGCATCTGGTCATAGAGTGCTTTGGCTTTTGCAGAGGCAGGACCACAGAGCAGCAGAATAAGGTCTGACCCACCTGATCAGCAGGACCTGCTTCTGAGAGGCCTTGGGCAGCCCAGGGGGCTGGAATGCGGTGGGATGTGGAGGCCTCCATGTGAAGGCCCCTCTTAAGCTCAGAGAGAGGGCTGAGGCTCTCCAGAGGCACTGTGGCGACAAGGAGCCCTTTGAAGTTGCTGCTTCTGGGTTGGCATAGTCTGACCAGCCTGAGGAGTCCCTGGGGCCACTGCCCTGGCTGTAGCAGGCACCCAGAGGTGCAAGCCCTGTTCAGAACCAAAACTAAGCCATACTTCCAGGGGCTGAATTATTCATGTCTTGCTAACTTCTAAACTATTCCAGTTTTACAATTTTAAATATTTAATAATTAGCCATCAAATATTTATGCAATTTTATTAGCAGCTGTGGAAGTTGGGTACTGCAGCGGCTGTGATGGGGTCCATATCCTGCTCCTGGGGGCTGAATGTGGAGAGTGTCAGGGAGGAGATCCCCGGTGGGCTGGCCAAGGCCCCAGTGGGCATGCTATGGGTATAATCCTCTGGGATGCCTGAATGGGGAGGTGGAGCCACTGCTCCGATGTGGCACCATTCATCAGAGGCAACCTGCTCATCCCATATCCAATTCCCAGAGACAAGCCTGAGTGGCTGGCAGGTAGACATGTGCCTGTGCCAGCCGGGATGCCTTGGAGGCTTCCCTCTCTGTACCCACCAGCAGAGTGAGGTTGGACAGCCATTCTAAAACTGACATCATGGTCTCCATGATGTTACCACCACTCACTAGCCGGGTTGCGCATTGCCCTGACCAAAAGAGGTCGCTCCAATTAACTGATGCCAGAGGCCCCGAGACCCGATCTCCATCATGTGCCTGTGCTCCCCTGCTGGGCCGGAAATTGCACGTTTTAAACCAGAGAGGAGACGCTCGCCCTGGAATTATATGCAGATGAGCAGTTCGTGTGCCCACTGCCTGGCTGCTGGCAGACACCCCCTGGGTAAGCTCGGAGAGGCTTTCAAACAGGGTATCTCTGTGTGATTAACTGCTCACTCTAGCAAGCAGCTTGTCACCTAGCACAAAAATGATTTGAAAAGACACCAGCAATTACAGCCCACCAGATTATGGGGTGGGAGAGTCCTGGGGTGACAAGCGGGTGCTGATATCATATTCTAGGGAAGACTCCTTCTCCCACCCCGAGGACAGAGCAACTGAGGTCCCGCAGTGTCGGCTACACAGCCCCCATGGCACACTAGGCAGCAGACGACCAGCTGAGCCCTGGCGGAAGGAGACAGTAGCTTTTGGTATCTTCAAGCCTCAGGAGTGGGAGGCGTGTGGCACTGACAGATGAGGAAACAGGCCACAGAGCGCCAGTCAGTCAGAGGGTAGTCAGTCAGCCAGCTGACATACCAGCCACAGGCCACATGGCAGCCCCAGGTGGAGACCCCTACCAGCAGCTACCTGCCAGGTGGTGACAAGGCCATTGCTGATGCCACCTGAAGCATTACCCCAGGGTCCAAAGGTAGCATCCACTAGTCACTCAGGCCTCAGCTGCATAGCTGCCACTCCTAGTCCATCCTCCACATATAATACTGTTTCTCAAAGCAGGGTTTTGTCTGCCCAGTGATGGGTCTTGAAGGGTCACATACATTGTCTACTACAGCTTAGTGACAGCCTAAGGAGCATCATGGTGCTTTCTCCATCCTTCAGAGTGGAAACTGAGGGTCAAAGCATCTGGTCCTGTCTATGGATGAATGCTCCTCCATCAGTGCCCTTTGATTAGAGGCCTTTCTCCTCCCCTCAACCCCCAACTCTCCTGACCTGGGGCTGTAGGGTCTAGTCTAGTGCATTGGCCCTTTTAAGTGATCTCAACCCCAGGCACCCACAATCCTGATGAATCACTCTGTCCCACATCTCCAGATGTGCTTCAGATCCTGGTACCAGACCATTTCCCACCCTGTATAACTGAGAGTTAACTGCCAACTATAAATTCCTTTAGGCAACTTTGAACTAAAGGCTCCCACCCAACAGCACCACTCTTGCCTGTGGCTGCTACCACTGAGGGCAAACAGTCTGAGCATAGCCAGGCCTTCTTTGATGTGTACTAGACAGCCAATGCATAGTCTCAAGAGTGTGGACTTCTTATTATTTTTTTTTCTTTTTTGTCTGTCATAGGATTTGGGCACTGTCCTTGGGCTTTTGAGCTCAAGGCTAATACTCTACTATTTTGAGCCACAGCTCCATTTCTGTTTTTTTGGTGGTTAACTGAAGATAAAAGTCTTATGTACTTTTCTGTCCTGGGTGGCTTCGAACTGTGATCCTCAGATCTCAGCCTTCTGAGTAGCAAGGATTACAGGTAGGGCCTGGCTTTCTTTTATTATTATTGTTGTTGTTGTTATTATTATTATTGTGTGCTGGCACTGGGGCTTGAATTGAGTGCCTGGGCATTGTCCCTTAGCTTTTTCAACTCAAGATTGATGCCCTACCACTTCAGCCATGCCTCCATTTCTGTTTTTTTGCTGGTTAGTTGAATATAAGACTCAAAGACTTTCTTGTTCATGCTAGCTTTGAACTGTGATCCTCAGACCTAGTCCCTTGAGTAGCTAAAATTACAAACATGAGCCACTGGTACCAAGTTGGACCTCGTGTGTGTGTGCGTGTGTGTCCTGGAGCTTGAATTCAGGGCCTAGGCTCTGTTCCTCAATTTTTTTTTTTTGGTCGGTCGTGGGGCTTGAACTCTAGGCCTGGGCGCTGTTCCTCAGCTCTTCAGCTCAAGGCGAGTGCTCTACCACTTGAGCTACAGCGCCACTTCCGGTTTTCTGGTGGTTTATTGGAGATAGGAGTCTCACGGTCTCTCCTGCCTGGGCTGGCTTTGGACTGCGATCATCAGATCTCAGCCTCCTGAGTAGCTAGGATTACAGGTATGAGCCACCAGCGCCCGGCCTGTTCCTGAATTTTTATGCTAAAGGCTTGTGTTCTATTACCTGAGCCATTTCTAGTTTTTTTTTTTGGCGTTCAGCTGGAGATCAGAGTGTCACAAATTTTCCTGCCGAGGCTGGCTTTAAAACACTATCCTCAGATCTCAGCCTTCAAAATAGTTAGCATTACAGGACTGAACCACTGGTGCCCTGTGACCTCTTATTTTCAATGCTACAAGTGGCTTGTACTTTTGCCTCCTTGCAAGGGAAAATGTTCGATGGCAGACTTTAAGACCAAGCTCCTATGCCACCCCAAACACATTCACTATCAGCTCCCTGGGCCACTGTGTGCAAGCTAGGCCTGCACACACCCACCTGCTAGGGTGGACTGTCTGTGGCCAGGCTCCTCTATACCCCTGGAGGCAGGAAAGGGACCTTACTCATAGAACCCCAGCACCCCACAGTGCCTGAGAAGGAAGGCAGTGGACAGCAGCTTGTCAGCAATCAATGAATCTTCTGAGATACTTGTCTTGTGCCCATGGTCTGAGTGCCTCATGGCCTTACTAGGAGATCCCCAGCACACAGGGCTGTGGGACAACAGAGGGCAGGGTCAGAGACATCCAGCCGTCAAGATACGCACAAAGATCAAGAGTTGGACAGAAGCAAGTCCTGGCTGCAGCAGGGCCTGAGAGGCATGGTCTCTATTCTCCCCCTACAGTCTTTGAGAGTGGCAGCCCCAGATGCTGGTTTTGTAGCATGTGGGCCTCCTTTCCACCAAGGTCAGCTGGACACAGAGTGTGTGCCTGGCTAAAGGACAGGGGCTGGGCAGAGGTTGGCATCATGTTTGGGCGCTAAAAGACCATGGTTCTCTTTTAGGGCATAGAAACTGGAAAACTCTCATGGCAGCTGGTGACAGGAGCTGATAAGGAGGAAGGGGAGGATCAGAGTGGAGTTAAATAGAGCAGAGGACAGGAAAGAGAGAAGCTGAAGAGACTTGTGTAGCCAGGAAGAAGACACTGGCTATGACTCAGTGGGCAGCAAGCTTCCTCTGAGGTGGAAGGGCACACAGACCCCAGCAGCTTCTGCCCTGCATGTGGCAGCCCCATAGGCCTTGCTTGCACATAGTCCCATGAGTAGTGATAAGAGTTGCACTCAAAAAAAAAAAGAAAAAGAAAAAGAAAAGACTTGCACTCTGCCACTCAAACCCAAGGGCAAGCTCATGGCTTCTGTCCAGGGTCTTCTGCAGAGAAGCATAGAGGCCTCTGCCAGGTAGCGTGTCTGGATGAGCACCGTGTCTTGGGACACAGAAGTCACAGCCAGGGTGTGGAATCACAAGGCTGCCCTTGGGCAGAGGGTTACATCTACAATCATGGGAGAACAGAGCTCCTAGTTTCCCTGAAGCTGCTTTAGCCTGGAAATGCCTACCCAATCTGAGCACTACCCATAATCCAAAGGGTCCCTGCCAGAAGTGTAATATGAGCCTCTGGGGAGTGGGGTGGCGGTTCAGTACCCCCAACTGTGGGAGGCAACCTCCCAAGTCTCCAAAGTTTGATGCTTCCACATTCATCTGCCCGTCATACACGTAGACCTCCAGAAGACCTTGAGACATGCACGACTCCATCACATGTACACTGACATGTGCACACACATACATCCCTCCAAGTGAGAAACACTTGACCGAGATCCACAGACACCTGCTTATCATTACCAGGGACAGAGGTGTGAACCAGAAAACAGCTGTCTCAAGGAGCTTCTTTCTACAGACATGGCTAGCAGGTAGCCTTCAAGAGGACTGGGGCAGAAGTAGGGACCTGTGGCCTGTTGGGCAGGACAGAAGTTCTGATGGAGTGCTGGACAGAGGCAGCCCAGTCAGGAGGCCCAGCATGCAGCACATCCACCGAGCCTGAGCAAGGTTTGTGAGAGGCTGGGAGCCCCCCGATCTACTCTGCATGGTGGATGCATTATTAATTTCTGACACTGGGCTTATAGAAACTAATTCCCTGGAAGGCGAGTTCCCTTTGAGAAAAGGGAAACCTTTTCAGAGCTCATCTTTTATTGACTGAGTCATTTTTGAGTCAATCTGTCTGCTTTCAGCAAAACGAGAGTTTTAAATCTCCTTCATTCCTCCTTCTCAAGATGTAGCGGTGTATTAAAACCCACTAATATGTGCAACGGCCTTGGACTTGAGAGGTAACACATTCTTCAGATAGAAGATTAAGGGAGAAGCATGGAACTGGCTCAGCAGCTGAGGTAGCCCAGAGAAGGCTCTAGAGAGAGGGCAGGCCAAGGACCAGCTGGGGCAGGGTAGTAAAAGAGAACTCCAAGACCCCCAGGTGGGGAAGCCCCCCTGGCTTGTTCAAGGCTAAGCAGGAGGGAGGGAGGCAGAGAAGGAGCAGAATCAGGTGAATTGGCCAGGAAAGCAGGCTCTGCTACAGGAGCCAACCACAGACTTTGCACAGTCAGCCTGGAGAGGGGAAAGGGTATCCAGATGGGCTCACTGAATGGCTAGCATTGATCTCCCAATGGCCTGGAGATAGCTGAGGTATTCTAGGGACTGGCATCAGCAGCTTGGGACTCCCAGAGCACTGTGGGGCTGGGGAGGGGCTGTTAACAACACAAATGCTATGCTACGATTATAACACAAAGGCACACAGCCACGGCAAAGTCAGACTTGGTGTCCAGCTCACCTGATTTTTATTCTGAGGAGCTAAAGTGGGGCCTACTGACTCATGAACCCATGGTCAGAGTTTTACCAAGAGCCACTCAATACTCTAGATGGAAAACATGCTTGGTTCCCTGCTGGCTGTGACAGGACGAGGTAGGCACGAGACCCATGTCTTAGGTGTCCTGTTAGGACTGGCTAGTACATCTGACACTACCTCCTTCCTCCAGTTCCTCCTCCATCCTTGCTACAAAGGAACTCACTCTACTTTATTTAGTCCTTGTAGTTTGTGGGAGGCCAAGTTTAAAGGCAATGGCTGAACTTATTTGATAGTGCAAGTTTCGAGGCAGCACAGCACTTGGGACTGTGGCATGTATCTTGCTGGCTGCTTTTAGCTAAATTTATAGTGAAAATCAACAATAAAGAGGACAGGAAGATTTAGAATTTTGCTGCTTGGTCAGTAAGGAGGAGTACATGTATTGGGGTGGTCCAGGAGGATGCCAAGAGCTGGCACCAATACAAAGAAGTTGAGTGCTTAGCCCCGGGACAGTAAGAAGGATGCGTCCAGGTTACCTCAGAACCTGGCTCAGTAATGGAAAATGCTAATTTGCTTCAAAACACAGAACTTTCGAAAGAGAGCCCCTTGGTGCTTCTCCTACACAAGACTGTTTAGGAAATAACATCCCAGGATGGTTTCCAGCCTTCACCTAGGAAGCATATTGGACCTCTATCACTATGTTTCAAGTGAGCCCAGGCACAGCTTCTGCTGGGAACAGACCTGGCATTGCCATGGTGATGCTGGTTTTCTAGGCATGCAGAATCCAAAAGTTATGGGCTCACAGGTGGTGTGTGGTGAGGTCAGAGCTTCTGCAACATACAGTGAACAGGGCTCTGAGAGTGACACAGGAGACCCAAAGAAGGAGGAGATGACTTGATGTGCCATGAGTTGGGCAGTTGGGTTCTCTACTTATTCCCATCATAACTGTTCTCCCCACCACAGGGCATCATGGGTTGTGAATCTACGACCTTGTCTAAGTTGCTCATTTCAGGTATTTCTCTATGGTGAAGGAAATCTAACACCAAGGATGGATTGAACTTCTGGCAGGCAGAGGTTTTCCTGTCTATCCATACTGCACCGCCGGGCTTCATGAGGCAGACATGGAGTGCTGAATGGTACATAACTGAAGAGTGTCCCTGACATCCAGCTCTAGGCTGCTCATAGTGGGCCCTTAATAAACGCTGCTTTGGTGACTGGCACGAGAGCTCAGCTTTAGGAATCAGAGATGCAAACCTGAGCAAAGGAAAACAGAAAGAAAATATGGAAAAGAAGTATCCCCGCAGGAGGTGGAAAAGAGAAGAGCTGAGGAGGGGACAGGAAATGAGGGCAGGGAGAAGGGGCTTTTCAGGGCAGCCCCTCATTGAGAAAGCCTGAGCAGACCTGAGAGAAGTAAGGGGCAAGGCTTGGGGCTAACCAGGGGTGGGCTGCTGACACAGGACAGAGAACTTGACTGTGTGTAGATAAGAGGGTTCTCTGCTTGTTTATGAAAACCCGAGGAAGACACTGGCAAGTTGATTGAGAAATGTATATGGACACGCAGGTCATCTTTCAAAAGAAAGCTGGAGGAGGATGCATGTTGTCTGGCTCCTAATCTAACCACAAGGAAAATATTAACTGTTCAGACTGAATGGAATTGCTGTAGGGTCAAACAAACAGGTCATCAGAACAGGAGAGAGAATCCAGATTGAAACTTACACCACCAACTGCTTCTCAAAGTCGATGTAACTGACTGAGCAGGGTAAGACAAGTCTTCCAACAAATAGTGCTGGGTCAGCTGAGTGCAGAGGATTCCGTGAGAACTAACCTCATCCACCCCAGCCAAAATCAATCCCCGTGAAGTCAACAATCTCAATGTAAACCCTTCTGGAAAAAAAACAAAACAAAACAAAAAAACCCCGCATCGACTACAATGCTGGGGTTGAACACAGATTTCTTAGGACAAAGCCTTCATCAGAGAGGAAAAAGTTGATAAATTACACTTCATCAAAATTAAAACCGTTGCTTATCAAAAGAAAGCATTAAGAAAATGATTAGAAGACAAACAATCCAATTAAGAGCTGGGCAAAGATTTAAGCAGACATTTCACTGAAGTAGATATATGGATGGCTAATAAGCAATAAAAATGTGTGCAACATCATTAGTCATTAGGGAGACGCAACCACAATAAGATGCCACTTCGCACCCATTAGGATGGCCATAATCAAGACGACAGATACTGACGACACTGGGGGATGTGAAGCATTAGGAACTGTCATGGGGGATGGAAGATGCAACACAATTAGGCACTTTCTGCAAGACAGAAGCAGAAGTTTGCCCAACACAACCAGAAATCCTACTCCTCATCCTATCCATGAGAAGTGAGACCCCCCCCCCGTTCATACACAGACCGTGTTCCACAGTGGAAACAACCCCAATGTCCACAGCAGTACAGACAGGGCAGTGCTGACATGTGCCGTCACAAGGGCAAACAGCAAGAATATTACTCAATGGAAGAACAAACGCACACATTTTATATGATTCCATTTGTACAAATGTTCCAGAAGGTAAAGGGATAAATACAAAAGATACAGAAGGGCAA
This sequence comes from Dipodomys ordii, assembly GCF_000151885.1. Classification (NCBI taxonomy): domain Eukaryota; kingdom Metazoa; phylum Chordata; class Mammalia; order Rodentia; family Heteromyidae; genus Dipodomys; species Dipodomys ordii. Next base: position 2,475,273 of record NW_012267284.1, read on the forward strand.
GCGACACTCTTCTGGATGACAGGCAAGCTCTAAACCAGACTGTTGTGATGGTGGAATTCACTGTGGTCACAGGAATTCTATTGTGAATACGAGAATTCTATTCTTTTCCATTCTTACTGTTGCAAACAGTCTATTTTGTCCGTATTCAACCTCCTTCATCCTCGCCACCAGCCCAACCCCCCTCCCTGCTAGTACCATCTCACCAGTCTATTTTTCTTCCCTACCCATCCCCCCACAGGACAACAGCATCCACTGTTTCTCTGTGCTGCCCTCATCCGTCCTTGAGATCAAACACAGGAATTCTCCCACTCATAAGACACCGAAGTAGAAGTGTCAAGCAGAGATGAACATGAATTCACACTGCCTGCCACTGAGTCAGGACTGGACCCTACACCACCTACTGAGTCAGCACTGAATCCCAGTACTGCCCTCTGAGTCAGGATTAAACTCCATCACTGTTGAACCAAGACTGAATCCCATTCCTGACCTCTGAGTCTAGACTAAACCCCATGGTCAGGAATGAACCCCATCACAGCTTGTTTTGTGGCAGATTAAGGATGAGGTGCAGGGTCTCATGTGGCTCATGAGTGGGGAGGGCCTCACTGCAGTCCCACACATGCCTCCTATCTGAGCCCATCATGGCACTCCTGGAGCCCACCTGTATCCTCTCATGTCTGGGGGAAGCCCAGGACCTGCTCTGCAGTAGAGGAAGAGAGAGCTGTAGCAGTACCTGGATCAAGCTGTCTTAACTGGGGTGGGTGATTGCATCTAGGTTTGTGTCTATGCTCAGTATGTTGTGACAGATGTGCAATCATGTTTGTGGGTGAACACCTGTGACTGTGCACTCTCTCTATATATACCTGGCAACCAGATGTCTGGTCTTATTTCCATGTCCCTTGCTCTGCTACCCATAAAACAGGAGAGTGGTCTTTTTGTATAGAACTAGGGGTTAGGTTGGGTGACGTAAAGTGCCCACCAGGCCAGGTGTGACTTGCTCATGCCTGTAATCTAAGCTGCACAAAGGGTGAGATTTGAGGACAGTAGTTCTTAGCCAGACCAAGCATAAAAGTTCAAGAGACTCCAACTCCAATTAACCAGCAAAAAAGCAGGCCTGGAGGTGTGGCTCAAGTGGTAGAATACCATCCATGGGTGAAAAAGCTTAGAGCTCCAAGCTCTGGGCTTAAGTCCTGGTACAAGTATCAGAGAGAGGGGGTGGGGTGGGGGAGGAGAAAGAGAGAGAGAGAGATAGAGAGAGAGAGATAGAGACAGACAGACAGACAGAGAGACAGAGACAGATAGATAGACAGGGGCAGGGGAGAGGGGTGGAAGCTCTGCTATGTATTCCTACATGTCAGGCAGGATATTGTAGTGGTTGGCTAAAGTTTTCCACTGTCATTGGAAAGCCCTTCCTCCTCTTTCTCACATGGATGCTCACAGCCTTCTGTGGGGCAGAGGTGGTACCCCACTCTCCTTGGTCTCCTCAGTCCCTCAAAGGGCCAGTCATCTTGCCCTCCCTGGTCCATAATCCAGATACTGCACAAACCTTTCTGCTGTGCTCCGTCCATGGGCTCCAAGTTCTGGGGTACTCATGAATGTGAATTGGGCAGACAAGCTGCACAGGGAGTGGAGCCTACAGCATGGAGCTGCCCAGCATTGCCCATCCTGCTGTGCCACAGAAAAGGGATCTGCAAGCCAGCCACTCACAGGTGCCTGTGAGCCAGGCCTCAATGACTTCCCCTCCCACACAGGGAGCTAGGCTGCTGGGAGGTGCTGGCCGTGCCTCTACCTTCCAACCCACCCGGGCCCTGTGCCCAATAGCAGGGAGGACAAGGCTGCAGTGCTCCATCAGGGCTAGGACTCCAGGGTAACTGCTTGTCACTGTGTCAGGCACTTAAGAGCTCCCACTCCAACTAATGGTTTAAATGAAATCACACAGAACCCCTAATTGGGTGCTTGGCTTGTGTTACCCAGCAAAGTTTACAGACATGCCAGGAAGAGGAGGAAAGTGAACGGGTTAGACAGCTGCTCTCTTCTGTGCGTGAGCGAGAAGTACTCAGCAGTCTCTGGTGTAAAGCACCTCGAAGATGTAGACCCACATGGGTGTCACACAGACCAGGGAACAAGACACACCACCACATAGGGCCCACTGCAAAGGGGTCTGGGAATGGAGGGCAGGGGAAGGCCCTTAGGTGGTCAGTTCAAGGTGAAACAGCAAGAGGTGAGCTAGTGACCACAGCCCTACGAAGAGGAGACAGGCAGGCTGGCACTGACTGTGCTTGGAGATCTGAGGTGGTTCAGCTGCGCCAACAGCATGTCACTGCCTGAGGACCACACAGTCTCCAGCTCTCCACTGCAGAGGCTGGTATGGAGGGCAGGGGTGAGAAGAACACTGCATCCTGTCTGTCCTAGGTTGCAGCTCCAGGCCACAGCCAAGCAGGGCCCCCCCAGCCAGTGCCTTATCCCCATAACTTGAATTCTGGGCCCTCTTATTACCCCAACCTTTCCCCACAGGCCTACAGCCTGCTCCTCTTTGACCCACCCAGACTGTCCTTTGTCCTACAACCAAGGCCAGCTTCCAAGAGACTAGCATGGTCCCAGCCAGAGCCACAGCTGAGTCTACCCGGAAACCGTGCCAGCATCAGGCCCTCCACACTCTGGCAGACTCCCATTGGTGTCTCAAACTGGTTCTAGAATTGCTTACCCCACATGTCTTGGGCACTGGCAGTTCAGAGTGCATCTCCCATGTTGGCAGCTCTGGCCAGAAAATGGCAGTGCCTAGTTTCAGTGGAGCAGGAGGCACCTGCAAAACTGAGGATTAAATCCCATGATCTGTACAACTCTGATTACACACCTAATTGATGGTCCTGCCCTTTACCTTTTATCACCTGACATGAGAATAAACACACAGCGTGGAGAGACAGCACCTGGGTCGAGGTAATTAAAGCCCACAGTGTGGAGGGAAAGCTCGCAGGGCTGGCATATGCTGCCTCTGCACTGAGCTGGCTCTGGAGTTCCAGATAAGGGCTGCTGAAGCTGGGCAACTCCTGGCCGCACACAACACAAGCAGTTTCATAGGAGCATGGTCATGGGAGCCTATGCACATTTGAGGAAGGAGCTCTGGGCTATGCTTATTAGCGGGTATATTCCTTGTGCCCAAGGACCTGAGGCCTGAACACATCCCAGCCAGGATGATGTCCCCATCCCATGGCTCCTGCCTGGAGTCTGCCCAGGACTGCCCAGGGTGTCTGACCAGATCTCACCACTTAACCTAGGAGCTGTATGGCCTGTCCACCTGTGGGAGGGGACACATAGACAATAAGGCAGGCACTCTGCCTAGGTCACACAACTAAGAGGTAGTGGACTTCTACACAACTCTCAATCCTGGGCTACCTTTCCAGCCTCCTAGGAAAGCTGCTCAGCTTCAGCTGTTCCCAGAGGGACTTGGCCTCAGGCCTTCTTCGCCTTCTCCCTTTCCTGGGGTGAGGTCTGGGGTCCTGCTGTTTCAGGCACAGCCTCAAACCCAAGTTTGTTGGTCACCACTAATGTGGTTGAAAAGCCCAGTGTTCACAGGCTGGCATGTGGTAGTGCTGCTGTAAGGAAGGGCAGAGGGAGAGAAGTCAGGGTAAGGCTAATTCTGACCAATAGCAGTCCTAAGGACCTGCTAACAGTAGACTCGGGCTTCTTGTGTTAGCCCTCTGCTAACCTCAGCACTAGACCTTGAAGGTAGTGCAAGAGGCAAAAAAAGGAGCCTGAAGACACGGAAGAGGCTGCAGTTAGAGAGCCACCATGAGGACAGCCAGGTGACAGTACCCTTGCCTAGATCCCTGGCCCTAAAGGATTGACCTTGAGTCTGCCCTGTGTCCTGTTCTCCCCAGAGCTGGGAAGGGTCCTGCCCAAGAAGCCTCTGGCTTCCCAGCTCAGAAACAAATGCTATGAAGCAAAATCCTATCAAACCCATTTACAACTTCAGTGCAGTTTCAATGGAAAGAGAACCTTTGTGGCTTTTTCTTGAATTTGACAAAGTAATTCTAAAATTTACAACCATGTACCAGTGAGTTAACTTCTCTTAAGTGTAAAAACAAAACCTCAAAGCACAGAAAATACAACTATCAAATCACTATAGAACTTTCTAAACTTAAATGTAATGGAATTAATAGATGAGGCTCAAAAATATATTTTTTTGTGCAAAATAATCATTTAGAGAACTTACAAGGAGATTGGGGATGAGGCTCACGTGGTAGAGCACCTGCCTAGAAATTGTGAGGCTCTGAGTTCAAACCCCAGTGCCACCAAATAAAATAAAACAAAGCGCCCTTCTCCCAGCTAAGTTCCATACTATATAAAAGAGGTAAAGGCACAACGGTTGTGTTCAGAGAAACTGACAAGAGAAAGTAAAAGTGTTTTTCCTTAGAGCAATCTATCAAAGGCACACTCTATAGAGAGAGAATTTTTACTTAAAAATGGGTTGAAGTGCAATGGCTCTCCATTCATTTTTAAAAACATGCAGTAAGGAAACTTTTTTTTTTTTGGTCAGTTGTTGAGCCTCTTTGTGCTCAAGGGCTAACACTCTACTACTTGAGTCACAGCACTACTTAAATGAAGATAAGTCTCACGGGGAATAGTCTACCTGGGCTGGCTTCAAATTGCCATCTTCAGATTTCAGCCTCCTGATTACAGGTGTGAGCCACTAGTACCCAGCATAAGGCAACTTTTTTGATGTACAGTTCCACCAAGTCTAATACAGGCATAGATTTGTGTGGCAGTCCAAATTACAATCCCTGAGTCCTATCACGGTATCACCTGCATCTTGCTGTGTGGCACACAAGTATGCCCAAGGCTGGTAGTCTGTTCCTGCACTGCACTTGCCTTATGCCCTCCCTAGAGTTTCATAACCAGGGCTCTCCCACATGGGCATGTGTTTTCCTGTGGAATGGTACTTTGCTGTGCAGTGCACCAGCGTGCATCCCCTCCCAGCTGGGCTTTCCATGGCCATGCAAGCAAGTAGTCCAATTCTGGGAAAGAAGGGTCCAAGTCCAGCCCTGTCTTATACCATGGGGCCTGGGGCAGTGTGGGGGCAGCATGCAGTGGGTGAGGCTGATCGAGGTGGGAAGGTAACATGCTCATATGGCTGGCATGGCCAAGTCCTGTGGCAAATCAGGGGGAGGGGCACAACTGGCTTGGGCAGAGAGAGCAGTATCTTTACTACACTGGACTTTCTAACTGCAAGTGCTATGGCCCGCTACCCATTTACACCCTGGCACCATGCCAGTGTCAGCCCAGCTGTTACCTCTACACCTTGGGTTCCATTTGGGAACTATAGATGGAAATGGTTGTTTTTAATTGTAGTTTCCAGGTGCTCCTTGCTGGTACTGAATAATGCATAGTAAACAAGTGCCTACCGTACGAAGGGAGCTTAGTATATGTGTAGGGTTCAAGACCACCACACAGGCCCCTGGCCTCAGGTTAGCAGGCATTCCTAGAGACTTCCGTCATATGCCTAAAAAGAGGAGGTTCCTCCTTCCTTCCTAGTCTGCACATCCTCTCTTCCTTTATCTTCCACCTCTGTGGGGGTCTATGATGTGTGTATACTGGGGAAACAGATGCCCTGGCCTTGTTTCTGATCCAGAGAACCTTTCCTAGTCTCTCTAGTGGGTCTGGTTCAGATGTAGGCTTTCTGTAGACAGATTCTTATCTCAGAGAGGAAGATCCTAGCTTTCTCTAGTTTGCCCAGAGCTTTTGTTATGAATGGAAGCTGCACTGATGGTCTAAATGGTCATGTGATTTTTTTAAAGATTAGATCAACTGATGCTCGCCACCAATAAGCCAGCCTGTGGTTCTGAAATAAAGAAACAAAACAGATTCCTGTGGTTTCCTTTTGCTTTTTTTCAGTGGTTCTTTTTCAGTCTTGTCAATGGCTTTAAACTCAGTGCAAGCGCATGCTCTAAAGCTCACTGGGAAGGCTTCCTCTCCTATGTCCTTGAAGAACTAAATGGGATGCTCTCATTTTAATTCAAGTGCTTGGTAGAATCTGCGAGTGAACCACTGGGGTCTGGAGATTTTTGCTTTGGAAGATTTGGGTTATGGATCCAATTTAATAGTAGTCAGGCTCTGTGTTCAATATGCTTCTCCTAAAGTCAAGCTCTTTGCCTTGGTTTTGTTGTCTGGTTCTATACCACCAGCCTGGACTCAGGGCATGTGGAACCTGCAGTGAGTAAGGGCAGCAGTGCCAACACTACCCTGGATTTCTAGCCTGAGAAGCAAGTGGGAGAAACCCACTCTTCTTGCCTTGTTCTCCCCCAGGATCCTGACCACCCTGTGGAGGAGAGCTGCAGTAGTGCAGCTGCTGATGTCCCTGCACTGTGGACCTTCACCCTGGCATACAGGAATGAGTCCATTGCTTTCTTCTCTGGAACCACTGCTGAAGCTGTGAAATTGTGTCACATGGAAGGGCAGGTTGCTGGGTCCTGTTGAGGGAGCTGTTGGGAGACAGGACTTCTTTGAGTGGCGTAGGGGTGGGACCCTGCACAGCACAGCAAGAATTTCTGAGCTGAGCTGAGGGTGAGGCTACTACCCAGGATACAAAGTGGCCTGCATGGAGCATTTGAAGACCGGAGAAGCACAGCAAAGTCTGAAGCCCCAGTACTGTGAGGAATCTGGCAGGCTACCTGCTAACAGCTTCAGAAATCAGCATGCTGCACCGATTTGACAAGGACCTTGAGCTTCCTAACACGGTACTCAATATGTGCAGTATGCAACCTAAAATTAAGTGGCACATGGAAAATCAGGAGAATGCAGACATGCAAAGGACATGGCCACCGGGTACAAGCCAGGTGACAGACGCCAGCATCTTCTCAAGCAAGACTCACAGAGGCTCGAGAGGCCATGTGCTAGAAGCACTCTTCACTTGTCAGATGTAGGCTGGGAGCCATCACATTTCCTGCTTGGTCTCTCTGCACCGCAGCCATCACATCCATATACTGACAACCAGTGAACCCAGTAGGCCTAGCTTTGCAGGGCACGTCTTCCCGATACTTGACTGACTTACAAATATTGCTAGATGTTTGGTATCTGAGGGGGTCTGCCTGCATCGTGGAGGGGCAGCTGTCAGAATGGCCATAGATTACTCAGAAACCACAGGCAGGCAGGGTTGATTAAAAACCAAACTAACTAGAAGAAAACTGCTGGCCTGGAATCTCACTCCTGGCTGCTCTGCCCAGGAACTGCCCTGGGGACCTGTCAGCTCAGCCGCTGTCACCCTGGGACCTGCAACACTAGGATGCCAGGGGTGAGGCTCAGAGCAGAGAAGCAGCCACTCCATCAGACTGGTCAGAGAACAGAGCGAACCAGCACTCTCATCGCCTTCAGGTCCCTCTGGTTCTAGCCTTGTACTTTCATTTCCATTGAGGAGTGGAGAGAGGCTTAGGAGGTCTGGCCCCAGGGGGATGAGGACCATGAGTTAAGGTCGGCCTATACAGCTATGAGTGGTGTGCTGATTTCAGGAGCTTGGGTGTCAGCCTCTCTGGCCACCTTCTATAGCTCAGGCAGCCTCTACTGCAGAGGGAGGCAGGGAAAACAAGTCAAGGCTAGAGGCAACAACCCAGGAGGACTAGAAAAAGCAGAAGTGTTGCTCTTTATTTTTATTTTTTTTGTTGGTCATGGGGTTTGAATTATGGGCCTGGGTGCTGTCCCTCAGCTCTTCAGCTCAAGGTCAGTGCTCTACCACTTGAGCCACAGTGCCACTTCTGGTTTTCTGGTGGTTCACTGGAGATGAGTCTCATGGACTTTCCTGCCTGGGCTGGCTTTGAACCTTGATCCTCAGATCTCAGCTTCCTGAGTAGCTAGGATTACAGGTGTAAGCCACCAGTGCCTGGTGAAGAAGTGCCATTCTTAATCCAGGAAGGGCTCAAGAATCAGCTCCAAATCAAGGCGCTCCCCTAAGGCAGAGCAGGTAGGGTGTGGAAGGAGGACTCTGTGTCTACCATCACTGTCATTTCTCTCTCAAGACCCACTGGGGGCGCCCACACACTCAGACAGTGACAGATTAGATCACCTTCAATGTGTTGCTCTGATAAGACTAGATTGTGTTAATATTAATGCATTGCCTAATTAAACCACAATTAATAATCTTGCTGGCACAGCAAGATTCAGCAGGGGGCCATACAAGGAGCTGGGAGCCAGCTTGGAGAGTTTGGTTTCAAGCTTCTGCCAACAGGGGCCATTAGCATGGGCTGCCTCAAGATTCTTTGTCAGAGAATCCAGAGAAGTCACCCAAAGGCTCTGCTGGCTGACCCCAGCACTGTACCAGGAGCAAAGGCCACCTTGTTTTCTGATCCAGAGCAGAGAAAGCCCTTGGAAATAGGGAGCTTACACACTGAACGGAGGTCTTGGGTATGAGTGTGGGTACCTTGCTAAATAAAGAGAAGTCACTGTGCACGCAATGACGATTTTATTTTCCTGCTCTTTCTGGTCCCTCACTATTCACAGAAGGAAGAGACCATCCACCAACCTGAGCCCCCTGACCAGTGACAAGCCTGCTGCTCCTACCTGCTGGCCTTTGCCTTGAACAAATGTGGGAGCCCTGGGAGGGCTTGTGGACTACTCAAAACCTGGTAAGACAGAAAGAACAAACTCAGTCTTCACTTCGGCCGGTGGTGCACTCTGCAATGGTAAGTCATGGTCAATTGTTCACAGGCCTTGGCCTATGGGTTCACCTGTGTGGGGCCTCAGTTTCCTCATAAGCAGGCAGAAACAAATCTGAGTAAGTAGAGTGGCCATGAAGACATGGATAGGCTGGAACATGAGGGAACCCCATCAGGAGCAGAGGAGATGGGTGAGAACTGTCAGGAGCATGGCAGCACACCTAGGTGGCTCTTAGGGCTAGAGATACCCCTTTCCTCTGTGACTGCCTCCCAGTTCCAGCTGGAAACCCTTGAACTATATAGCCCTAGGAGTTAACCAACTACTCCCCCAGACCTCCTCCCAGGTGCTCACTTGCTATGGCAGACTCTGCTACCTGGTCTCCCTCAAGAAGGAGCTCTTATGCACTTAAAGGGCAGGCAGCTATGGACAAGGCACAGGCTTCTCTGCATCTGCCTGCCTTGCTGCATACTCAGAGAAGCCTGCACAGGCTATGCAAGCTTGATTTTGGCTTTATTCCTTAACTTCGTGCAAAATTCACCTTTTAGAGTCTAGTAATGCTGGAGACTTGTCAGGGAGCAGCATCTCCCACATCTTGCCTTCTTCCTTTACTAAGACCTTGTCCTCCTCTTCCAGCCCTTGTGCAAGTACTAAACAGCATCTCTCCAGCCTCTGAAAGCATGCCTTCATCACTTGGGTGCTCCTCACTATTTTCCTGACAGGGATATCAAGATCCACCCCTCTTCTCCCCATGGAATTTCAATATACTACCTCAGAATTTTGCTCAAATCAAACCTCAGTATTCCTGTGATACTGTCAATGCAGACCAGAACTGAGCCACAGAGGAAAAAATAGAATTATTTTTGCCCCTTGCACAGCTAACCATTGTCTTGCTTTTCCACTTGCTTAGCTTCCTTCTTATATTCTTCTGACTAACCTGGACACCTCTATGCCAGTCACCTGCATGTTTCCTGATCTCTTCTGTGGGACAGTAGACAAACATGAGAAATGTATGTGGCACACAGGTTGGGGAAGGTGGCTACGTGCCACCAGAAGCAGCAGCCCAGGGATCAAGGGACAAGTGCCTACAGCAACCTACACCAGGCCCCCACCTCTGGAGGAGTCATCTCCTCTCTAGGCCTCTGAAGCATCATGTACTGACCATCTTCGTTCTCTGAGAAAGTCTTTGCGTCTCAGGTCAGTTCTGGCGATGCTGTTTGCCCTAGGATCTCCCTCCTCTTTCCTAGAATTCACACCCACTTTCTTTGGCTTAGTACTCCTTCATTTTGCTACAGTACATCCTCAAATAACATCCTAAGAAAGGAAATGTGGGAAAATGTAACTGTGTGTGTGTGTGAACGTAATCCTTCACCGTTAAGGAAACCCACAGGGCTGAAGCTGGAAATCTCTTTCCATTAGAAATATGAAGGTATTGCTCAGGCCCTATAGCTCCATGCTGCTGCCGTCAAGTACTGAGCAGGTCTGGCTGCTAGTGTTTTGTTAAATGTCATATTGTCTTCCTATTTGGAAGTTCCTGAGTCTTTTCTGTCTCCAAGTTCCATGACGGTGTACATGAGAAGGCCTGCTCTCATACACGCAAAGCACCTCTGAGCATCCTCCACCACACCAAGTCAGCCTCTTCCACTTAGAAACTTTACCTGACACCTCATGCATGGACTCCTGACTCCCTGTTTTCTCCTTGGAAGGTCTGGGGATCAGCCCTTATCTTTTCTTCCCATTTCCCCCCTTTCCATTTTACAGTTCTTTTGTTCTTGCAGATAGATTTTCTCAATTGTAACTCATAAATCATTTACTAAGATTTTCGTGTAACTCTCGATGTTCTTAACTCCCCGGAGCTCACTTTCTTCTCCCTGGATTCCCTGTGGTGCCTTGTTCTCATGGTTACTGAAGAGCCCTTTCTTCCCTTGGTGGGATCTAGGCTACAGCTGTGTGCAGCAGTTTTGGCTCTGCTGGTGAGCTCCCTCTGGAACCCACTTCTCTACTTGCTCATTTCGCTGTTTCACAGTCAAGGTCTTTTCTTCTTGCAGAGAGTCTCTTCTTCTGAGACTCACAGGTTATTCATTCATCGTCATGAGGGATGGGGAATATAGGGACCTCGGGGTAGCAGAACTGGCAACCTGTGGCTGCACCATGTAGAAGGGCTGAGCTGTTTATCTGGGAGCTGCTGGCCTGCTCAGCTCCTCCCAGGGTCTCTCCCCCTCTACCTGTTGCAGAGTCACCTAGGGCCCATCTGCATCCAGCCACCCCATGACATACTCCGTCTCTGGTCTGGGCCTCTGCTCAGCCTCTCCAGGGCACAGAATCTGACTCATTTAGTCATGGTTTGAGGATCTATGTTTCTCAAGTTCAAGGCAGAAGGGCTTCCCCGACCTGCAGCCATACTTTGGAAACTAGTACTCCAACACAGTGAATAGCAGGGCTTCGTTTTTTTTTTTTTTTTCTCTTCCCAAGGGAGTGGTATCTGCCAGTGTACCATTGGGAGACCTGTTGTGAACTCTCTCCCAAATACTCTAAGCCAGACACTCTCTCCAGAGCTGTCTGTCATTCATCTACTGTTCCTTTGGGCCCTCTGAGGACCAGGAGTGGTAAACTGGTTCTTGCTAGATACATGACTTAGATTGTTCTTTCTTTCTTGAGTGTAAGTGGCCATTAGCCACTTGGTCCCCTAGTTTCCAAGATGAAAAGCTGCATATTCTCTCCTTCTCCAAGTTTTAGGGGGCAGAGAGGTGGAGTGTAGCACACGAGTCCAGGTGGTCCCAGGGCTCAGATGATGGCCCTGTTCCGCAGCCTCCTTCCTATCCTCATCTCTGCCTAAGGCTGCCACAGGCCTCCCCTGGCCTGGGCCTCAGCTGCCCTCCTTCTGACTTTCAGTCAACCATGAACCTGGCTGAGTCTCTAAAGAACTATTTAGGGACTTCTCAATGACCCCATGTGACATGGAGCCCCATTTTCTCAAGCCCTTCCCACAATACTGGGTGCCAACATGAGTAGAGGACCAGTGACACAGCCTGGCAAATCTTACTGCATAAGAAAGCGAGCCTGCTATATAGACAATGATGGTGAGGCCTCACCTCAAAATGTTTACGTAAGTAAAGATCCACCTAGAATGGTATGTGTTTGCATTTGAAGCTCTTACACCTGGCAGAGGTATACACACACACAGACACACACACAGACACAGACACACACACAGACACAGACACACACAGACACAGACACACAGACACAGACACAGACACACACACAGACACAGACACACACACAGACACACACACAGACACACACAGACACACA